>NC_044260.1:5362372-5667015 GCF_003957555.1 Calypte anna | reverse complement strand
AGATTTTGAAGGCCATGCTTTTCCCTCTCACCTGCTGTTACGTTTAAAAAGAAAAAAGGTATTAACCTCAGAGGAAATAAATATTGAAACAAAAGGTTCCAGCCACAAAGCCCCCAGATCCCATCAATTCAATCCTCCGCTCTTAATTTTCCTGCGTTTTGATTTTTTTCCTTGCTTTTTTTTTTTTCCTTTTCTTTCTTTTTTTCCCCCCCTCTTCTTTTCCACGTCATGTTTCGTACCTGAGTTCTCTCTCTCATCCTCCTCGCAAAGGTTTGTGGAGGTTCCTATTTATTTAGTTACCTGGGAGTGTCCGGAACTCACTTTTAAGTCAGACTTTATTTTACATTTTATTTGAGAGCCGGTTCGATAAGGCATCAGTTTTCTAAGAAAAAAAAAAAAAAAAAGTAAATTGCTGAATGTGGGTGTAGCTGTAATGAAAAATCAGAGCAGTTAAATCGTAAAATTTGGATTAAGAAGCTTGAATTTAATACACACACAACACATTTATTAAGGCATTAGAATAATTGAAATTTGCTGCTGGAATAGTCCAATCTGTTTAAATAATTCTATGGGTGTCTTGTTGTGATAAAAGATTATCTGGAATTCTATTAAAGGCGCAGGAGCCCGATTTCTAAATCCTATTTGGATACTTTCAATAACTATCAATAATCTCATCTACTCAACAGCCTCCTGCCTCTCAGCTTTATCTGAAAGTTTACAGCATTTCAGGAGAATTTCATAATAAAAAACCTGGCGTCGTAGGAAAGCGGTACCTGTCATTCATGTTCGGATTAGAAAAAAAAAATATTAATATGAGAAAAAAGCCCATTGAAAGGTTTGCTGTTTAAGTGCCAGACTAGATGCAAGGGATAGATTGGTTTTGTATTTCAAATCTCACCTGAAGGTTATTTATATCTATCTAAACAAATTATCTCCGTCTGTTTGTGGAGTAATTACATCAATGAATATTATGAATAAGGTACGCTCCAGCCAAATATTAATTAAAGGCTCAACACACCTCTCTCGCCCTTCTGCTGGGCTCTCTTCAGACCCACGAATTCATGCCAAGTCCTTTTCAGTCCCTCACTTATTATAACTTTTTGTTAATTTTATACTGTTTAATATCATTCCAGGGGCTAATTTCTTTTGTTTATGCGCGGGGTATCTTTGTAATTGTTCCCAGACACTTTCCTGGCCGGAGCACCAGTTCTCCCGGACCCCGGTGCTTTCACTAATCGCTGCTAATTTTCTTCATTAACTTCATTTACTCTTTCCACGCGTTTTTTTGCCGGGTGAGGAGGGGAAAGGCCTCGGTGGGGACCGCGTCCTCTGCACTGATTTCTCCCTTGAAGCTTAACACATAGGGTGAGAGGGGTGGGCAGGCATCTTCGTTCCGAGCCCCTCAACTCGGAACCGGGCTGGGTCGGGCCCGCTCCGCTCCCCACGGGGCCCGGGAGGCAAAATTACACCAACTCGGGTGTTAAAAGCGATAGGCAGTAGGCTGAAAAACACAACCCTCTCCCGGGACTTTGCACAAGGCGGCTCCCCCATCCCTTTTCCTCCTCTTCTCCTTTTTATTTGTATTTTTTTTTTTTTTTTCTGAGCTCTTGCTTAACTCCCTGGACCCAGCCCTGATTTCATTCTGGTTATTAGACAGCTACCAGTGATTGTCTGCACTCCGCGTCTTTCCTGCTAATTATCACCTTATGAAAAGTGTTTCATTAAGAAACTCTGCTTTTGATTAATTATCGACAGAATGCTGACCAGAAAGAAATGAAATTAGTCGCTGACCCCGTCTGAGTAACACTGAAAATTCATCACCTATTCTTTTAATATTGAAACGCACAGTAGAATTTTAATAGAAAATATTGTTTTTTTCCAAACCTTTCAGTCTTTATTAATGCCCCTGGGCAAGAAATGATATTGCTGGCAATATAGCAGCCTTTGTTCATTTTAAATTTATTAAACATAATGCACTTCATTTTCAAATATTTTACTGTTTCATTTTAATTTCGCTCAGTAAGTACAGAATAAACCCTTTTTAAACATTTAAGATGTTGAGGGGGGGTGGGGGAGATGTGTCCTCTGCCCTCCCCAGAAGGCCGTATCCCATAGAGGATGGACCATCCAGCGCCTAGGAAAAGAGGGGGCTATGGTGTCACCTGGCAGCCCCAGGCCCCTGCGGACCCTCGGCCCGTCCCTGCGGGGTCCGGAGGAGGACAAGGCGAGGATGAAAGCACCAGGGGCTGAACGCCGTCGGAGCGGTGTGGGGAGCTGCGGGGAAGGGGGATGCTTGCAGCTAGTCCGGGGGTCCCCTCTGCCGTGTCCGCGCTCCCTCCCTGTCCCACATCCCCCCCGGGCTCCCCTAGACCGCTGTGGCCGGGCCGCGTCTCCGCGTATGGAGAAGCCCAGCCTCGAGGAGGGTCGGAGGGTACGGACCGCCCCGGGCCTCTCCCAGCATCTGCGGTCCCCCCCGGGCCGGCGACCGCAGCCGCCCTCCTGCCTGTCCCGCTTTCCCAAGGAATCCGAGACCTGCGGTTAATGAGACGTGAAGTGTGAAAAACTTCCTGAGAGGGGCGGCCCTAACGACGTTCCCAGATGTGCGGCTGGGAAGGGGCGGCCCCGACCTCTCGCTTCCCCCCAGGAACGGCCCCGCCAGCCCGGCCGGGAGTGGGACGGGACGGGACTCACCGGGAGAACGGGGCTGGGCACCCTGCTGGATCTCGGGACGGCTCCGTCTGCACGGGAGTGAGGATCCCGCTCCCCGTCTGCACCCTCAGGTTCCCTATGTGCATTCCCAGGTCTCATCCCCGCCGGCCCCTCCGCCGGTCCCTCTCGTCCTGACCTGAGCCGCAGAAGTTGTTCCAGAGGTGTCGACTCCAAGGGATACCTGCCCTGGGGGGAAGCCGGGCGGGGAGTCCTTGGGTTCTCCCCTTCCCCTCTTCCTCAGCAGCCACCACCCTTCCACCAGCACCCCACAAGCGAGCGATCACACTCATTCCCCGCGCATTTCTCCCCCTCAAAACGCGGTGCCACATGCGCGGCCCCATAGATACGGGGGCAAATAGATAAATAAACTCTAGCCTCCTATTTTTATGAGCCATTTAACTCCGAAATAGACCTCCAGTATCTAGTTCCAGCGCTGGATTTCCATATCCAGTCACTCAGCCCTGCTTATCTTCATGTATGGCTGCCTCATGTTTAACACACAATTACATTTTCTCCCTCCAATTCCATTACAAATGGAATCGGGGAGGCATTGTTTGAAGAAATGTACTGCTTCAGTTCTAGTTATGTCTTACAATGCACGGAACAGTGGAAAAAATCTAGACACCAAAGAGTCAACAGACACAGACACAGGGAGCCCGGCCCCGAGCGGAGCCCGCACCCTTATTTACTGCAAACAAACTGCTGCCCTGCGGTGGGCCGGCCGGGGAAAGGGGGCCCGGGCAGAGATAACCAAGCGATGGGAAGTTAATTAATTGCATTAAACTATTGACTAACTACCTAGCTCGATCGTAATTCATTTAGAGAATATTAAAATCTGAGGAACAATAATAAAATTGATGCCGATTCCCAGCGGAGGGAGATGGCCAGCAAATTGGATACTTTTCTTAATCTGGCGTAAATAATAACATGTCTGTTCCCACTCCCTCTCAGGCCAATTCCCCTATCATTTATTCCAGGCTCAAAAGCCTGCTTCCATAATTGATATCAGTTACTCAATGAGTGCTTCTTGCATTTGTTCTTGTTATCCATTATAATTAAAAAGTTCAGCCCGGGAGGGAGCTGGCCCGATCCGGGCGGTGCGGCCGGGACCCCCGGGGGGGATGCTGAGCCCCGACCCCTCCCGAGGACACGATCCGGAGTGGGGTGAGGGAAAGGATGGGACAGTGGTATTGCGCTGCCGAGGAAAGGGGCCCTGTGAAAGCCGGCTCAGGTCCCGTCCCGGGAAACAGATGGGTGCACCGATTATAGGACTGTGGGTGTGGGGGACTCCGGGGGCCTCTCCCCCGAGCCTGGGTCCCCACTTCCCTCAGCCGAGCTACCGCGCCTGGCTCCGCTCGGTGCAGATATTACTATTTCGTTATTTATTCACTTATTTATTCATTTATAAAGTGTTTACTTAGCTTGGTGCAGATGTAACATCTCATTTACAGGTTGGCCCCGGGGCAGAGAAACAATTGGCAACAGAGGAGGGGAAAAATTAAATAATAAAAAGAAGAAGAAGAAGAAGAAAAAGAACTCGGGAGAATAAAAAGAGAAAGAGGAGGGAATGCTGTCTGACGGGGGAGAGCCATCCCGCCTCCCTTAGGGAAACTGAGGCACAGGGTGCCTGGACGGGGGAGGTGAATGTGCCTCCCGAGAGGGTGCAAGTTGGGGCCGGGAAAGCCCAGCCCTCGCTGCGAGTGCCCGTCGCAGGTGAAGATGGTCCCCGCAGCACCACGTCCCCTGTTTCCCTCCCTCTTGCCTGGCAGCAGCCTCGGGCCTGAGTCCTGAGCTCACGGGCGTTGCTTTTCCAGCGACTTTTGCCAGGAATTCACGCGTTCCCCGTCATTTCCCAGGCAGCAGCAGGGGTATAGGATGGGGGGGAACGGGACGTGCCGGAGGCGGGGATCGAACCCACGACCCTCGGAGGGTCCGTGCCCCCCAGGCGGGCCCCGAGAGTGGGGGGGTGGCCCTGGCAGCCCCTGCACATCCCTTCACATGGGCGCTGACGGGCGGCAGCTGCTGATTGTTTAAACGAGGAAGCAGTTGCTTAGCAACCCATAGGAGGCTCATTACCGAAGCCACAGTGATTAACAAAAAAGGGTATGAAAGTAAAATGGATTAATTATTTAATTAACTAATTGATGATCAACTTCTTTTTAATTATTCACTTAATTAAAGAAGTGTAACTACAACACTGCCCTTATCAAGTGTGTTGATATACTGACAAGATTTCAAAGACAAAAACGAAAAGAAGAAGAAAGGGGGGAAAAAAAAATCTTGCCTGCTACAGGCACTGCAGATCTGAACCACACGCAACATCTGGGGACTTCTCACCCTGGAACACAGACGTGGCTCCAAAACTTTCCTGTAAGGGGCTGGGGCAACAGCTTCCATCCCAGAAGGAGCAGCACTATTGCTCTGAGTTATATCTGTTTCCTGCTGCCACGCTGCAGAGCATAAATTCAGCCGGGCTGTGCTCTAAGGAAGAGTTATGGAGGCCTTGCTGCCTCTTAAATCCGGTTGATCTTTTCCTCTTAACTAGACGATGGTTCAGCTGCATCTGGTCAGACCCAGTGAGAGAGTTATAGATGGTGATGGTTGCAAAACTTCTCTGAGCCTTTTACCCAGACCGAAGTGTTTGGCTACGTCTGGAGTGAAGGACCCATCTTAGGGATGACTGAAATATGTGAAGGGACTCGGGACATCCCAGCCTGTCACCTGTGCTCAGAAGAAGAGGGGTGAGCATCCAAAGCAACCTCAGGGGGTGTGTGTGAGGGCCCTGGCTTTCCCAGGCAGGGGAGCTTTAAGGTGTCTTTCAATTCAAACCATTCTGTCACTCTGTGATTCCCAGGCATAGGGTCCTGTAAGCAGGGACCATGGGGTGGGAGTGTGGGATCCCTCTTCCCAAGTTCAGAGTCAGCAGTAACACATAAGTGATTTTGCTTTCCAAAGGATTTGTCATCTTCTGACTGCCCAGCAAGTGTCTGGCTCTCCCTGTATCACACTAATTTTGCTTTTTTGTTGTTTGTTTGTTGTTGTTGTTTTTTAAAGTAAGCAGTGCAGCTTGTCGAAACCATTCACCTCTCTTGATTAATTTACCCCTAATGACAAAGATGGTTCTGCAATCAGCAGGTAAATGCAGGGAGTGAATTCTGCTTGGTTTTGCCTGTTAGCATGACTGAGGAGGGAGAGGGGGCTGGGGCTGAGCTGAGGGGAGGTTGGTGCTGCAGGACCCAATCGATTCTATTTACCCACCCAAGGTGTGATTGGATTTATTGTCAGTGTAAAGAAGACAAACTGATCACTTCTGCTTGGTGTAGTATTGGCAGGTCCAAGATCTGCTGAAGGAAGGGAAACTTGTGAGAGTTCAGCTTGGCTTTTTTTAGCCCTCTTCTGAAATGCTCAGAGGCCCTGGTTTGCCTGGAGCCCACTCAAAGGATCCTCATCCTTGTTGTCACTAGGAAGAGGGGCTGGAAGCTGCAAAGCATGGCTGGTTGTGCACCCTGGGAATCCCAGTGGTGCAAACCAGGAGGGCCCTGTGGTCACCAGGATGGGGCCACAGCAGCCACGACACCTTCAAGGTGGCTGGATGCTGGGTGGCTTCCTCAGGAGACAGTGGGAAGTCACTGGAGATGGTGGAATGTGGGAAAGGGGAGGAAAAGAACTCCTCTGTCCTCACCAAAGGTGGAAAAACTTCCAGTGCTTATCAGGTAGGCAGAAAATTAGGCAGGTCTGTCTGAGGTGAAGCAGCAGAAGGATGGACAAGGCAGTCTAAATTCTCCCTCACCAGTTCCCTGGCCCTCCATCAGGTCTTAAAAAGATAAACCAAACCTCCCCCTCCATTTGAATCATGTATCTAACCCCCTAACTCTTTTAATGAAGCAAAGGGATGTTAAAATTGTTCTGGCCATCTTGAGGGGGAGGAGGGATTATATATTTCAATCATGGTTATTGTATGGCTATTTATGATACCACAAGATAGACAGGTATATCCATTGTATAATCAGGCATACAAATTATAATCCCCCCAAAGACATTTAATAACAATTTAATATACTGACTGCTGGACGTAGGGCATCAGCAGATTAGGAATGAATGTGAATGAGGGTTTCAAGGACTCTGAATGCTTATGCTATAAGCTTGTCTCCTGCAGTTTTCCCTCCTGGTGCCAGGACCAGGGCTGGTGAAGAGGAAGGGTCTCTGATCCCTGGGGTCCCTCTCCCAGGTGGCAGCATCTCACATGGGTGCCCACAGACTGAGCTCATGCTGGGTACCAGGAGCATCTCCATCCTCCTGACCAGCTCCCATTTCTCAGGCTGCCATGGGGGTCTCATTACCTCTACTGGAAGCTGTGGGTGTGCTTCTAAGGGCAAGATGTGGTCTGATGCTGTCTAATTTTCCTGGAGCTGTACAGGGGGGTCCCTACTGACAGTAGCAGGAGCTGCTGGAGCATATCCAGAGGAGAGCTACAGGCACTCACTCTTGCAGCAGAAGTGTTCAGGGATGTCTCTGTGACTGTGAAATCAGGCCTTTGGAAAGCATGGATTATTGAGTGAGTAGATCTAGCCAGCTCCTTTAAGGCCATTAGTCCTCATATACACCTGGTTATTTTATGCTGAAAACATCCAGGGGTGAGTATATTATTTTTAGGGCAGGAGGTAGAAGGAGGAGCGTTTTTTCTTTCGTAGGAGTAAGTGACAATAACTACAGGAATTCAACTAAAACAAAAAGAGACATGTGTCTAATAAATAAAACCATATTCTGACTTGGCAGCAACAGCATTGCAAGCTAAGTTCTAACCCAGTGAGTTTTTGTAGGCTGGGCTTGGATGGCAAAGAACTTTAAACCTTATGTTTTCAGTAGAAGGACAGGGTACAAAAGTCTTTAAATCTGTGCCAGGGAAGCATTATGAATCTGAATAAATGTGCTTTGCAGGTATCATCCTTTGCAGAAAGACCAGTCCAGCTGAAAAACCGATTTCTTATTCTGCTTTTAAACAACAACATTGAGATCATGTTTTCTGCTTCATCACTTAAGCAGAAACATTATTGCTGTTTGCATTGTGCCTTTGATACAGACAGCAAACACTGTGTAACAGATAAGGAGCAACTCTCTCCCTACTTGTATAACGAAGTGTACAAGGGAGCTTCCACTGCCTAAATTTAACAGGGGAGAACTAGGAGAGGTTTGGGCTGGAGTCAGAGCACCTGAGCAAGGGGAGCTGGGTGTGGGAAGGGCCAGTGGCTTTGCTTTTTAGCAGTAGTACAGAAACTTGCATTCTTGTTGGATAACACCACAGTCATGCAGAAAACAGCTAAACAGTCACCTACCACAGCAAGGGATCTCGCTGATGATGAACACTGCAGTGGAAATTGTTCCCTCAATGTGTCCCCAGTTCCTTACCCAGCTTCCAGAGTAGCATGTTTTTACAAGGGGTTTTTTTGTATGTTTTTTTCTAACACCTTTTTGCAGGCCCTGTCACCTTGCCAGCCCCTGTTTTTTTGGTACATAAATGCCCCTGGAAAGTCAGATGTCCCTGGGGCTCTGGCTGCCAGTGGGGCTGAGAGGCTTCTCTGCCTGGCCCCATGCCCAGTACCTGGGCTGCCACCAAGGGTGGGAGATGATTCAGTCTTGGGAAGTGCTAAAAACTCAAAATAAAGGAGATGGTCTGTAAACACACCCCTGGGCTGAATCCAGCAGGCACCTTCAGGCAGAGATTGAAAATCTTTATCCAGTTATCAGAGTGTTTGTATAGAGGGTTAACCTCTATATCTTGGCTTTAATGGAAGGAAATGAGTGTGGGCTCAGGCTCTTCATTAGGCCAGGAGACCAAGGCTGTCCCTACAGCTGTCCCATGGCTCCTGGATTTGTCCTCCCCATCATGATGACTCTGAGCCTGGTCTTTATTTCACAGAGGAGGACCTCACACCAGGTCTTCCTCTCTGCAAGCAGGATGTGGTGTTAGCCAAGCATGAGAGAAACTGCTGTTTGACAGTGCTCCTTGCCCTTGGAGAGAGAGCACCAGGAGTGGAGAAACCAGGTCAGTTCTTACAAGGGATCAAATACCCCGGTGATGGGCATGTTACACTCTGACCTTGCCCGCTTGGGAGAGATTCAGGGCTTGTTGGTGTCAGCTAAGCTGGCTCAGACACTGGGTCTCAGCTTCAGCCATGCCCTCTCACTCTCAGGCTTTAAATCACCTTCAGCTCTCCTATTTCTGTGGGCTCATCTTCCCGCCTCAGGAACCTCTACATCAAAGCCAGGCCAGGAAAAATACACTGCTGCCTTCTTTAAACCATCCTAGGCATTGTGATTACAGGATCCAGCAACTACTTTTCCAGAGCTCGTGAGCTTCTTGAAAAATCTCCAGGGAGTTTCTCTCTGGGGGAACTTTATATTTTCTGGCTGATTTTTAAAACTGTAGTGTTAACACCACAAGAGATTTAGAAAAATTATTATTATTTTATTTTTTTTAAGCATCAAACTCTTGATGGATGCTGGGTTTGTAGGAGCTATAAATGTAAATTGTTTTTCCTCTGGCCACTTGTGTTTTATTTGAAATGTACAAAATCTGACTGTGTAGTTCTGAGAGCTGGCCTAGAGATCAGCAGCACTCCCAAGTAGTTTGTCTCCTATCAAACGGCATTAATAATTTAGTCTCTAATTAAAAGTGAGGTCAAACAATGAAAAATGACTGAGCTAAATGGTTACGCTGCTATGTATTAAAGTGACTGGTGTGGGTTTTAATGGATGGAAGGAGTGTTGTTGTTTGTTTATGTACAAAACACTTCCAGTCAAAGACTGGAGGAGTCCTGAGGAAATGTATTTAACTAAAATCTTTTGCAGGTTACAGAGTCAATGTCTTGAGCAGATATTTTTTACACACCTTTTATTTCCTTCAAATTGCTCAGCTACCTGTAAAACAGCTTCTCTTAATGATGAGGAGAGAAAAAAAACCCACAACTGCTTTGATGCCTCTCAGGCTTGTTCATGAGTTAATGTTACCACTAAAGGGATCTAAGACATCATGGGAAGGGTATTTTGAAGGGAGCTTGGTTTTATGTTCTGGATGATGGTCTGGGTGTCTGTTCCCAGCCTAGGCGGTGGCTGCTACTGCCTGGAGGGCTTTTGGGAAGTGCCTGTCATTAGTGGGATTACTTTAATTGTCAGGAGCCTTCCCCCAGCAGCTAACCCTGCACTGAAGGGCACAGTGCTGCCCCAGCAGCTGAGTTTCCAAAGAAAAATGGGAAGGAGAACAAGATCACAGCCCTCAATGTGCAGGGAGGGAACCTGAGAGATGGAAGACTCAGGTCTTTGTGGGAAAAGATCCCAGGAATGAGCCATGGGCAAGTAAAGTGGGATTTTGGACTGTCTGTCATGGCTCTTGCAGAAGTGCCTAAAGTCCCCAGCCAGGAACTCATCTACAGGACCAACCTTCCCACCACACTGGGGGGCAGATGGGGTGCTTGGTGCTGCATCTTTCAAGGGAAACCACACAACACTGTGTTGGCAGGACATGCTCAGCTTCATGGAAACAGGGAAAAGTTTCCCACTGTGGGCACGAAGGTGTTGTTGGGTAGGTCCTCTGTGTCATTTACCTAGAAGACTTTCTGACCCCAAAGCCAAGGCACCGAGTTCCTTGAGTGACAGGAGCACGGAATTCACAGTTTGTGGTGGTGTCCCTGGGGACCTTGGATTCCAGTTGCAGAGCTCCAGGGTTAGGGCATTGGCTCTTGTGGTTAAACAGATACCTTTGCAGGAAGGCTGAGGAGAGGGTGACAACCTGTCTTGATTATGACAAGCAAAACCAGGCTCTCTCATCCCAGATCTGAACCCAGAGGTGCTGCTCGGTGCTGTCCATGCACAAAGCTTCTTGTCACCAAGGTTTTAACCTGAGGTAGGAGTAAGTACAGACCCAAGAAGGCCACGCTTCTTGACAGTACTGTTTGCAACCAAGAAAGGGAAAGAGAAGTCCCTAGCCCTAAATATTTAGCCTCTATTTATTTAGCTGGCAATCTTTATACAGAGAGGAGAGAAAGTTGGAGGTTTGCACCTATTTCATTTAACACCACTTAACTCCTGGCACTGGCCCAATATGTCTCCATTAAGTGGAGACTTTGCAAAAATTGTCCCAATTAAGCAGCAGCGTTGAGATTTGATGTTGTTAGACTAAACTGGTTCCCTGGGAGATGTCCTAATGAGGTATCCATCTTGATTAAGTACAGACCCGTGAGGTGCTTCCCAATTAAAGGATAGAGATTGCATGTAGATTATCCAAATTTTATTTTTATTTATTTATTTTTTAAAGTCATTTGTGGCATCTTCTCTGTGGCTGACTCCCCATGGACAGTGTCTGTGTTTGCTTTGACATGGTAGGTGGCTGCCCAGACCCATCACAAGTGGTCATGGACTGCCAGCACCAGGTTTTGTATCTAGGTCTCCACATTCAGAGGAGCTCAAGAGGATGATTCAGTAAGAGCCCAACCAGATGCTGGTGTCATTCCTACATGTCCATACAACTTTTTTTTTTTTTTTTCCCCCCACAGGTTGTTTGTGGGCTTGCACTGGGTCTTGACAAAGCAACTTGTTCTCTCTCTGTTTCAAGTCATCTTTATGAAACAGGGAGAAAAGCACTGGAGCTGAGGAGATAACTGTTACTGGTAGGAAGAAACCAGTTTTTTATAAGGGCAACCTGGGTGTGTGACCATGGTGAGAGGCTGGAAGGGAGAGGGATGCTCCTTCCCTCCCTCCATCTCACTGCTGTAGGTACAGAATGCCACAGAGGGTCCCAACAAGGAGGCAGAAGGGGAGCTCCAATAGGACGTCCCCACTGCTTTTAAGGAAAAAAACCCTACCCAGATTTTTCCTATGTGATTGGTGCAGCCTGTGACAGCATCCCAGGGAGGCTGTGGAGTCTCTGTCCTTGGGATTTTGATCAACCTGGTCTAGGTTTGAAGTTAACCTCGGCTGGGGCAGGAGGGTGGATGCAGGAGCTCCAGGAGTCCCTCTCAATGCAGGTGTCTCAGCAAAGCCTCATTTGTAGGGCTGGGGCTTCAGGGAGGGCTCTGGGGCTCCAACCCTCCAGGGCTGCACCAAATCAGAACAGAAACCACTGAGTCTGTCTGGGGCAGTTCAGGACTTGGTGGGATACGAATTAGGGAGGTTTTGGGAAAAGGGCATTGCTATAAAACCCTGGCTGGGGGTTTGGAGAATGAAGAAACCACCTGAGAATGAGTTTCTTCTTATAAAAAATAAGAGCCTTGCTTCTTCCCTTTCAATAACTTTCACTTTAGTTTAAACCAACAAATGCCCATTTGTCAAGTGTTAATATTCACCCAATGTCCAGAGGACATACCTTGAAAGTTATTTATAACAGGATTTTTTTTTTTTTCTTCCAAGGAAACAGTGTTCTCATTCCATATTTCTTCTGTGCTACAGAATTACCAATCAAGTGTTTTGGAGTAATTTTAAATACAATTATAAAGAATGTGATTAGGACAAATGCAAAAGAAGTTAAACATAATCAATTCCTCAGCGCAGGCTGGTGGTTTACATTTTAGTATCGTTTAAGGGGATTTGCACCAACCTTTTGTAGTAGATTAAAGGCAGATATTTTGTTTGTTACAATCAAACCTATGATTTCGATTTTATAAATTTTTAAAATATTAATTATAGTTTGAAAAGTACACGGAGGTGAATACATTAACTAGTTTCCTGCTTAGATAGCAACTATTTGGTGTTTGGCATTAGATTAGCAAGGAGCAGGTTGGGAATTTTAATCCACCTTGTTAAGTTATTAAATTTTCTTTATTTACATACAGATCTTTCTTTCATTAACATTGTAACAGGTGCTCATTAACAATTTATCACTTGCAAGGCAGAAACAAAGGAGATTTTGCTACAAAGTTTTCTCTTCTAAGTGTCTCAATTATCCTATGAAGACATCCTAAAACAATTAAAAACGTTGGTTTGCAACAATGATAAAAACTTGGGCCCTTGTGTAAAAATCGGTGAACTTTGGGCATTTCACTGCTTGTAGTTTCTCTCTGTGTAGATAGGTAAATGAAGCTTCTTTTCACTTTAAAAATAGGGGGGTATTTTCATGCTAAAATATTTACTACACTAAAAGTATTTGGGTTCATGAATGTATGGACCCTTTACTCCACCCCACTTATTCACAACTTAAGTGAAGACAAGGAGAATTTTAATATGATCTGTAATCACAGGCAAAACTGTAGTTCAAAATTCCTGAGCATCACTTCAGTGCTATTGAATAGGCCTGGATCTAATTAACATAATCATTTGCAGAGCCCTTGGAGTCCTATTTCCACAACCTTTTTATATTCTGAAAACAGGGGGTTTATGGTTTCTTTCTTTTTTTTTTTTTTTTTGGCAGAGGAGAAGGACACAGCATCATTCCCTTCTCCTTCCTGCCTCCCTGCTCCCTCCTCTTCCTCTGCCTTTCCCAGGCTGCCTGGGTACCCAGGACCCACCCTGCCAACTCCCTAAAGCCTTGGAGACAGCTGGAGGCTATGGAAGCTTTACTCCTAAAAGCAAGCTGCTTGTCATGCCTATGGCTCTCTTTAGCATCCTATTTTCCTTCTGAAAGGAGGTGAGGGAGCCTCCAGCAGCTCTTTCAGCATGGCCACCTCTTCCCCATCCCTGAGTCTCCAGGATCTGCCCTTCTCTTGGCAGCCCAGGGCTCTCTCTCACAAGGTGCTTTGTTCTGGCAAGGCACCTGAATACCTGTGGGCTTGGTATCCCTCTGTTTTGCAGGACAGAGCCCTCATTTGAGGCAGTGTTGTTTGCAAGCCTTCCAGCAAAGCAGGTACATTTGTGATGATCCATAACGTGGGTGTTATGCATTCCTCAGACTTCCAGCTCTTGCTACACCTAGGAATTCAAAACCCAGTTTGGGATTGCTTTTCCCTGTGCTATTTGGTTTGTCATCTGGGGTGGGTGCATAACTCAGGCTGCAAGCAGCTCCTGCAGGATCATGTTTTCTTCCACATAAAATAGTTTGGATGTTCTTGGAGCACATGGTGGGCTCCAGGACAACTCTTGCCTTGGCTGATGGTGGCTCTGTGTATGGTGAAAATAACTTCAATGCCCCTCTAAACGTATTTTTTATCATTTTAGGTAAAAATAGCTTAGGGGGTCTTTAGAAGTCTTAAGCAGATCCAGCTATTGATGGTCACTGTCCACTTCATCACTGCTGCTTATAGACTCTCTCAGGATGTGATTAGGGGAGATGTTTCCATACAACTACCACAGTTCATCCCAGGTTGACAAATCAGCACCCTAGCCCCCTCTGTTCCCATTTCTACTAGATTTCAAGTAATTTACACCAGAACTGGGGGACCTCAGTAGCCTCATTTGCCCTCTCTTCATGAACCTTATCTGAAACAGCAAGAAGCAAGATGAATCACCCCTGGAAAATCCAGCACCACCAGCTTGGTTTGGGATCAGTCATGTCTAGTCCCAAATATGATCAAACTCTTTTTGGCTTCTCCTTCAAAAAACATTTTCTGTGTGTCCAGTGATCTTGGCTTCAGAGTTTGTTTTGCCACTGGCAATTTGTCTTTGCTTCTCTTCGAAGCCCAGTGACTGCTTTTCAGTGTCTTTCTGGACTGTGGGTTTATTCCAAGCTGCAAAGTGATTCTCCTTCTGTAATTTGAGGACTTTTATGGATTGAACATCAAAGTCTGTGAGTCTCGCTCTGTCTCTCAAGACTGATTCCTGCAATTAGAGTTTTCCTAAATCCTTTTTAATTTATCATTGCTTTCACAAATCCAAGCCACGAAGTGCTGGATTCCTGACTGGTTTTATTTCATTTCTCTGCCCATTGTGGCTGATGTCAGGGGTTGGGACAGTTGGTTTTGGCTTTAGTGTGGGCTGATTGCTTTCTTCCACAACCAAATCACCATGGTAGTGATTAGACGAACCAGGTGTGAGAGGTGAGCCTGGGGAACATATATCTTGAAGGAGATCTGCTCTGAAAGCCCTAAAAGTGCACTCTGGCTCTTCTTTGTCTTCAGGGTGCATATAGGGCAAGTAAACATTTTAATGGTGTCTCTGCAAAGCTCACCTGGTGTTCAATAAAGGACAGAAACATGTGGAGAAAGGACAAGTCCTGGTAGCTTCTCTCTGACCCTGAGTTGGACAATGTCTGCAACCCTGAGCTGTGATGTATGTGAGGGATCTCACAAGGTCCTGAGCTGGCATTGGTGTATGGATACCACTTGAGGTTTGTCCTGTTGGGTTTTTTTTACATCATGTTGCAGGCTTGGCCCTGCCCACAACTCCTTCACACTTCCCTCACCCTCCCCTGCTTGTCCCTGCAGCACTGGCATCCCTTGCTGTGCATGGATCCCATGCCGTGGGACAGTAAAGCTGCAAGAGCATTTTGTTTTAACAGACATAGAAAATTAATTCCCACAAGTGACACTAAAAAAAGGACACAGGTAGAATACCTCCTGCTTCTATTCTCTTCCTACCATCCATTTCGTTGAAGCTTTTGCATTGCTTCTCTCTAACAAAATCTGCACAGCAATGATGTCCTTGATTGTGCAGTTTTAAAAAGTAATTTCCCCCACCCCTGAAAGTTTTTATCTACAGCATTTTTTATTTTTTTCACTGACTTAAAGAGCCTGGCCTTTCCCTTTCTCAAAATAAAATAGGCAGTGCCTTTATTTATCCTGTTGGTACTCTAAACTACATTAAGATAAATGGGCACAATTATAGATGTGTACCAGAGTAGGAACATGTGTTCCAGCATATGTGATACTAACCTAAGCAGACATCTAAATGTACTTCTCAGATAACAAACATTACATACACACATATTTATTAAACTCAGCAACAGCCTTTTCCATCCTTTTTAGCTACTTTTAAACAGCTGGTGAACTGTCAAAACCATGTTAAATATTTTAACAAACAAGTTAAATATTTTTAGTTGTTTCCCCCTCGGCAGTCAAAATTCAGGACGGAATAATCCAACAGCTTTTGTAAAAGGCTTGAGGAAAAGCAGAGGACCATTTTATGTGGCTGTAAGTTTTGAGCCAACTTTTCAAGGCACAGAGTAAGCTCTGCACCTGGGACCCAGCGAGCTGCACTGTGCAGGGCATCTGCAGCAGAGAAGATGGCTTGGACTCCCTCCCGAGGGGTTTATCACAGGTTAACACAGTGGATTAGATCATGGAAAGCTGGTAAATGTTTATTTATGGAGACTGGGTGTTTATGATGCTATTCTGCTCAGCTCCTGAGTTGTCTCTCCATGGACCTGGTCCCAAAAGCCTGGAGAGAGTCAGATGCGTGGTTTCAGCTGTGCAGGGGTGTGTGGCACTGGAGCCTTTCTGTGCTTCAAGGCAAGCTGGGAGCTCCAAACAGCAACGATTTATATCACTAAAAGTCAGAAAGGATTTGCAAACCACCCGTTCTATTGCTATTTAAGCTCAGCAGAGAAAATCCACGGTGAAAAGGCAACAGGGCAAGAGGCTTTTTATTTTTAATATACATAAAAAAAGGTGAGTATTGTAACATGTGAGCAGGAGATAATGACAGGTGAATGAGAAGAAAGACAGCGACGCATCTAGCAAAGTGTCAGATTGATAAATAAATGAACAAAGACAGGAGAATAAAAGGCTGTTATGAAATACATCAAATCTGATGTGATATGGATCGTGTTGAGGGAAGTTCAGTCTTCCTTTGCCAAGACAGGAGTCAAGGACAAACAGTTTGTCTGCGATTACGAGCTGTCCAGGCTAGTGAAATAAATACACCTGGAAGAATGCTCTGTCCTTCCCTCTGCCTGGCTTTCAGCATGGTGAGCACTGGGGAGGTAATGCCACAGCATTTATTTTGGGTGGCTTTTCCTATGTAGAATTATTACAGACTGCTCTGGAGTGGACTATGTGCTCCAATGCAAAAGTAAGAAATGAAGTGAGCCCAGATCAGGCTATGTCCCCATCTCCAGGCTGGAGGAAGAGGAGCTGAAAACCAAACTGGTGGAATTGTATTTTGCCATGCCTAAGAGGAATGTAGGTGACCTGGGGAGGAGCACGTGGTGTCTTGCTGGAGAAAGTGGGAGAAAACAGCCTTTGAGATGTGATGGAACTTCAGAACAAATCCTAGCACCACAGAGAAGCTCATTAGAGAGAGGTGGATGCCAAGGAGATGTCACTGCCAGACAGCAGCACCATGCACAGAGTGAGCAGAGGTAGGAGAGGGGCAGTGCTGTGTTTGGAGGATGGTGATGGAGGTAATCAGCAGGTCAGACACTCCTGCTGCAAACTGGGGAGTCAGTTTGGAGAGCCCAGCCTTAAGTCCTGATCTTTCTCCCTTGGAGGAAGCAGTGGTCCCTGCAGGTTAGCCCAAGTGATGGTCAGCCTGGGGCAGCTGTTTCCCAGTTGGAAAAGAGAACTGGGAGGACTCGGCAGAGGAGAAATGGCAAAGACAAACTCAGCTAGGGATGTGCAAAATTGCATTATGGACCTGGCTGAAGGGGACAGAGCTACCTGGAGAAGCAGGAATGAAGTGTATCAGGAAGGACTGGAGGAGAAGGAGTCTTTAAGGGTGTCCTCCAGCCAGCCAGATCAGGGTCTGTCTGTGCAGCTATCCTATGGGGATGTCTGGGAGCAAAGATTCTCCCCAAGGCACACAGAGGAAGATGGCTCAACAAACAGAAAAAGACATTTTTGCCACAGTGCTTTCTGATGTCAAGATGAGTTTCCCCCCAGTATTGGGAATAATGAATTTACAGGAAATTGTCCAGGCAAAGCTTTGTGCAAGACTCTTGAAGAACCACTCACAGGACAACAGCAGCCATCTCAGCAGTGATGGAAAGGTATCCTGGAAAAAGTAAAAAATGCTGTGAGCTTAAAAGGCTTGGCAGGAACTGTGGGCAAGGAAGTTTTAAATTTTCCAGACTTGGTTTCAAAGGAGGATTTTCCTGTGCTGAACCTGACCCACAGCATCATAAGCCAGTACAGCACAGCTGTATTAATTGTATTAGTGCTCCATCAATCAGTATTGCTAGGAATCTTCTCCTGCTTGGGTTTGGTTAAAAGGAAGACTTATAATAAATGCTGGCAGTGTTACAAACATAAGTTTGATCTGCTGAGTGCTTCTAACCACAGGATTCCTGTTTATTGCTCCCAGTCCCAGGTCTGAGGAGGAGGAGGTTTTGTTAGGAGACTCATTAGAAAAATATTGCTTTGTCTCTGTCAGCTCTGCTTGCCAGCAATCAGTGGGCAAGCAGCCTTCTCTATTAGGATTGCTTTCTGTGTCAAACACCTCATCATTAGAAAGTGAGGCTGGAACGTTGTTCTTTAAGCCTTAGATCAACTGTGGAAACTGAGATGTAATGGAAAAACCTGACGCTAGAAATTCTCCAGTCGTTATCACAATTTATACTTAAAAGAGCTCTGGTTTTATAGCAAAAAGAAAAAAAAACCCATTCATTTTAATCATCGCAAAGCTTATTAAAAGGTTTCAAAAATTATTTATTGCAATTCTGTACCAGTTCTAATTCACTCATTAATTCTATTAATCTTGAAACTAATTTTAAAGTTCCAAAATTTACCGTAGCATTTTGAAAAGTTAAAGTAACTTTCAAGATGAATAGAATTAATGTTTTCCTTCCCTCCTTACAAACTGTTTTCACCTTCAAATACAAACCATGACCATACCGTGCTAATAGCTGCAAATGTATTCTCTGTTTAAGGTTTCAAAACCATTACTTGACAGCTGATGTGGAACATAATTTCAGCCTTAGCAGCCTTATTTCAACGGGAGATGGTGCAGTCTCCTCCAAGAGCTGCAGCCTTCATAATACTCACTCTAGATACATTTTTATGTGGAATGAAGGTTCTTTTTACTTGCTTCCTCCTGTATATGTTCTATTTGCTCTATTTTCCCTCTGACCAAAGACCATTACAGGTCTGTAGGGTCTGGCATAGCTGTTGCAATTTTTCAGTATTTTCTATGTGTGGAACATCTGGTTCCTAAGAAAACGAAATGTTATTTTTCTGAGAATGTCTGAGTTTAATCCACCTGTGAGGGCTGCTTATTTTTTAAGCTTCATACCAACACACAGGAGGTGGATGCTTCCTGGATCCCATGGCATAGCCGTGGTCTCACCATTGCCAGAACTGGCCTAAATTTCCTCAATTCTTCAGCTTACAAAAAGTTTCTCTCTTCCTTGCTAAGTTTCTGCAGGACCTGAAGGAGCAGGCAATGGTTCTTTCTTTCACTGAGCGATCCCAAATGCCTTCCTGAAATGAGGAAAACCTCAACAGAAAAAGAACCTGTTGGAAACTTTATAAACAGAGTCTTTTCAGTTCTGCATCACTGGGCAGCCAGCTGGGGCAAACCAAGCTGGAGCAGTGCTGTGGTGAAGGTAAATACCTTCTCACCAAGGGCTTGCTGTTCTTCGTGGAGCAATTGCTTTGACCTGAAGACACTGAAGGTCCTTCATATGAACTCAGTTTTCTGATAAACTTCAAGCTGCCTTTCTTCTGGCAGTGAAATTATTTGCAATAAGAGTTTCTGGAGCTTTGGGTGCTTTATTTTTTATGTTCTGAAGTGACAATGTGTCTGTAGCAAAAAGGAGCTTATTTCTGAGCAGCTCCAGGTGTGTATACGGGTGGTCTAAGATGTATCAGTTATTTGGAAAGGTCTGCTGGAGAAATGCAACTGAGAAAGCATTCACATTTTGGACTTTGTGAGGGTCAGTGCTGTGTTCAGGCTTGGCTCTCACCCCTGCTACAGCTGCAAAGCAATGAGGGGACATGCATTGTGAACACAGAACTGGAGAGAGTTCATGGTGGGTGCTTTCATCACCTGAACTCAGCAGTTTGTTTTAGTTTTGGGAGTGATTTTGAATTTGCACAGAACCTTTCTAGTTTTCCAAGGGTTGAAAGACACTGTGGTTTAGGCCAGTCAGAAATGCTGACCCCTTTGCTATCCATAAACAACAAGGTTCAAGCTGCATTTGGCCAAGCTTCCTTTCACATTGTAGGGAGCACCCCTAGGCTTGGTGGGAAGCTGGGAAGGAAACCTGAGAGAAGCAGTAAGAGTGGCATCAGAAAGATCAGGGCAAATATGTGTGGGGTTCCCCAACACCCAAACCCTCCAGAAATCTAATACACAGTTGGAAAGCAAGGTTACCCCTCCTGGGCAAGGGTCTGTAGCTGATGAAGACCTCCCCTGGAAGATCTGCCTCTGCCACTTCTACCATGGGTATAAAGTGGGTAGTTTCCTGAAGGGAACAGGGTCAAACCCTTTTCCCCCTTGCAGTGCTGGCCTGGAGGAACTCTTGAAGTGCCTTGAAGCAAAGCGTAACTTTTTTATGCCTGTGGTCACTTGCCCCAGTTTCATATGTGGGAAGTCTGGCAGGGTGGGATATAGTGCAGGGGCCCACAGTGGTGTCAGGGAAGGTGTCTGAGTGAAGCATTTTATGGCTTGGCTGGATTTATTTCTTGGCTGGAATATTTCCATCACTTTCCTCTGGATGTGCCCAAGGCTCCAGCTTGTGGTTTCCTTGTTTTTCTTTCCCTTAAGACTCCCATCTCTGCTTGGAGAAAGGCAGGAGCACAGAGAAGGATGCTGCTCTTGTGCTGTCTGTCTGGTGGGGTTGAAATTTCTCCTCATTCCTCTCTGTTCTATGTTTGAACCTTGTCCAGGAGAGGAGAGGATAGGACAGACTGCTTTAGCACCAAGCTTAAGTGGATGCCACTTGGCAGCTTCCACAAAATTTATTCCCAAGAAAGAAAATACAGATATAAAGCAATCAAGCACACCTGAATTAACTCAATCTCCCTGGCACAGGGACATGAGCTGGGAAGGCAGAAAGGCTACAGCTGATGCAGTAACCAGGTTGGTATCTCAGCTCCCTGGTGGGTTTCCCCTCCAGGTGCAGCCCATGAGCAGTTCAGGTGGAGAATGAACCCTCAGATGAGGCTCAGCCTCCAGTCTGAAAAAGCTGAGGCTCAGCAAAGGGGATAAAGGCTTCTTCTCTGTGCCAAAAGATTTCTGTAGCTGATGGCTTTGCTGACCTCTCTGATTTTTCCCTGCCCAGCCCAGCATTGCAGCAGCCATGGAGGCAAACATCCACGAGGGGGATTGCTGTCACCCCTCCTGAATTTTGTAAGTCTAAATCTTGGTGTCATGCTTAAAGGTCTGCTTGCATTCCAGAAGTTTCTGTTGCAAAACTGATTTTTAAGCATGGTGTTTGCGATGGGGGTGTAGGAGCTGGCAGGCTAAGCAGCAGATGTTGCTGGATTGAGAAATGGGTCTCCAGCTTTATGCCTGGTTGGGAAGTCTGAAAAAAATAAATAGGGATTACGATGCTGTTTGTCAAGCCAAAAAACACGGTCAGTAATTCAGACATGAAAAAGCTGTCAGTGCATGTGGCAGCGTAAGGAAGTTGGCCAGAGAGAGGAAGTGCTGTGTGGTCAGGGTAACCCAGGGAAAAGCCTCAGAGTGACTCTCGGGCATCTGCCAGGTCAAGAACAGCTACCAACTGACTTGCAGAGACCTTGGATGTGGTCCAGAGTTAACTCTGTGTCTGATCCCTAAGCTGCTGGGTGGCTGAGGAGGGCTTTATGAGTTGGGATAGCCTGTGCAGTTTGAAGTGTTGGCATGGAACAGTGAGTGTACTTTAGCCAGATGATGCATTTATTTCAATTACAAACACTGGCTTAGTGCAGCCATTACCAAAAGGAAACCTTGAAGGCTCCAGGGAAAAAAGTTACCAAAAGTGAATGAATTGATCTGTCACTCACACAGACTGAGTGTCCAACAGATCAGTCCTCAGCCAAGAGGCAGAATAACCCAAACCTTCAGATCTATAATACACAAGCTCTCCATACACACAGTAACAACAACTGCCCTTTAAAGAGCAGCAATAGGAAATAGGACTTGACTTTTGATGAGAAATCAATGGGAGTTACTTGGATTGTACTGCAGGAAAATGGGATTGAGAAGACATAAGGTTTGGGATACGGGGTCAGTAGATAAAGTCCTATTGGGTTTGTACTTCTTTCCTATCATGCTACTGGTTTTTAAGCAGAGGTCTCCATTGATTTCAGAGGGGTATTCTGCCCAAAAGATCAACAGCAGGAGATGCCCCTGTGTATTTACCTAGCCTGATTTGGGTGGTGGTTATTAGAAACTTTACAGATACTAATGAAACAAAATGCCAGGACAAAGGCTCTCCAAATTTAAGACAGGAATTTCCTTGGACAATGTGTACAGGACTGCCTAAATCCCTCATTTTGCAGTAACACCACCCCTACCCCCATAATTGTTCTGTTCTCCAGATAAGCAGGTATATTTTTTATTTATTTTTTTCCCTGTGGATCCACCTATCCATCAGAAAATTGGGAGTGGGAGGGGTGCAGGGCAGGCTGATTCTGGAAAGCTGCCTGCTAAAGCCCTGATTACTGTTATCAAGCAAAGAAGCAGTCCAGTTTAAGCTGCTAAGGTTTCTGAGGAGCAACAGGTTATAAGGAAGGGAGGCAGAGGAACGCGTGAATGAGCGACTACAGACTCTGGTAAAGAGGGGATTACACTGGAGGTACGTTCCAGGGAAGAGACTGCATATTTCAGAGCAAGGCAGCAAATGGGCTTAAAAATAATCTGAATTTTTTTTTCTTTCCCTCTCCCTCCCAATCCAACAAAGATAGAGAGTGTAAGATGCTTGTGGAGGGCAGGTCAGCACATCAAGCAGGCTCTGCACTGCTTGGAGCAGCAAAGGGAGGATCCTGCCCAGTCAGGATGAGATGAGATTAGGAGGTTAAAATGCATGTCCTAAACTGGTCTTGGTGGTGTGAGGGTGCTTGGTTGAGTATCCACCCAGCATCAGTCCCAGGCACAGCATAATTCACCTGCTCCTTGCTGTGTTTTCTGGTGGCAGTGGTTGTTGCCTTAGCAGAGTTCTGGTCACAGCAAAGCCTGGAATAAGCCAAAGGGAGATATTTTGGATAACCCTCTGCTTTTCAAGGTTTTCTGGAAACTTACTGTGAGGTAAAGCTAAAGCTGAGATTTATAACATGGTGGCTGCTTGGTGGTGACCACCCACGGGAGGGCAATTCCCTGGGGTGAATGAATGGGGAGCCACCTCCTGTTTCCAGCAGGAAAAACTTGGTGCATGGGTATGGGGTGGGATTACCATAATCACAATCCAAACCTCATTCTAGCCAGAGGTGTCTGTCCTAGAAGCCATGATCTAGGAATCAGTTTAGTTTATGGTGCAGAGAAAAGCCTTCAAATGGGTTTGAAATCCAGCAGGAAGGGTGATTTCTGCTCTTCTTACATCATGAGAGTGATTGTAGCAATGTCAAGATACACCCTTTACTCACCAGAGATAAGGCAGTGCCCTTTGCTGTCTGAGGATTGTGCAGGGTTTGTGTTCTTGTCAAATGGAGGAGGGATGCAGCATCCGTCTCTGTCTGCTGAGCTTTTGAGCAGGCACTGATATGGTTATAAATGGCATGTGATAAGCTCTAAAAAAAAATGCCACTTTGAAATTGAACCCAGAGAAGTGTGAACTGTCTCCAAACTGCAACCATTCACCTTGGTCACTTGACAAGTGCAGAAGGAGTTTCTGACGACGGGAAGAAAACTGAGGCAAGGCAAAGCTGCTGGGCTCCCCAAAAGTGGGGAAGGAACCCACCCCAGTCCTCTCTGTCGCTGCAGAGACTTTGGTCCTGCCTTGTTGCTAATGGGTTCTGAGCAGTTAGCAGGACACAGCAGCAGTGTCCAGGGCAAGGCACAGGGTGTGACATCCATGTCTGCAGCCCTGGTTTGCTCAGCTCTGCTGGACACTGATCCACCCCATCCTTGCCCTGCCCCCCAGGCCTTGCTGTAGGGAGCAGGTGACAAGTGCCCTGTACACACACTGCCAGAGGCTGGGGGAAAGCAGCTCCCTCCTGAACTGGAGGCACTGGAACAGGTTGCCCAAGAAGGTGGTGGAGTCACCATCCCTCAGGATATTTTAAAACCGTGTAGATGAGGCACTCCAGGACATGTTCTAGTGGGCGTGGTGATTATATATTTTTTGGAAGGGTGATGCTATAGTTTGGACAGTGTGATCTTAGACATCTTTTCCAGCCATGATAATTCTGTGGAGAGAAGTTTCAGCTCTGCTGCAGCTCTGGTTATCACTGGTATTGAGTAGGGACTGTCGCAGCCCGGAGACCTGGGATTTTAATACACTCTGCACGGTGTCACCCTACTGGAAAGAGGCTCATCAGAACATGGCATGTCACTTGTCACTTCACTGGGAACAGATGAAACCCTATTATCCGTACGGTGTCTACAGGCTTCTGCTGCATCAGAAAACAGCTCGGTGGTGCAGGGCATACGGAGATGTCACTGGTTCTTGTTGAACTACACACACAGAGGCTGTGGCTGCAGCAGGAGCTGTGTGATTAGTACAAAATAGGGGAGCAGTGGGTGAGGGAGCAGCCTGGGGACAGGCAGCAAAGGGTGGTGGGGAATAGAGCCCAAAGAGCAGGATCTGGTTTTCCTCTTTTATAGATGATCATAGAATCCCAGACTGGTTTGGGTTGGAAGGGACCTTAAAGATCATCCAGTTCCAACCCCCTGCTATGGGCAGGGACACCTCCCACCAGCCCAGGTTGCTCCAAGCCCCATCCAATCTGGGCTGAGACACTGCCAAGGATGGGGCAGCCACAACTTCTCTGGGCAGCCTGTACCAGGGTTTCATCACCCTTAGAGTAAGGAATTACAATCTAATGTCTAATCTAAATTTCCTCTCTTGCAGTTTAAAGCCATTATCCCTTGTCCTCTTACTACATGCCCTTGTAAAAAGTCCCTCCCCAGCTTTTCTGTAGGCCCTTCAGGTACTGGAATCACAGCTACTAAGCCTGGATAAATTGGACTGTAGATACAGAAGGTGACCAGAGACATTCCCCATACCCTGCTCTGTGGGGTAGTGCTGATGCTACTTAGGGTTTGGCCCTTGCTGTGCAAGGAGGAGAAGCAGAATCCAAGGTTTGAAAATAGTCATTACTCCTGCTCACCCCACCACCAGCAGTTCAATCTGGTGCTGGTACCAAATGCCTCTCTCCAAGAGCAGAAACCCAAAGCCTTCAGACAGTACCAATCTGTACAGCAAACCCTGCAGACCTTCTCCTTCCCATTGCCCCACTGCTCCTCCAGCACCACACGGCTAATTTTACGAGTGGGATAAACTAATCCTGTATTCCTCTTCTAGTTACTTTCCCCAAAGCTGTCTCAGAAACCCAGGTGCTGGTTCCCCCCCTTCTCACTCCCTCTTTCCCCAGACCAGGAAAAAGAGATGGCGAACGCCTTTCTCTTGATTGTGTCGATGGGAGATGATTTTCAAGGTGAAATTTCTAGTTCAGTTGAGTCACTTTCATTCAAGGCGATGAGCAAAATGTCACCCCCACACTGAACCACACTCAATGCGCTGTTCTCCCATTGCATTTAAATTTACTCCACTTTTCCTTTCTGACACCTGTTTAAATCAATATCTTCCTCTCCAGGTCGTGGGCAGAATGTGCCTGGTCTCTCCGCACAGCGCTTCTCAAATCCACTAAAATCAACACAATAATTGAAATATTTTCAAGCTGATTACACCGCTGCCTGAGGCTAGGCTGGTTGCTAAGGGTAAGCTCCCTGGTTGCTAGGGGGAGTAAATCATCTTGCATTATTTGATTTTTGTTATAGATATGAAACCGCTACTCCCTCGATTAAATGTCTCTCAGTCTAACACCTATGGGACCTGGGGAAAGAGAAAAGAAAAGCAGCAACCTTGACCCTGTCAAATAAATATCTCTAACTTTTCCTGTCCTCCGGCTTCCAAACCAAACCTGTCTCCTGGTTTGTTTAGGGTTTTTTTGTTTGTTTGTTTGTTTTTTCTTTTTTCCTCCTTTTTTTTTTTTTTTTTTTTTTTTAAACCTGACTTTAAATAACAAAGCTGTGGGGACAAGCAGATGAAGAGAGGAAGAACTATCTGTTCCATTAGAGGATCTCTCAGCTTGGCTAAACACTCTCTATTTACTCCAAACACAGCATGATGGGGAGCTACAAGGATCTAATAGCCTTGAGGATGTAGAATTGCACCAATTACAGTTCCCATTCAGCCCATGGCTCGTGAGACACCAGATGAAATCACGGGGCCAAATCCTGCTCCTAGGTCTGCAGAGTGCAAACCTGGAGCATCTCCAGTGCAGAGAAAAATTTCCCCAAGTTTCCCATGGTTCCACAGGAGCAGAGTCTCAGCTCCTCTGGGAGTTTAATTATTCCCTTAGTGCAGCCAGCTCCTGGGTGAAAGTATTATCTCTGTCGGGTCGCCTCCAAAAATGCTCGGAAATTAAGGTGACCCAGACAAGCTGCTGCAACCCACTGGCAAGGCCAGAGGTACAAGAGTCATTTCTGCTATTTGGGTTAAGAAACAACCAGCAGCCTGGGGTATTTCTGAAAGAAGAGGTTACAGAGGGGAGCTGGCTTGGTATGAAGTCCTTTCCCACCCCTAAAACCTCCTGTTAATCCTCATGACAACACTTGGCCTGCCCTGTGCTGTCCCAAATCCTCCTTCTTAGGTAAGAAAATTGAGGTACACAAATGTAGCTCAGCTCTTTGCCTGAGGTTGTGCAGCCAGTCCAGGTCCCATCCTGGCACCTGGTCTCCCCAACTGCTGTGGCATTACCTGGGGAGGAACATGCAGCAGAGCCCTGGCTCTGGCCCATTGCAAAATGTTCCTCCTGCACTGAGCCTGATTCTCAAATGGCAAGTATAATCTGCAAGGGACAGGAACAATCTCTGTGTAAGTGCTGTAAATCCTTTAGTTGCAACTCTCTGCAATGGTTGTATCCCTGCCATGTCCCTTCATCCTTCAGTTGGAAACAGGAATGAAAATGCCATAGAGTAAGTGATGTCAAGAGCTTCAAAAGCTATTGGTGAAATAAGGGCAAAGAAGAGGCACTAAGGTCATCGTTGCAAGCCCTGGTAAATGAGAGGCTGGTGGTGATCAGGATTGTCAGCACAAATGAGCCAGGTCCAGCTCAGCCCAGCGTGGCTGTGGAGAGCATCCCTGTGGCACACAGCACGTTTGACTCTGCTGTTCCCTCTGAGCTGTGCCCGTCGCAGTGGTACTTCTGGGTTTATTGGTCAACACGTGTGGAAACACACAGGGCACAGTGGAGTGGGATCTTCAGGGAACCCTTGTAACCCTGGGGGATACGCTTCCAGCCTGGCTTTCTGCTTGTCCCCTTGTTTCCCAAAGTTTGCAGGCAGGATTCCTCTGCAAGACCCTCACACTTCTGCCACACATTCAGTGGGAAATGCCTGCAGTATTGAGAGCATTGCAATCTAAATGATTAATTGTTTAATATATTGCAAGCTGGTTACCCCTCCTGAATGTGCCATGTAACAAATGGAGTCGGCTGAGCACTCACAGCAGAGAGCTCTGTGTTTGATTTTTAGCCAGTGAGTGACATTGCTTTGAGCTTAGAACTGCAGCCCAGTGCTGCCACCACCTCCTGTGGCAGCTGCCTGGCTGGTCCTGGGCTCACTCTGAGACTTGGAAGAGCTGCTGAGGGATGGGATTAAATTGATCCTCTAGCCAGCAATCAGGGAGGGGATCAGTGCCATGGGGCAGCTCCTACCCCCAGCCCCATGGAGCTCCAGGGGTCAGAACCCTGGGGTAGCCCAGGGTGGGGCAAGTGCAGGTGTGTGAGGGCAGGTGCTCAATCCAAGCTCTTCCATATTTTTATCAGATGTCTGTGGAGGTAAAATAGAGCCAAAAGTATCTGACTCCATGAAGATGTTCCATACCTGACATTTAACTTGGGGGATGTGCTGTGGTGTTACACTTATGAGCTTAACTTACTTAAAAATCCATGTTAAGTATTATTTCTATTTCAATATTGTACAGGTCACATTTTATGTTAAGGTTCCATTTATAAATAGTTTATAAAGATTAATAGATGTTTTAATCAATAGCTAATCAATAGTTTAATGACAGGAAAGCCCAGCAGAGGGAATAGCCCCAAGGGCTGAAGGCATTTTGCTCTGGTTTGGTGATGCCTGACCCTTGTTCTGGATGGGAACCAGAACAGCAGTGGGATGCAGAACTTCTCCTGTCACCAGTGGTAGGTACCCTGTTCTGAGTAACCCACATCACTGCCAGAGGGGATTGTTGGGGGGGACATCCCAAATTCTTCTAAAGTCCCAAGAGGGAAGCAGCTGAGGAGGGCCTGGCTGTGGTAAAGGGTCCAGCAACTTTGTGGGGCCGAGTGGTCCTTCCTGAGCATCTCATCACCTGGGGTTTTCTGGGAGGGATCTGTGTTCTGTATGTGGGGAATATTTTTTGTTGAAGCCTGGTTATAACTTTTTGAAAAATTCTTCTGAGAAACATTTCTGTAGCTTTTAATATTTTTTTTGCTGTACACTTTAAAGACTCCTGTGTACATGAGCACTAGAAGGAAAACCTAATTATATGTTTTAAAAGAAAACAGGTCAGTTTAAAGGAAGACAAATAGTAATGTTACATGAAGTGAATGGCCAGAGGTTTCCAAAGCAGAGTTATGTCCTCATTTCCACCGAATTTCAGAGGAGTTTAGTGTCTCATTCCCTAATGAACCAAACCCCTGTGAAAAGCCTCTAGAACAGACCCTGTAATTGAATATTCAGTGACTTCCTGAGTTCTGCTTTACAAACTATCATCCTGGTAATGCTCACATGACAAAACAAGACCTCAGCTTCTTGACCACCACTTAGCAAAGCTCAGAGCCAACTTCTCTGCCTCCAAAACCTTCTCTGCACGTGATCCTTTGAAGAACTTTTCCATTTTTAATGGCCAGAAAGATCTGCCTGCTAAACTTTAACTACAACTGTACCCAAAGCCCGTCTGTCTAGCAGCAGGTGGGCTAGTGAGAGTCACAGTCCTGCTGGGATACAGCCAGCTGTTCCCAGGAATGAATCTCAAGTAAATTAACAAACACCACACAAACCTGTCAATTGAATCATTCTTGATTACTGTAAATGCTGGGCTACCCATTAAGGAGCTTCTCCCTCTGTGCAGAGTGAGTTTCTTCATGCAGTGTCTGTGTAAGTGGGGCAGTGTCACCCTGTCCCCCACACCTGGGTACCCAGAAGGGTGACCAACTCAGACCATTGAGTTGGAAGCGGTAGAGTGTTCCAAGGTGGTTTCCTCATGTCTCTAAAGGTTCTGGAGACTTTCAGTGAGCTATTCAGGGATAGATCAGAGCATCCATCATTCTGTATCAGGCCCATCTGCCTCTTTTTCCTTTTGGAATCATCTTTTTGGCACCAGAGTGGCCACTGAGTGGATCAAAATCCAATAGACCCTCCAGGACATCCCCATATGCACCAGCCTTTTTCCACTTGGCAGGGGGACACTGAGGGGACAGCAGCACCTCTGTGAAGATGAGAGAGCTGGAAACACGTTGCATTGAAGGCAGGAGAGCTTCTGATAGCAGCAGTTTACAGAGGCTTGTAGACATCATATGATAATCAGGGTGTTGGGTGAGAAGCTGAAAGTTTTGGCTCAACATCTGTCCAGCCAGTGTTTGTTTTTGTGCTTGAGCTTTGATGGTGCATCCAAGCCTACTGTGCAAAATTAAGGACCTCCTCTCGTGGGTGGAATAGCAGCCAAATCCCTGACTGCTGGCAAAACCAAGGCAAAATTCAGCTGGGGTCATCTGCCTCCACTGCCTGTGGCTGGTGGGTGTCCTGGCAGGAGGATGTGGGAGAGCTGAGGATGTCCAAGCCATCTGAGCAGGAAAGAAACAAGGGGTTGAAGGGCCAGTTGAGGAAGAGGCCCATTGGAATAAACCAGGGACCTTTCCATGGTGGAAACATCCTGCTCCATGGCAGATTCCTGGCTAGAGCATGGCTGGGGCCACCCCTCTGCAGGACTGATTTTGCAGGACAGTTGTTGAACTGTGCATTCTAGCAGGGGGACCTGTGGCAAAGGGTGAAGGCATTGGTGAGACATGCCTGTGACATGAATTTTTCCCAGTTACCAAGTGATAGGATGAGAAGAAATGGGCTTAAGTTGTGCCAGGGGAGGTTTAGGTTGGCTATCAGGGAAAAAATTCTTAAGTGAAAGGGCTGCCAGGAGCTGAAACAGGCTGCCCAGAACAGTTGTGAAGTCACCATTCCTGCAGGCGTTTAAAAGATGTGTAGATGTGCTGCCTAGGGACATGGGGACCTGGGACATGGTTTAGTGGTGGCCTTGGTAATGCTAGGGTAATGGTGGGACTTGATGATCTTAAAGGTCTTTTCTGACCAATATGATTCAATAATTTTAAATGCAAAGCTCTCAGCACCTACCCCCAGACCATCTCCAGGCCTGATTCTTTGCCAGGTCTCTGTAGGAAGTTTCAGTGCTGGTGCTGGTTTGTTCAGCTTTAGGTAGCCTGGGAATATGATCTTGACACATCCCTAACAACTGAGCCTCAATTTAATCCCATACAAGTCAGCAGAATCAGAAGCAGGTTTCTGCTTGCCTGAGAACCCAAACTGAACCACACCAGAGTCAAGGACCCTCAACTGGAGCAGCCTCTTCTGCCTTCAGGGAGAGCAGGATTTGTCCCAGGCTGGAGGATTTTGCCTGGGAGGGCACATGGGAGAAGGAGCTTGGCCATAACCTTATCAGTAGTAAATCTCTGTCTATCTGGATATTAGCAACGTGTTTCCCCAGCTGCGTCAGTATATGTGCTTGTGTATACAGACTCAATTTATGTCATTTTGTAGAGCAGGGATGTGTTTGTGCCAGACTCGGTGCTGTTTTGTGAAAGCCATGCTTACATGTTTGGATAGATTTAATAACAGCAGGCATGGGCGTGGGTTTGTATTTAGAAGGGCTCATGGGAATGGCTCAGCACGAAGGGGACGGCAAGGGATGGCCTGACTGGGGAGGGTTTCTGGGGGCTTGGACCTTGGTCTGAAACTGGGTCTGCCCCTACCCATGCACAGGGCACTGCTGACCCCACATCCCATGTATCTTGTGTGGCTCCTGTGCTGCACGTGAGACGTGTGCATGGCAGTAATTTTGGTGGGCGTTTGGGGAAGGTGGGTTTGCAAGATTTCCTGTGTGCAGGTACAGAGAAGGGATGTTCATGGGCCCATGACAGCAATCCTTCCTGTCCTCCAAATACACAGAGGAACACAAATACACAGTGTGCATACCACAGATCCATACAGTACCAACACACGTGATATTTTTGTGCTTCTTCTGACTCATCTCAGGTGCAGGGTGCTTCCCAGCACATCCCAGAACAGCTTTATGGAGGTGAGCAAAACTCCACCTCACCATTGTCCCCAGCAAGTCTGCTTTACAGAGAGGCCCATTTGTGGCTGGAGACAGCAGAGGCACTCGTTGTTTAATGCCTTGTGAGGTTTCCCACACTGCACCTTGCAGCAGGACCAGAGCACTTGGAGACACACATGGCCAAGAAAGGTCTTTCTGTGCTTGTTCTTATCCCATGGCTCTCTCCATGTGTTGGCCTGGTGAGGTTGCAGATGGGGTCTGCCGTGGGATGACCTTGGGGCTGGTGTTGCTGCTGGGGTGCTTTTGAGGACAGAAGTCCCCTTTGCCCTCAGGATGGAGTGTTGCCAGCAGGGTGCTTTGGGGGCAGGGGTGTGGGTCGTCTTTGTGTGGCTGCTGGGGATGCAGCCATCATGCTCCCCAGCCCTGCCGCGTGCTCGCTTGGCCACCGCCCCGACTTTTGTCCTGCAGTTTGACATCTGTGACTTTTAAGGCGACGCATCCCCGGTGCCTGAGCCCTGCTCTGCTCCACTGCCTTGGGCTGCCATCCAGCAGCATCTGCCACCCCCTCCACCTCCACCACTTCCACCACCCCGGCCGGCATCCCCATTCCGCAGGCTCCCCATCCCATCTCATCCTCCGCGCTGGCGAGCAGCGAGCGGGATCAATAAGACACCTCCGACTCCTCTATTTACAAACTAGCTGCCTTCAGCAGCCAGGCTGTTTAAGCACTTCATTCCCATTCAGGAGGGCCATCTGCTGCCTTTTGCTGTAAGTCTCTCTGAAAACCTCAGCCTTGACAAGCTCGAGATATGTCAGTGCAGTTATCAGCGGAAAGCAACATCTGCCGTGCCTGACACCCACTATTGTAGGCCATTTAATCTGTCCCCCTCCTCCCTTTAACTGCAGACAACAGCTCCCTATATTATATTTTCCCACTCAATTAGCACTATCATCCTGCTGAAATAGAGGCCAATTTACCTTTAATGACATCATTGTTAGGAGAGTGGCAGCCCTGGCCGGTGGCTGGCGGGAGGCAGCCCGTCTCCCCGGCTCGGCGGGCGCGCGGGCAGCCTATCCGTGCTGCCTTCACCCCAACCACAGACATTGTTTCCGACAGTTCACAGAGGCAGTGTGGCGGAAAATTGAGTCCAGATTCATTAGGTTTTTCTTTTTTTTTTTTTTTTTTTTCCCCTTCTCTTCTTCCCCCCTCCCCTCCCTTTTTTTTTTTTTCCTTTTCCTTTTTTTTTTTTTTTCCCCGCCGTGCGCTGCTCAAGTCAGTTAAATTGATACATTTCCTAACAAAATTGAAGTGCTTTGTGCTGCCAGCGGAAAGCCTGGTGACCCTGCGCGGCCCACCGAGCAGCCAAAACGAGTTGATGGATCCATTAGGCCGCGCAGAATGCCTTCCCCCTCTGCCTCCGCTCCTGAGTGACACTGTAAATCTGAACCAATTTCAGTCCCTAATCATCATTACAAACCCCTCCACTGTTCATTTATTACTCTACAATTCTAATACAGCACACGACTGGGTCAGCGCGCGGGGAGCCGGTGCGGCTGTGGGGACAGGCTTAAAGAGAACATAATCCTTCCCGGGTTTTATCGGGGGAAGCAAACCTGATCCTGACCCTCCCCAGGTCCCCTGCTGCCCCCCACCTCTGCCCCAGCCACCAGATGGGGTCTGCCCGGGCCAGCAATGGGCAGCACGGGCTGGAGAGCTGGGGGAAGCCAGGGGAGGAAGGGGGAAGTGCATATCTCTTGGGTGCAGGAATCAAAATCTTCCCATGTGAACCCCAAAAAGTGATGGGGTGCTGCAGGGTGGATAGCATGGCCACTCCAGCCCCTCAGCTATGGGATGGGCTGATGGGTGCTGCAGCCCTGCAGCCATCAAAATGTTTGTGCAAAGCAGGGGATTGGATAGGAGAGAGGTTGGAATGTGCCTGGGAAGGACTGCAAGATGTTGTGAACTGGAGGTTTATTGAGGTTCTCCACCAGTCTGGGTTAAAGGAAGGACATCTTTCTCTGAGCTGAAAAGCCTCAGTGGATGTTCTGCAGGGACGGCTTCTCCAGGTGGAGGTTGGTAGAGGGGCTGGTGGGACCTGGGTGATTCCAGCTCCCAGCCCCTTCCAACCATCCCTGCTTCGAGAGCCCAGGAGGTGCCACCCCACTCCTGCCAACTTGGCGAAATTTTGCCCCAGCTGCTGGCTTCTAGCATGGGGAGCAGATGCTGATTGAGTGCTTGACCTGCTAAATGTCTGTGTGTACCTGGATTGAACACTTTTCCAACAGGCTGCTGAAGAATTTATTTATTTCATTTGATGTGACTGAATTTTTTTCCCCTCCCTTTTTAGCAACATGCCTATCAACATCTCTGTAGGTGTGGAAGCAATCAAAGATTTTAAAAACACATGCAGTAAATCAGATTAATGGCATGTTCAGACATGACTTGCTGGCACCTGGGATTGCTTCGCGTGGCACCAGCAGTCCCTGGGGCACTTGTTGTTGGAGGAGGATGGGTCTCCCATGGGGACAGCCTGTTCTAGTGTGGGAGATGGGCTGGAGGACCAGGGTAAAAGGGGCAGATTGTGGGTACCGAAAGTCTAATCAGAGCCTGAGCATAGGGGTGCAGGACTAAGAAACTCATTGCTGAAGAGTCCACTCTCTTCACAGATAGGTTTTACTCATGTGGGATTTTCTATGGAGAGTTTTGTCCACAGTTGGTGGGTTGAGGGGGCAAGAACAGCAGCCATGCAAAAGACTATGATGGTCAAACATGTCTTTGCATCTAGGTCCTTCAATAAAAGCCTGAATAGCAAGTCAGGACCTCATGACTGAGACCAGTGCCTTTTTTAGGATGCCAGAACAGCATCCTAACAGCAGATCCCTCCCTACAGCAGATCTGCCTGAAACATCAGGAGGATATCAGACTCCATATGATTGCTTTTCTGCCAGTGATGACCAAAGTGGGGATGTTTCTATGGCTCACCTGCCAGATGTGTTTTGCTTCCTGCTACAGGCTCCTGGACTCAAGGTCAGCTTGGTTGGGTCAGGAGATGTGAGAGCTGCTGAACCATGCTGGGACAAATGCACAACCCCTGCCAGCCCCAGCCAGCACAGACACCTTGGCTGCCTCTGATGCTCACAGCAAAACTCCACAAAGTTTCCTTTGCCCAGGGTCCTTTGTCAAGCAGAAGCAGTGTTCATCGTAAAAATGAAACAGCATTGAAAATTTATCTATTAGAAATAGCAGCCCTGAAGCTGAGGGAGGCTGGTCCTGTGGTTTCCCAAGGGAAGTTGGCCAGGGTGAACAACTCTTTCCTTCAAAAATGATCTTGGTGATCGCCATCTCCTGTCTTAGCCCCACATCAGTCCTGGGGCAAGATCACTTTTTTCCAAGCTGGAAAGGGAAGCAGCACCTTGGCAATGACAGCACCACTCCTTAAGGGCAATGACCAGGTAGGTCTCCATCCAAGTCCTTCCCAGGTCAACTTGTGGTTTAATAGTCCTCTCCCCATCACCCTCATGTACAGATATTTCTGTGGAGCTGAGCCAAGTGCCTGCCCTGTGATGCAGCTCCATATGTCAACATGCTGGCCCTTAGTGCTTGCTCTCTGTTTACAGCCCAATGGTTGCTTCTCAACCCACCCTGTTGTTAATGCTCATATCTAAGGCAGTCTGGATTAGTTTCTCAAGTAACATTTTGTGAGGATCAATCTCCAACCCTTTCCTGAAGTCTAGATGTATTACATCTTCTGTAAGGTCTTTCATCCACTAATTTTGTAATTTGATTCAACAACAAGAAACAAGCTATCAAGTTGGTCTGGCATGACTTGTTCTTTACAAACTAACGCTGTTTATTGCCTGTGGTTTGCTTATCCTCTAGGTGCTTTCAAACACGCGCCAAGCTGCCTATTAATGCCTTCTGTGACACTCTGGGTTTGACGAAACCCATCCGAACCTGCTGCTCACACAACTGGGTTCGAGCACAGCTCACAGGCAGCTGCTGGGACATATGTTCTCTGTGCACACCAAGGGCCTGATTCATCTCTCACACTGACGCAAGGCAGGAGTAAGTCAGCTCAGCGGCGGGCTGGAGCATCCAGAGGCAGGTTTGATGCAGCAGATGTTGCCTTGCTGTTGCAGTCAGTATTCCTGAGCTTGCTTTTACCTGCTGTTTCCCACTGTGACCCACACGTTCAGACGTAAGGGTTTCTCTTGGGGCAGTGGGCTGGAAATTGCTGGATACATAATTGGTGGTTTGTGCCATTCGACTGGACGGTGCTAACCCTTGGGTGGCTGATTCAGATTCTAGTGCCCAGCTCAGTCCTGGTAGACTGCCTGCTACAGAAAAAGTGAGGATAAATCTTTTGCAGCAGTGTGTTAGCATTTCTGTCTGCTCTGGTCATGAAAATATAGCTCTGGTACTTCTATACCATGCCTGGTGCCTGATCCAGACCTCTTCCTCTTCTGGAGGGGTTTAATTCAATTCTGGGGCCCCTCACGTGAATGAGATAAAGGATGCACTGAGCTGGGCAGATGTTATCCCAGGGATTCTCTTCACACGGACATTGGATCATGCCTCAGTATTGCCAAGACCAAGGACACAGTCCCCTCCCTGATTTCCATGGAGCAAAGATCACAGCCAAGATGCTGAAAGAGCCCAAGAGGTACTGCAGCCTCTGTGTTGCATTAGCTGTGTTTCCATTGCCTACGGAGCTCTGCTGTTGTATAAATAATGATGCTGACACAGCACCTTCTGGGATATGTTTTCTACAGTTTCATAAGACCTTCAGTACCTGCCCAATGGTGCCTCAGCACAGCCAGCCTGCCCGTGATCTATAACCCTGACAGCTCAGGAGGCTTTTCAGGGATACAGCATACAGGAGCAAATTTCCAAAGTACTGCAAGGGCTTGGGGTTTTATTGCTCCCTACTGGCACCCCGGGCTCGTGCAGTGCTGCAATTCTCTAAAAATTAACTCCTGTATGGCCTGGCACTCCAATCACACAGCCCAGGAGAGAATGGGATGGGTCCAGCCCAGTGGGGATGGTTGTGGTGCACACTGCTGGTACAGCCTTGCTCCAGCCCTGGCACAGCCCTCCAAACCCTGCTACGGCTCCCAGTTAAGCCAAGAAAAAGATTAATGGGACTTGTTGTAATCTATTTGGGCATCCCAACAGATTAAAATAGTTTGTTTCACTGCTGGAGCGTAATCTTGAGAAGGGGAGAATTAGCCTAAGGAGCATCCTGGTGAAGGGTCCTTAACAAGGTGATTTAGAAAGCTGAGCTGACCCAGGGTACTGATGATCCTGTCTAGTTGAAAATACACTGCAAACGAAACCACTTATTCCTCTTCCCCCTGCTGTGTCTGGGACTTTGGATGGATTTCAAGAAAAGAAAAAGCAAACAAACCCCATCCATGGGCACGGAGAGTCTGAATAAATGGAGCCAACTCTGCAAAGCTCAGAAACAGATGAAATTTCCATGTATTTTCCCTTAGACTTGCATTTTTCTCCTTAGGAGGAATGGTGACCTGGGTTCAAGCCAAGCTCACACAGAAAGGCTGGGAGCCTTTCCAAGACCATGAGTTTCTGGAAGGGAAAATCTTTTGCATTTATGGACACCAGTTGCATGACAATGGCAAGCAATAACCAGCACCTCATCCTATAAAACAGGCATGAGGGAATGATAATATCACCTTCATTCATAATTTACAGCCTTTATAATGTGTTACACCCTAAAACAGTCTCTTAAGGTCATCCTTTTCCCAATGGAAGGTCTGGCCTGTTGTTGTAGGAAGCAATGTTTTAGTGTGGGTGATTGCAACACCCAGATCTTGAAGCTGCCTCTGTGTCTGGGTGCTCTCCATGGGTGGTAGGAGAACTGCAGGTGGTGATGGAGGTGCCTGCACAGTGAGCACAGGGATCTCCCTTGGAGCAAGAGTCTGCAAGTGTGGAGCCCACGAGGGAGCTGCAGAGAGTTTAACGTGACCAAATTAACCCCTGTGGACAGACATACACTTGTTTACACAGCAGAGAAAAGCAGAGATGGAAATTTATGATGTCACTAAAAGAACTTCTCACCTGGAGTACAGAGAAGAGGGAAGAGACAGCAATATTTCCCACTGAAAGGAGGAAGAAAAGCTCTTAGCAAATCAATACCCTTATTTAGTCAATAAACCCACAAAACAACCCCTCCAGGGGATAACCATGGAGAAAATTCACAGCTTGCAAACAAGCAGGCTCTGATCCAGGGGCAGTAAATGTGCTGGGCTCTCCTGGTCACAGGGAGTTCAGCTTGGGGCTGGTCTTGGGGGAGCATGTAGGGCCGAGGGGCTGGGGGATGAAGCTGTGCACTTGGGAGTCTGGGCAAAAAGGTGAAGGGTGTCAGGAGCTCCCTGTGGAGAGGATGAGCACCTTAATTCAGGTTAACACCTCTTCACCACATGGTGCATCCAGCACAGCTTCTTTGTGCTGGGGGGTGGAAGGGAGGAGCAGGGGCTGAGCAAGGATGCTGCAAGCAGGCTGGGAGCACATGGGGCAGCCCCATGGAGAGGAGTCCATGGATCTGCTCTCAGCAAGGGATCAACAAGGGGTGCACGGATCTGCTCTCAGCAGGGGCTCAGCAACACAGCCAGGAGAATGCAGAAACAACTAAGCTTATAAAGGAGCTTGCAAGGCTGCTTTTTATAAGGGCTTGTAGTGATAGGACAAGGAGGAATGGCTTTAAACTGGAAAAGGGGGGAGATTTAGGTTGGACATGAAGAAGAATTTCTTCACTCTGAGGGTGGGGAGACTCTGGCACAGGCTGCCCAGAGAAGTTGTGGCTGCCCCATCCCTGGAATTGTTTAAGGCCAGGTGGGATGGGGCTTGGAGCAACCTGGGCTGATGGGAGGTGTCCCGGCCCAGAGCAGGGAGGTTGGAAATAGATGATCTTTAGGGTCCCTTCCAACCCAAACCTGTCTGGAGTAAGAAACTCGTGGCCCTATGATGTGCAAGAGGTTTAGAAATTAATTTGAAATGCTTGCCATTTTTTTTTTTTTTTTGCTTAGCCTGCAGGCTTTACAGCATCAGATTTTTCTCTGTAACCATGAACTAGAAATTTGCTTGGAAGAAACCCAAATTGTTCTCTTATTCACAAGATTTCAAGTGCAGAAGCTTTGGGAAAAAACATCTCCATTCACAAGGCTGACAGGAGGTGCCTCACCAGGAGCACAGCTGAGCAGCACCAGGGCACACACCACCCCCAGCACCCTGCAAAGGAATTCACCACCCTACAACAGCACAGGCACTGGATTCCAGTCATCCCAAAACAAGTAAAATGAAGGCTTTTGTAGCAGTTTCATTCCATCATAAGTGAATCCTTGACCTTTTTCAATGTCTTCTCTTTCTTTCCTCAGCCCAGGTCCTGGCAAAACCACACTAGACCTGGGGGAAGACACTGACCACAGGAGCCAGAAAGGACTTCTAGCCAAATCAGCAGGGAACAAATGTAAGTCCTGTATGTTCTGGGCTGTGCATATTAGGCTGATGTTGTCTAAGATACACAGAATAATGCCTTACTCCTTGACCAGGCAATCCAGAAGCAGCTCAGCCTTAACCTTGCCTTAGTTAACTCATCTCTACCTTCTCCAAGAGATGTCTCAGCTGTAGAGAAGAGGGGACTGCAAACCACTGAGAAGGGCAGCTCTGCTCTCACAATGCACATCCCCCTGTGGCTTAGGGTTGGCAAATTTTGGCTCTCAGCTGAGCTTTGCCAGGACCAGTAGCTGTGTGGAAGCCAAAGATCCTGCCTTGGGGCTGTACCACTGCAGATGTGCCAACATCCCAGGGTGGTGTCTCCATCCATTGAATGGATCAGGATGAGGAACTCAGTGCTGGCTTTGATGGTCAAGAAGTGTCTCTCCTTTCTACTGAGACCGTGAAGCTGAGATAGAAACTTTGGGACAGAGTTTGCAGGCAGAATTTTGGGTGGAAAACCAGAGGAATTCAAACAAAGCCAATGGTTGTCCACAGTGGTACCCAAGACCTCCATGGCCTGATGGAACAGAGAATGATTTCCTTCTCAGTCTCTGGTTTTCTCCACAACACTGTGGCTGCAGACTGTAACTTGTATTAAAAGGGTGACATCCTCAGTCAGGGCTCACTGAACTGTGAGATGCTCAGATTTATTCCAGTCAAGTCCTGGCCCAATATATATGTTTTATATTACATTTAATTTTTTTGTCTTCTCTTCTCCTCTTTCCTCTGATGCTGTTCATTATCCAGGATATCTGTCAAGAATGAAGCACTTATTAGTATAAAATAGCACCTGTCCTCCTGTGTTTTTAAGAAAGCTCACTCTTGAAATGCAGCCAAAGGTTGAGTTATAAGAAATATCTGAGTGTTGTAGTCCAAATTTAGCTCCTAATTGTGTTCTGGATCTGGCCATTCACAGGAAAGCTCCTGCCTAATCTTATTTTTACACTGATAGAATGCCTGAATCCAAATGCATTTTAGTACTTATTCTTGCTGTTTTCATTAAGGACCTGGAAAGTTTTTGGATTCTCTTGGATAAGGTTCAGCAGACCTATAATGAATTTAGAAACGAGACATTTCCAGACATAGAACATGATCAGGAGAATTTGCACCCAAACCTGCCTCTCTACTTTGGGTAGCTGGCCTTGCACCACAAAGCTGAGCAGAAAAGTCCCTAAGAACTGGTGTAGGCTCTTCCTGCATTTGGAGAACAGATTCAGAAATTTAAGCAGAAAAATAATAAGTCATTTAATACACATGCAAGAGGCTGCTACTTTGGTGTAAAAGGGAGGAACACCTTTGTATCAGGACTGTCTCAAGAAACCTAGATGACTCTGAAATGAGCATCTGGCCCCAGTCACCTGGCTCCAAAACCCTGTCAGACTTTGGATATAGGGACCAGACCCCAATCTCAGCTCCGATGGTAAATCCAGAGACTTTCTATCAAAATGCCAAGATTTACAGCAGCATAGCTAGGCTTGCATCCAGGCCCCTACCAGCTAATACTCTAGTAATTGGATGCAAACATGCTGGGGTAGGCAAGGTATGGGGCTTTCAGGAAGATAAAGGCACCTCAAATATGCTATATAGACAATCTGTGTTTCCTGAAAAAGAGACATCTGTATCTCTAAATTTAGAAACAATGCTCTCTTTCCAGCAGGCAATAAACCAGCAAGCGCTGTACATATTTTTTTTCTATTTTGAATTCTGTTAACTGACAATTTAACCTAAAATCCCTCGTATTTTCTCCTTGTTCAGCTGTAAATAGAGACTGACAGTTTATTTTCAAACATCCTGGTTAAAAAAAAAAACCAAACAACAAACACAACAAAACACAACACAAACCAAACAGAACCAACCACAACAAACCACAGCCCACCAACATTTGAAATAAATACTTCTGGGCCCATGACAGGCTACAGACGTGCAGTCAACGCTCGGCAGCAATCTCTTGGAGCTGTCACACTCCCTGATCAGACTCTTACAAACACAAACACTGTTGATTTCTTATCAAATGTAAAACCTCCGCAGCTCTTTCCTAAATGGTTACCGCCAGCATGAAATCGACATTGGGAATCACATCTGACACTGCCTTGTCTGCTGGTAATTGAGACAGGGAAGGCACCGGCCTCGCACGCATCCTGCTCCCTGGGTCCCTCTGAGGAGGGAGGGAGGGTGAGCTCGGGCTGGCTGGGTGCTGGGGGGGGTTTTGCTGCTTTATTTAGTGCAATAAACACTCTGTCCCATCTGGGGGGTGGTTGCAGCTTCTGTGGGATGGTGGTGGGTGGGGTGAGGGACTGCATGGGGAAGGAGTTTTGGGTGCTGCGTGTGCCATCCTAAGAGTGGCAGAGGGGGAAGCGAGCCTGGCCTGTTAGTAGGAGCACCCAAAATGCCATTTGGAAATGAGACCCTGTTGGGGTGTTGCTGGCAAACATCCTGGGCAGCACCCGTGGGTCTCAGCTCCTGGAACAGACCTGCTGGTGGGGCAGGAACCCATCCACACTGAGCCTTTCTTCCTTTCTCACCATGCAGGGGGCATGTCCCAACTGCTCCGTGCTCTGTTCTTGCAGACAGAATCCCTCATCCTCTCCCTTCCCAATCCCTGCTCTTTTTTAGCACTGCCCAAATGAGTAGTTCCCTGAGTTGAAGTTCTGGGTGTCCCTCCAGGACCTGGCTGTGGTCCCTACTCTTCCACATTTGACATGAGGTGGATCTGTTCCCCGAGTGTTCCCAACTTTGGGTCCAGGTGGGCAACCCCAAAATGTTCTCTGCACATTACCTAGCTCAGAATAGTACAGTTGGGGTTACCACTTAAAATAAAACACAGAGGCACAATAGAGTTATGAAACATTTACACAGAAACATTTCCTGCATCTCTATCTATAAATAAAACCATGTCTTATTAACCAGGAGGTGGAAGATGAGTAGAAATAGAGTGGTCTATCTATTTATATGATGATATAATCTATCTAAATAAAACTAATCTATTTTTCGTGCCATCTATTTCTCTAATCTAAAAGATACTCGTTACCATGGAGCAATGATGTCACTAAAATGAATGACACCCATAAATGCAGACGAGCTGTAGTTATTCTGATGATCCAGGACTTCTCTCTTCGCTCATTTGCTTAATTTTCCACATGTGAGGAGTAGCCTGGAGCTAAAGAGGATCAGCCTAGCAGCAAGGTGAGCAGTGCTCCCACTGCCTGCAGACTCCAGGCCCCTCTCTGGGATGGATCCTGCTCTGGGAGATTTTCTGTGCACCCGTGTGCCACGGAGGTGCCTGGGAACATCCCCCAGGAGAAGTGCAAACCCACTGCCTTTCCCAAGTCATTGCCAGCATTTTGCTTCTTTCTGGGTAATTCCTGTTTTATTTATCAGTCTTAGGGAGCGGTGTTGTGCATGTTCCCCATCGTGAGAAGTTTAACTTAATGCAATGTTGCTTTTAATTTATGGTGTGCAGCCCGTTGCTATGGCATTGAGCACATAAGGAAAAATCAATAAATAAGTGAAATTGGTGTCAATGGGAATTTTGTAGAAGGACGAGCAGCAGAGGATGACTCTTCATTTAGAAAGATGATCCAATTTAAGTCATCCTTTTTTGGATGTAGTTTAACCCCTCTCCTCTTTGGAGAGGTGTATTTCCTCACCATGAGTTATGTCTGGTTTGCTCTTGCTGAAGAACAATAAAATATATTTTTCTATTTGCTAGATCTAGTGAGACCTTTGGCATTCCAGGATGGGATTTTCTTGTCCAAAATTACAACTTACAGTCCAGAGCAACTAAAGGAAATGAAGCTGTGCATCAATATAACATATACATTTATGGGAAAGTCCTTTGAAATGCAAATAGTGATTCTTTGGTCAGCCAGGAAAGCTGATGCAAATCAGAAGTCTCTGCTATACAGGATCCAGAGACACACTCCTACAGGATAAGTGATTAAAAGGGGGAGAGAAGCCTTACACATGGACCTTCTAAGTAGAACCAGAACTACAGAAACCCCCATAACTCTCTGAGGTGACCCTTTCTTGCCTTCTGTCAGCACCCTGACCAGCTTTTAATGAATTATCCAAATGGGACAAACTTTTGCACTTCCCTTTACCATAGAGCTGCAAGAGAATTTGGGCAGGTAATTCCCAGGAGATAAACTTGGCACATCCCTCATGAGACTGGGAGGATGAAGTCAGAGGTGGAAGCAGCCCAGGTCCAAGGTACTAATCTGTGCTGTGCTATCAAAACAATTCATATGCTCATCAGCCAGGCCTGGAGGACAGACACAGAGGATTGACCACTGAGCTCCATGTTTAAGGTTTCTTGCACCAGTTGTTGCTGCCATCCTTTTGGCTCTTCATCTTCTCCTTCCTCCCTCTGAGGAGGCTGAAGCTGTGAGGATGCATTTGTTGGCTTGATTCAGAGCCCACTGGCACCTCCAGACTTCAGCAGATTTTGGGATGGACTCCTGGCACCCAGCTTGGATGCGGTCCCCAGGACAACTCCAATCATGTTCACTCCCATTTCCCATCTGGGAAAGCCCTGGGAGTTCCCAGGGATGACTTATTTCAGAGGAGTAGCTTCTTGAAAGCTACTGAGGATGTCAGTGGATTCTGCTATAGATTTTTCCCATCTTTTGAGGGTCTTCTGGCTGCTCCCCAAGTCCAGGTATCTCTTATGGGGTGAGGATGGGATGGAGCAGCCCAGGATCACCCACCCTGTGGGACAGTAAGCTCACCAGAGAGCAAGGAGCCCCTGGCTATCCCTGTCTCTCCCTGAATGAGAGGGGAGGGGAAAAAAAAATCAAAACTTTAAGGTATATGAACTGTGAAATTAAATCGAAATACTCAAATAAGGAATCACATAACAACATAAGCAAAGATGTTTACCAGGGCTTGAAGTTAAATACAGATTTTTTCATAAACCCTAACACCAAATGCAATAAAGTTCTCTGGAATGTTAAATATAATTTACAAGGGGGAAAAAAATGTGCCCTGCTGCCATAAACCATCTTTCACAGTGTCCCTTTCCAGGGATCAGGCCAGGAGCAGACGGGAACATGCACCGCGGTACCTGGCTCAGGATTTCCCTATCCAAAATAATCCTGGCTGCATTCAGGGACTGAGCAGCCCTTTCTCAACCCACAGCCAGCAAACAGGAGCCAATTAATCCACACTGCAGCCCCAGCAAAGGGGCTGCCCAGGTCGGGCTGCTGGCTGCCACGGGGTCCCAGCTGCCCCGGCGTGGGGTCCCATGCACAGCCCAGAGCCTTTCATTGCCCATCTGGACTTTGCAGTGCCTGTGCTGAAGCTGGAGAGTTTTGGTCCAGGGAAAAACTGTGGTCTCACAGGATGCTTATTCCTTGACTATTGCCCTTCTCTCTCCCCTGGTGTATCTGCCATTAACACCCCAAACTGACAGTACAAAGGCAGCATCTGGATAGCATAGCCTGTGGCTCTGGAGTCACGGCTGGTGGACTTGTGGTGTATCCAGATATATTCATTAAAACACTAATCAAGCAGAAGCTCATTTGTGGAATTGTCTTTGAATTTAAAAAGGGAAAAAAGACGGCTGAAGTACAAAGCCACTGCAGTCCAGAAGTGCTCTTCCCATAAAAGACACCCGACAGCCCAGGCCACTGAGTGCCAGCCCCACTTCTGGATGCCCATAGGGGTCTGCCAGGTCCTGTCAAAGTGCCAGGGAGTGATGGTGGCATGGTGGTGGCAAGCTGGGGACAAAGAGCTTCTCTAACACACTGTGAGCTGCTCCCATGTGTCTGCACAGAGAGGCAGGCCCATGTGTATGAATATACAGGTAGCTCTGCTCCTGTGTTCTATTGGCATGTGGCAATTATTAGAGGGAGGAAGAGAAATATGTATTATATAGAAACTTAAAAAAAAAAACCAACAAAACCACACAGAGAAGCTATTTCAGTGTCATCACTCTTTCTTGTCATGGGGTGAAAGGCTTTATCTTTTCCTTCTTACCATTCCAACTCTGAGACTGTGAATTGCTCCTAAAACTGAATGTTCTCCCTGTAAGCAGAATCTGGATGGCAGTTTTAAAGTTTCTAAATGCAAGAAATGGTCTGGCTCATGCTCTCAGTGTTACCAGCAGCTTTCTCTTGGAGTGGAACCAGCACACACCATTCTCTGTTCTATTCATGATATGGGCAACAAAAAGGAAGGCATGATGCTTGTATGGGGTCCAGCCCCCAAACTTGCTACATTTCACTCTGAATTAGTGGCAGATTTCTGTTTTTTAGAACCTAGTGCAGATCCAAGGGAGGGGAGGTAGAGACAAGTTACTGGAGATGAACACTTATGCTCACGGGGATTTTCCCCACCAAAGACAGGTCACTGGGTCTTGCTCCTACTGCAACTGGGAGAAAAACTCCATCTTGACTCCAGGAGGGTCTGAGTTGCTTGAGAGCTGAGGGAGAAGCAGAGGGACCCTGGCAGCTGGAGAGGAGCAGCAATAGGTTCAAGGCCTTGGGGGCAACCAGACTTCATCAAGAAAAATCCAGCTTATGTAAAAAAACCCAAACCCCCGATCCCCCAAACCTTACAGGAGAGAAAGTGCCCACAGGACTAACTCACAACCATTAACTTGGTTGGACAAGGAGAGATATGTATGTGCTAAAACTAAACTAATTTTCAGCCTCTTGAAGGAAACAAAATGACTGTTGCTATCGTGGTGTAGCGTATAAGCCTGGGTCACGGAGGGACGGGAGAGAATCCTTTGTTCCAGCAGTCCCAGGTGCATCATGTACTGGGCAGAACTTTAGCTTACAATTTGGGATTAAAGTAAATCCTAGTATTTTTCTGCATGCCTGCCCGCTCCCTGGCTCCCAGAGACTGCTGGGTAACTGCCTATTATCCCGTGGTTCCACTTCAGTGCCCTCCCCAATAAAACTTTTCATATCCTTATAAACGAACTAGATTGCCGTGTTATAAACATTTACACTGTGCTAACAGATCATCTCCGCACATCAGAATTGGCTAAATTCCCTTTTCCAGATGAATATATTGAAGGAGATTAGAGATATGATAGCTTTTCAGATTGCTGAACCCAGAGAAATTAGTTTAGTGAGCATTTACAGAGGCTAAATTGGAACCATTAAATAGTGGATTAAATTGATGGTACTTTCATTGTCTGTCCTTCGGTACTGCTGTAAAATCAATTAGCCGTCACTATTCCATTCTCCATATAGTGAGATTGTCAGCCTGGCTAGGAGCTGCAGAGCCTCACAGCAGTAGCAAGCAGTGTGAAAATACACCTATTAGGTGATGTGGCATGAAATAACATCATAGGGCAGAATGTCCCAGTGAGATTTATCCCAGCCTTATCTCTACTTTAACAGAGAGGGGACAGACAATAGACTCTGGTGACACTCTTATCCTCCAAACATGTGCACCGGGATGCTCTCTGGACTGACAATTATTGCATTGCCTCTTGACTGTCCTGATTTTTGCATTGGAAATCCCTGCTTTGCCCCCCTCTTCAGCTGGCAGTGTCCCACATTAAGAGTGAAGATTTCAGCAGAGCAGGTTTGCATCTGATTTAGGGAGAAAAAAACCAGCAAACCAGCAAACCCAACTTTCTCCCACTTGCTTTTGTTACAGCAGCTCTAAGTCCTGTTAGCTGGCTGATTTATTAGCATCTCTCTTGCCTTGTTCAGGGGCCAGCAGAGCTTTGCACAGCCAAAGAAACTGAGGCACAGGCACAAGAGTCCCACCACCTCCCTGAGAAATCAGGGGCATGGCACAGTCTGAAGTGCTGCTGCTCAGGACCATGCAGAGCCCTTTTCAGCTATAGTTACTTGATTTTGCACTCTTTCTTGCATGGGAGGGAAACCAGAAAAGGGTAAATAACTTGCTCTCAGGTCATGGGGTGGGTTGAAGCAGATGTGGTCTCTTCATCCTCAACCCACTGACTTCCCAACACCGCTGTGGCAGGAAGAGAGTAAAACCCTGGAGCACCGCTTGCACCCACTGCATGCAGCTACCTCCTAACTGGGAAAATGGAAAGATTCCCCAAATTTGTGCTATCAAACTCCCATCTTAAAGTGTGAAATTAAAAAGTAATGAAGAAAACAAGTCTTCTAAATCTAAGCTTCAACCTTTTGACCTCTCTCCTGCCATTTTCCCTCCCAGGGGAGGTCTCAGCTCTGGTTTGAAAAGCTATCGTCCCCGTTGTCAGCCGTGGGGTGAACTGGAGGAGATTTTGCATCCCCAGAGAGCTTTCCTTTCAATCTTTAAGTTTTCTATTGAACACGGAAACAGAAAAAAACCCCAGATTTCCAATAAAACTGCTTCAGTTCCAATTTCTTGCATTGACATGGCAAAGTTTTTAAATCCCTTGTCAACGTCTTAGTTATGCTTCATGAAGGAACCATCTGGAGCTGCTGGCCTTCATATTAAATGTTTGCTGGGCTTCTAGTGTGGACACTGCCTTCTGTCTACAATAGCATCCCTCTTCACAGGGGTGAGATGGGACTCAAAACGCTCTTCACTTAATTTAATGTCCTGATCTTGGAGGGTGTTCAAATTTCCCCTTTTCCTGAGCAGAACGAGGGGTAAAGAGGTGATTTCAGTGCAGTTGTGTTTCATGTAGCCCTGCTCTGCTGGACCCCCAGCCTGTCTCTTTCCTGGCTGCAGTGGCTGCAGAGCAACATCCCCATTGAGATCTGCAAAGAACTGCACACTGGCTGCAAGGCTTGTTCCCCAAATCTCCATCTCCAAAGTCCAAAAAGATGTCTCTCTCTGTGGAGACCATGCTGTAAATATGGGTTAACAGTCTCACAAGTTCTCAGCTTGTGGAAGTGGGGGGAGATGTGGAGGGTGACAGGTAATGAAAGCCCAACACTTTTGCCCCGGATTTGGCCGTGTTTACAGAGACACCCTCAGCTACACCCCTAATCAGGTCTCTCTCCTCCAGTAATCAGTGCTTCATTATCACTGGAATCTCATTGCTAATTGAGGTCTGAGAGCCTTTATTTCCTGGACATCTCATGCATGGTGAGGGCATCACCTTTCACAAATAAATCATGTCATCATCTGTTTGGCATCGCTCCCCTTCATCAGTCCTGGAGTGAGTTTGTCAGGCTGTGGGTAGCTGCCTACATGCAACAGCAATTTCCCTGTCTAAATCCATTTATAGACAGCATAATTATTTTTTTAATGCAAAGAACCTTCTCTTCTGGTAATTCATACAACCCTTTTTCTATAGGGCACATCTTGCCTCTACTAAAATTTTGCTTCTCTGACTTTCCAGGAGTGCCTGTCTGCAACTGCTGGAGGGACAGATTTTGTGAGTGCAGGTCAGCTTCAGGATGATGCAACAGGGGCTGGTGCAAATCATGTTTCCATCTTTTCACAGTCCACCATTCCATCCCTAGGGAAGGAAGAACTTAGGTGACCTTGAGAAAGTCCTGCTGCCCAGCTGAGCCTCAGTGTCCTGTCTACTGACACTCAGATCAGGTACATCAGAGAAAGTTCTCTCCTCCGTGGAAACAATTTCTTAGTTTTTTTCTGAAATTAAGCCTGTGTTTCTCCTACATTTTTTTTATTGCTTGTGACACCCTCTGTGTCTTAGTTCACATTATTTCTTATCTACCCTAAAATTTCCAACCCATGGCTATGTCACTCTCTTGTGCCCTCCCAGCCCAGCTGCATCACTGCCCTACTTCAGCCTTGCCCATGATGCTCACCCCAACACCCAGAGCAGACACAGCAGAGCATCAACTTTACCTTGGAAAAATCCAGTCTGGCAAACTACTTTCTTAAATCTCTCAGCCTGACCATGGTCCTCTCTGGCTTGTTGTGGATCCCATAGCAGATTGTGACAAGTCACACTTTCCAACTCATGAATTCCCCCCTTGCTGCTGCTGGAGGTGCTGTTCCTCAATCAACAGAGAGCTTCAGCAATCAGCCTGCAAGATAGATCTAACTGCTTCTGCCATTGCCCCATTTATCTTCATTTCCATTTTTGCCTTGATGGGTATCATACACCACAAAGAGCCAGCCCAGCCGTGAAATGACACCGGACTGGCAACCTCATAATTATCCAGGCTCACGTATCAATTCTCTTCAATCCCTTCGTGCCACTCCATTGCTTCCTCATAACTTCCTCATCTGACAGATCAGCACCCGAACCGCCTGAGAGCCCCTGGGTAATAGCCTCAGGGACAAAGTTAGCCCTGGCAGAAGTGGGCAAAGACTCTTGTTGGCTTCAGCAGGAGTTTGGCTCACTTTGTGCCAAGCCTGAATATTGTCCAACCTCTCCTCCACGCAGGCAAAGACCTCATGTCAAGGTTTAACACTGGCCTGGCAATTAAAGACAGAAAATCACCTTTATCCTGGCCTGAACCAGGACACCTCAGCTCCTTTATCTGCTGCAAGGGAAAAGTGTGGGGGGCTACAGTAATGTACAAGTGTGTCCTGGGCTCATGCAGAAACATGAAGATGGCTCTTCCTCCATGTTTACTGTGAGGAAGTCTGCCTTAAAGTATTCCTGTCTCTAGGAACACTGATATTTTTTCTTCATATTTTGCACTAAGACAACACCAAATTTTTTCCTGGGACAGGGTGGGGTTGGCATGGTGCACACCAATTTAACAAAGTGCAGAAAGCCTGAGCCCTCTGCACCCATGTCCTACCCAAGGTCCTTAGCAGAGCATGAAGGTAAAGGATAAGAGCTTTGGCTTCCTTGGAGAGCACAGGCCACCAATCCCCAGGCTGGAGCAGCACTTGGACTTTGGCCCACAGCTCACCTGGGAGCTGCTGTGGTTTCATACTCTTAATGCTGGGGGCAAAGCCACCAACCTGTGCATTTTACACCTGCTTGTGGTCCCTGTGGCTCTGTCTGGTCCTTGCTGACTCCCCTGGGTTGAGGTGCAGAGCTGCCAGCATCAGCCCTGCTCCAGAGCTGTAGGACCCCCTGCATGCTCACTGAATCCCAGGAATGATTTGACTCTTGCTGTTTCCTCTCCTTGGGATGCAATTAAAATTCCCCGGGCCATCCAAAGGGATTGGACTGTGGATCTGGAGAATACATGAAGGTGTCAGAGGGGCACAAAACCTGGTTGTTTCTCCCAGAACATCTGCCTTGTTTTGGGGCACAGCAATTGCAGGATGAGCCACAACCCTGGGAGCACTGGGGTGAGCTCTGCAAGAGGGTCAGAGGACTTTCCCATCCTGTTCAAATAAACTGCAAAGCCAAGTAGCAAACCTCAGCCCAGACACTTCCTTGGAGATGCCTGGCCTACTCAGCATGCAGGAAAAACTAGTTAGTTTTGCTAGTTAGGCTGCCCAGAGTGGTGGTTGGATCATCATCCCTGGAGGTGTTTAAAAGACAGTAGATGTGGAGCTTAGGCACTTTGGTAGAGTTGGGTGTAGAGAGACAAGATAAGCCAGGTGCCTCGAATTGCCAAAGAGTGGGTGTGAGTCCACCTGTGCCTGGTTAGGGCAGGCCCCCTATTACCAGGGGGCCAATAAAGGTGGGACACACACCCACAGAAAAGACCTCAGCTCACTCTGGTGCGAGGCATGGAGAGGCCAGCAGCTCGTCAAGCCTCTGGAGCAAGAAAGGCTCTTCCCGCTACACTTCTACCCTGGAAGCGCTGTGTGGTGGCTGGAGTCCTGGAAGAGACCAGCAGCTCGTCGAGCTTCAGGAGCAAGAATGGCTCCTCCCGCTACAGTTGGGTAAATGGCTGGACTTGATCTTAAAGGTCTTTTCCAACCAGAAAAATTCTGTGATTCTGAGAAAATGCAACCCATAGACAGGTAACTTCCATGAGCTGGAAGAGAAGAGTTGCTGGCAACATATTCCTGGTGAAGGGGGTGGGGGGAGGCTTTTATTCCTGCTGCTTCTTACATCCCTGGTGAGGAAGCCCCTCTGGCATCCCCAGTGCTGGCAGAGCAGCGTGGGCAAGCTTGGCAGTGGGTGCTGAGCTGCCCAAGCCCCTGCTGCTCCAGGCAACTGCTTTCCTCCCTGTGTCCTGGGCCCCTTCTGCCCATCAGAGAGGCACAGCATGTGTCCCCAGCAGGGGAGGGGACAAATCCTGCCATCAGGGGGAAGAGGGTGGCTGGTGCAAGGCTGCGCTCAGGGCTGCTGAAGGCAGGGAGAGCCTCACCACTGGTTTTTTAATTTGCTTTGGATCGTGGCCATTGTCATTAGAATAATCTCAAGCAGGTGATAGGCAGAAGTAAATTAATTCTGAATAAAAGCCTTCAGGGATGGGTGCCAAAGAAGAGCAGGGGTGGGTGTTGGGTAGAGCCTTCACAGGTTGGGCAGAGAGGACATTTGGTGACAAAGTGAACATGGACTCAACTTAGAAGATGCGTATTTCCCCTCCAATGTTACACTGATTTCTCCTGAAGAACACCAGATCTGAAGTGCACAAGCCAGTGTTTAACAGAGGGTGGTGGGAGGGGGAGTTATTTATGTGATTTGATTTTTAATTCTCCTTGTCCACTGAAATCATGTGCATGAAAACAATTGAAAATAAATTATCTCCCATCTCCAGAAAGAACCTTTCACTGTTGTTCCTGGAGCCACCCGGACACATGAACAATTAATCCTCGACTCCAGACCCAAGTGATTCAACCAATAAAACAGCTGTCAGCTGCCGGTCCTGGGGAGGTGCTGCCTAATATCCCAGGAGAGGATAATTATTCTTATCTGATTTGGCTCTGGAATGAAATCATAAAAAGCCTCGTCCCGTTCTGTAAATTCAGTTCTTCTTAGCAGGTTAAGCAGAGCCCAAATGACTAACATTTCTGTCAGCACTGACTCTGGCTAAGGGCTAATATACCATGAAGAATAACCCAATAATAAATCTTATTACAGGGAAGGAAAGGGAAAAAAAAAGAGAGAGAGCATGCAAGAATGTGGAACCTCAGAGACGACCTAGGAGGGTGCAAGGCAATTTCAGTGGCTGACAAAAGTGGTTTCAGATTGCTGTTCAGAGGGAAATTTCTATGTCATTTTATTAAAAACTCCCTAGAATATTGACCCAAATCTGAATGTTTTGGGTGGAAGCCTTTCTGGAGCCAGAGACTTTATTTCTTGTTCTTTGGATGTTTCTCTTTTCTACGAGTGATGCCTCTTGGTGTGCAAAGCCCCCTTGGTATTGTAAAGCCCCCACCACAAAGAGAGATGCTCCTTTGAAAGCATGGCAGTGATTTGGAAAAACTGATCCCTCAACAAACTTCCAGTGCTCCCTGGGACAGAAAATCCCCCTTGGAGCCTGGAGGTGGAGAAAACGAATGCCACATGCCATATGTCCCTGCCTTTGGGGTGGCAGGTAGCCACAGGTCCCTTGAATTTTCTTGTGCCTGGAATGTTTCCAGCACAACCTATCCAAGCTTGTCAGACCCATCCCCATGTCCTGCTGTGCTGCAGGGACAGTGCAGGACCAGTGCTGGGTCACCCAGGATCTTGTGGTGGCAAAGAAGCTGGAGGCTGAGCTGGGTAAGAGCTTCAAAACCAAGTGTTTGGATCTCTCTCCCTTGGATGAACAGAGGCTCAGATGCTGAAGTTAAAGTCTGGGAAGGACCTGCTCTTTGGAAATGCTGAGCTCTCCCTCATTGCAGCAAGATTTACTGCCTGGCTGGAAAGTGCTTTGTTGGGGGGATGGGGCATGGTGTTGAGTTTAAAGTTCAGGATGAGCTTTGTTGTTGCCTTTCATACCGCCGATCAAGAGGCTCCTGGAAATGATGACCCTGCAACCCAATCTGATGCTCCTGGGCCTCTGTTTCCACCCAGCCCCACAGCAGGCAGTTTCCCAGGCAAGCAGGTTGGACATCAGCTGAAGTGTGGTGGGACCCCAACAGGGTTGGGGATGGTTGAGGACAGAGCTTGAGGGGCACAGCAGGGTCTGGAGTTTGGGAAACTGCCGAGGGGTCTGGCAAGGAGGAGCTCTGCAGAAGATTGATGGCAGAGCTCTGGTGCCACCAAAGGATTTCTCCAGCGCCTGGGAAGGACGTTAAGGAAGAGCAGGGACCTGGTTGTCAGAAGGGGCTGGAGAAGCCCCAGACCTCAGCAGGAAAATGCTGGTCCCAGCCACACAAATGATGTGCACTTTGGCCTTTAGTGTGTTGCTCCATCCCAAGGAACCAGCAGTGGCTGGACACCTGGGGGACTGCAGGAATAGGGACAAAGAGCTGAGGGAGGGTAGTAAGGAGATGTCCCCAGTGCCAGAGTGACTCAGGACCCATCTCAGCTTCCCAGGGCCTCCTGGGGCTGTCACACCATGACATTGCCATTGCAAAGCATCCCCCTGGGCCTGGCAGGAGCAGCCAGATACAATTTCAAGCCTGGGGGTACCAGTAGGTCAGCAATATTGTCTCTGGGCCCAGGAGGGGAAGCAAGAAAGAGCACTGGGGTACAACCACCCTTATGCCCAAGGCAAGAAGAGCTGCAGCAAGGATTTCTCATGGACCAGGGTGACTCAGAGTGTCCCAGCAGCCTGGGGTATTTCAGACAGGAGCAGGGTGACCGTGCTGATGAGCAGCAGATATTTAGAGCGAAAGGTACAGAGCCCACAGGTGTCACCCAGATGTGAGGTCATCTCCCATCCCTCCTGGGCAGAAACACCAACTTGTACAGCTCTTTTCTCTTTGGAGCCATTGCAGAGGGAGTGAGAGCTCAGCAAAAGGCAATATAAATACCACAGATCACCGCTTGCATCCAGAGGGCCTCCGAGTCAGGCAAACCAAATCTCTAAAAAGGTGGACAAATATTTGCTGAGAAAGGCTCTTCCAGGCTTGGCTGGGGTTCAGGCTCATGGCTGAATTGTGCATTTAATCTGGAGAGGCAAGGCCTGGGATCTGGACTTTTAAAAAAGAGATTTCTCTGTTTGTGGAAAAAATGTTAGGACTGTTAGAAAGTGCTGTAACCCCTCAGAAATTGAGAGAAATCTAGGGCATAAACATAGTATTGAAATTTCTATAAATCACACATTCTTTACTACAATCTAGGTCCAATTAGTTAATACTGCACTGCTAAAGCTTTATACATTTCATTTTTACCCTTAGAACCCCTCTGAAATTCTGTTTGTGGAATAACTTTGATTTATGCCTTATTGTCCTTTCCAGTGATCGAATCTCCATCTGGAGGGAGTGAGGGGCTGGTAAGACTGACCAGCACAGACCAGCTAAAAGCCACGTGGGAACCACAGTTTCTGTTGGAGGTGAGTTTTATTGTTCACTATATGAAGATCTAATGAGAGAGAGACGATGGGTGATACCAATCTGGGACAATAAATTAAGCCACCTCAGAGATGGGGAAAAAAAAATTTAAAAAAAGAGAAGTGAACAGTGACTATGTCAGGGATCTGGTCTCAATCAGAGGGAAGCAGAGAGTGGTCCAGTGGTGTGGTAAAACCAAAGATGCCTTGGAACCAAAAGTGTCTACAATGAAGAAGCTTCATCAGTTCAGGAATGGGCTCAGATGGCGCAAAGGTGACCGTGGGCTGCTCTGGTCAGATGGAGGGAGGGGGTGGTCAGGGATGAAAAAGGCTCAGTGATCCCTGCTGAGACAGGGACAGCCCGTCTGGGCGAGTGGTTCAAGACAAAGAAATGAGGCCAGAGAAAGTGATGGACTGACAGCAGTCATGTGGGGAGCAGGACAGCAACCCCAGCCTTGACTGTGAGATGCAATGCAAGGCAAATACCTTTTCCAGCTGAATACCTGACTTGATGATCACGCATAGCTGGTGCTTGCAAGGATGTTCCAACTTCTCTCTGCAAGGGCAGACATTTGCATATACATCGATTAAATTTACCCATGAGAGAACTTGGTCCTGTGTAGCTTTGAAAGTGTTCAGACCTGATTACCTTATTAAGTCCAATGCTCATTTTTAAGCCACTATCTGTAGAAGACATCATGCTCCAAATTGTACCTGGCTTAGCTTTTATCTCAGATGCCTGCTTACCATAAAAGCCTGGAAAGGCAGTACAGTAACTTCTTCCAATAAAAAAAATTAAAAGCTGAGATTTCTCTGGCCAAGGGAAAGTATCAGCCAGCGATACTGAAAGATCTGGCATCAAAGTATAAGGCAAGGAATGAACAGACTTCTAAATCAGTCAAACATTTTAAACATCCCTTTTGTAATTGACAATTTTGTAATATTTATTCACAACAGATCTGATTGCCGGATTCCCACTGGCTCCCCTCAGGAGGGTTTGCGTGAAATCAGTTTGAAATGGTGTGTCAATTTTTTTCTGAAGTCACCATCTGGCTGATAGACTTGAGTCTGTTCTAATACACTGACCCAGTGAATCGCTGCTAAACAATTCCCAGGGGTCTCCACTCCTCTTGCAGGCAATCCGGGAGAACACTGCCGGGAGAGAGCAGTGAGACAGGAATATTTTAATGTGTTATGTTGAAGGATTGTAAAAGAATTTGATTTATGGAAAGAAATAGAAATCTTGGGATGGTCTCGTTCACTCTTGAGCCCTCGCACTGGTTTTAAATGTGAGGGGAGGTTCATGCCTGGCATTAATGGCCTGAAAGTACCTGAAATTGTGCTGGAGGTGTGGCAGAAAAAGCCAAGGTCTGAAACCCCTCCAAAATCCCCCTCCCAGTCAACAGCAAGGAACCCAAAAATGTGGTAGCAACAACCCCCACAGTCCAGCTGGGAAAAATAAATACAGGATCAAGCACACTGTGCATCTATTACAAGTATGTGACAGCACATGGGTGCGAGTGGAGCCCTGCAAATTCAGCCCTGTTCTGTATCACCAGAAATCCCCAGGGTGAAACATGGTCAAATTGTCCCTTCTTAAAAATAGATCTGTTTAACTTACAGTGTGAAACGAGGCCTTGGCACAGGGGTTTTGTATGTCCTCCTCCACACCAGCGAGGGGTTCATATGGCACATGTTGATAATTAGAGGCTTTCTCTCATCATCCCTCTGCAAAGCATTGCTGCCACCCTTGTGAATTACATTTTCTACTACGCAAGAGACTCTTTGTCATTGTGGTCCCCAGCCCCAGAGCACGTGCAGCCCTCACAGATGCAGCATTGCCTGTGTACCTACATACGTGTGCTTGTGTAGAGCCACAGAAGCTTGGTATAATTCTAGGATGACTAATTTTTTTTGACAGGCGAGTAAATCATCATTATAGCATTTGTTTTTATCCCTTACCATCAATCATTATTGTATGTGTGATCAAGTAGAATTTGTCTTTGGCTGCTTAAAATTTTCCTGATCGTTTTTCAAGGCTAAATATCATCTCTAGATAAATAATACTTACTGTGGTAACGTGCATGCTAAAGATCCAAACCCCACTGAAATCACAGGGAAAGTATTGGCTCAATGGACATTGATTTAAGTCCTAAAGGATTGTTTGTTTCTCAATAGAAGCCCAGTAAGAGGCTGAACGTGGAGAATGTTTTATAGGGTTTGATTAATTCCCTCTTCTACCAAAGGAGTAAAGCTAGAGCACGTAACTCCATGGAAGAAGTGAAAATCTAAAGCCTATGAAAATACCCAGAATATCACAAGCTGGTGAAACATGCAGAAAAGTTTTCTAAAGATCTCTGCAGTTTTAAAATTAATTTACTTCAGCTATGCTGGGGTTCCTTCTGCAGGTCTGCCTGATGGGAACTTAGAGAAAAAAAAGTGTTTGGGAAGTTAGACAAGAAACAGCAGAAGCAAAGGCTAAATGGAGACCAAAGAAAAACTGAAGCAGTCATCCAAAACCATAACCAGGAAGCCAGGTACCAGGAACTGGGAAACAAGTCTAGACTGGATTGGGACATCTCCAGGATATCTTTTAACTTATTGCCACATTTGAAGGACCTTGCCTGGAGGATCCTGGGATGCTCTCACTACAGCCAGCATCCATCAGGGCCTTCTACCATCAGAAGGCATGAAAATCCCCTCAAAATACATCCCAGTATGAAAAACATGCAGGGAGTCAGAGCCTGATGGGACTGGGTGGCAAGTGCTCTCTGTAAGCATTGTAATTAACAGCAAAATTAATTAAACTTTTTAACATCAGCTAAGCTCAGTATCTAAGATCTGAGGGTGAACGTAGCAGTTTTCAAAAAGGCAGGAAAAGAAATTAGCAACAAAAGAAAATAAAATAGACATTGTCAGGCCCCTGAGGCATGCTTGTCCTCTGCATGATCCACTGGTGAATGTGTCCTGGGTTTTGTGGGCTGCAGGAAGCCCTCAGTGCTCCCTGCCTGATGGTTCATTATTTGGTAACCATGGAGGTGGGGAGATTTGCTCACTGTGTGGATCACAGACCACCAGCAACCCAGAGGAGGGGAAGAAAAGCTCTGGAGAAGCTGCAGGGGAAAAAAAAGTCTTTGCATCCCACTTTCTCTCTATTTCTGAGCTTGCAAAGCAGGGAGAAACCGATGGGAGGGGAATAAAATTGACAGATGAACGTTCAAAGTTTATCCTCACTTTTAGTGGGTCATAGTGGAGACCATTGTGGCAATGCTGTGCAAGATGTTCTTGGGATTTTCTTCCTTCTTCTTCCAAGAAAGTTTGGTGGGTTTGGGGTTATAAGAAAAATGAGAAAGAGGTAAAACTTTCCTGTGAGGTTTGGGCAGGTTTGGGTGTGATTGACCCTTGCCAAGTCTGTGACATTGGTGTGGAGGAGCCCTGTACAGGGTTCTGGATGCTGCTGGATGGGAGCTGAATCAGAAGCACCCATGCTGGGATGCCTCCTTCTCTGTACCTGCCAACAGCTTTAGGAAGCCATCCCATCCTAGGCTCCCTTCTCCTGTCCCCTGTCACTTGTCACTGTGCTGAGGTGTCCTGGCAGGTGTCAGTAACTCTCAGTGCAAGCCCAGGTAGGTGAGGGATATGAATCTCTTGTCTTTGTCCTAGCCAGGTCACTTTGCCTGTTTGTTTGGGTTTTTTTCTAGTTTTTCTCAGGTTGGATCTAAAGAGGAAAGCATTTTTCTAAGGAATGGGCTTTTTGTCCTTGAAGAATTCTTCTGTTCTCTACTTGCTTCTCTTAATTGTGTAACCCTAAGCTATGCCTCAGATTTACACAGCCTAAATCCAGCCTTATTTGACTATATTTGTCATTATTCCAATTAATTGTGCATCAACTAATTGTGTAACATGGCTATTTGCATGTCAAACCTGGGTCCTCATGCTGTTCTTTGCAGTGTAATTGCTCTGGCTAAGTGAATACCAGGAATATTCCTGAGGTTTCAGCCATTAATCAGGGTCTGTTGAAAGGAATATTAGCAACCGGGGAAATAAAAAAAGAAAAAAGAAAAAAAAGAAACATGCAAAATATAAATGAGTTTTCTTTTAATTAAAAGGAAGCTTTAAAAGCAACAATGAGTATGAAGGCCAAGGGAGGTCTGGCCAAGCTTATAAAGGCAAAGTCCTCTTGAGATTTGGAGGGTCAAGAGATGCTTGCTGAGAAAAGAAAGGGCAATGGTTGGGCTTTATTTTCTTGGTGTCCGTTTTGGGACTCTAAAAAGACATTTCCACTGACATTTGGGCTTTCTGCTTCTGATTAGAGTTGGGTGTCTTGAGGAAGCAAAGCACAGAAGTGAGGAAATAGTTGGCTATCCTGGGTGTGGAAAGGTGAGGTGCTGCTGCAGGGGTGGGGAATGGACCTTGGCATTGTGGAGAGCATGGTTGGTTATTCACAGCAGGACAGCAGACTGGTACCTCTGCAAGGACATCCCAGTGAGCAATTCCCTTCTGGAATGGGGAAATGGGTCCCTGAACTCTTCACTCACTGCCCTGGTTGGGCCTGATTCCAACCATCCATGTGTGTTCCCAGAACAGCACAGGTGACAAATGGTCCCTTCCTTTTGGGGAAGGATGTGTTTGTCCTGGTGATATCTATGAGGGTGCTGTGGGAGAAACCATCTGAAGGTTGCAATGATGAAGGCTATTAATGCCCTTGATGAACTCTTGTTAACTTAGACAATCAATTAGCAACAAATTCTGTGCTGAAGCTCAACAGCTCCTGGACCCATGGCCAGCACTGGGTTCATTGCATTTTGCTGCCCCACATTACATAACTCAGGTGTCCCAGGAAAAAAAAAAAAAAAAAAGAAACATGCTTAGGAGAGCACCAAGGATGTCAATCAAGAGTTCCCAAGGATAATTAGGATCTTCAAGGACAGAATCAGCAACCACTTGCCCATTCACAAGAAGGAGAGTTGCAAGGTTTAAAGCCTGCAGTGATGGCACCTTTTGGCCACGTTTCAACACCTTTTCCAAGCTGGTGGAGAGGTTTGTGAATGTCTGTGGGTCCTGTGCTGGCCTTGTTTAGCTCGGGCTCCTTGGGGGATCAGGACTCTCCCCACTCAGCTGTTTCCCATCCCTCATGCTGCTGGATGGGCTGTGGCTCCAGTTTCTGGGGCTCTCACTGCTGCTGAGGATAAAGTGAAAGCAAAGCTGGCCCTGGGTTGTTGTTTGCAAATAAAGATGAAAACAAACAGATGAGTTCAAGCTGCTGGGAGGAAAACAACCCTGGCGGTTCCTCTGCTTAATGGTGGGAACCTGGAAGTGTAAACAAAAGTCAGGGCAGGTCCTCCCCATTCCCACCAGCTCTTAGAGTCCATCAGTGTTTTTCAATCTTTACCTCCTAGAACCAATCAATTTCGTGCCAGCCTGTAACTTTTTACTGATGTTGTGGCTTTTTCAGTTAAAGACAACCAGGTGCTGCATCCCTTCCCCTTGCCCAGCACTGGGACCTCTCCTGTCGCTGTTCTCTCAGACCCTGAGGGGTCCCTGGCTGCTTTTTCATCACCAGGTCCACAACTCTCCTGCAATCTCAGTCCATGCCCTAATGGATGTGGCCAAGAAAGATGCATATAGAGACATTTATCATCCTCCTGTTCCAACACTGAGCTCCCAACACCTTTTACCCTCCACCATGAGACCATCCACTCTCCTTAAAACTCTCTCCTTAAAAAAACACTCTCCTTCAAAAAAAAAAGATATATTACTCCAAAAACCCTGGCCAGGAGGTGCAAGCCCCTCAAGGCATTGGCTCCTCAAGCCCCAGCAGCAGCATTGCAGTTATGGGGACATCCTTACTCTGAGCACTCCGGGCTCAGCCCAGAGCCATGCATGACAGAGACAAGGGATGGGCAAAGAGCAGGCAAATTAATTTGGGCCCAGAAATAGAGATATATCTGAGTGCAGAGCAAAGTCCAACAGTGCTTTCACAAAAAGCCCCATCAGGAAGGGCTGTGGAGCAGCCCCAATGCTCTCTTGAAGACCAACTCCCTGGGACTGTGGGGGATTTGGCTCTGCTGCCTTTTCCCCCCACATGTTAAGTCAGAGAAGGGAAAGCACTATCTCAGTTATTTTATTTTTTTTTTCTTTCCTGACAGGCCCTTAATTAGCATGAGATCTCACAAAATTTGCCCAGGCAGCCATCCATCTGTTTTGCTGCCTTTCAGTAACAATATTTATCATTGCAGAAGTGTCAAAACAATAAAACCAGATGACATTTATGCAAAGGGCTCCTAACTACTTTCAAAAAGGCCCAAACCTTGAAAGCCTCTTGCAGTATTTTGCTGAGAATTGTTTGCAGACACAAAGCTGAGAGCAATCCCTTCTGTACCCACATAAATATTTTAAATAAGCTGTAGAACAATTTTCCAAGGGAGGTGAGAGGATGGCATATGCTTCTCTGTAGCAACTTTGTTCCGAGCAGTCAGATGAGATAAAAGGAGATCTCCTGCCCTGGTGTTTTTTCTTGGTTTCACCTCCAAAAATATTAATTTTGGTGAATACTTTTCACATCTCAAAAGAGTGCTGTATAAATTAGTTCATGCCAGTGAGTCTTCTTAAGAATTTTAACCTGATCTGCCATGCAGTAAGAAGGGGAATTAAAAAAAAAATCTGCTTATTTAACTTTACGGTATTTAAACCAATCTATAAATGAGAATTAATAAATCTGCATTTCTTATTGTCAGCACTAGTTGATTACAGCACTGTGGAGCCCTATCAAAGGGTGCATAAGGCACACTACATTCTGCAGTGTATTTAATTTATTCATAATAAATTTACCTAACAAATTCAAGTGTAGCTGCATTTTCTTGTTAGAGTTTCTCTGCATGGGAACACTTGGGGTTATTCTCTGCCTTAATGGGTCCCCATGCAAGTGGGAGAGGACGACCCCCTGTAAGCCTGGTTTTGATGGCTTTATGCTGGGAAAGTGGGTTTGTTCAGCTGAGTGGTATCCTCATCTTGACCTCTAACTGAAGGCTGTTCACTCCTCTATGTGATCTCTGGCATCGTGAGGTTTTAAAGCTGTTTTGTGCTCAAAGCATCATTTCTGGAGATTTTTCCCTTGCAGGTGTTGGATGCCTGGTGTTAAGGGTTGTGGAAGGATTTGCAAAGGCCAACACCAAAATGGAGTGGGATGCTGGGATGCAGCACTGGGGTGTGGGTAGGTACCACTGCCCACTTTGGGTTTGTGTAAGAACATCCCAGTGAAGGGCAAGCAGAGGCATGGGCAGGTCTGCTCCTGGAGGAACTTCCCAGCCAGCAGGTCTGGAGCAAGTCACTGCTTTCCTACTTAAAGCCAGGGGATGGGGAGCCTGGACCCCGCGGAGCCAGGCTGAGCTCCACACTGATTGCAGGCATCTGTCTTCTCCTGACAGCTCTGCCTGTTAGTGGAGTGAGTCTGCTGTTTAATTTACCTGACTTGTTAACAGCTCCCTGTTTTGAAGTTGTGGGAAGGAGCTGATTTCACGTTTACAGTCGAAGCGCGGAATTCCCATCGGGTGGCTAAAATTCACAAATAATCTGGTAATTTGTCCGCTGTCTCGGGAGCCCGTGGGGACACTGCTCAGTGTATATCACGGTGTATATCACCACGTTTTGGTGGAGAGATTGATGAGGAAAGAGGGGCACGGAGCTGGCTGGCTGCGTGCCAGGAGGAACTGTCAGAACTGAAAGGCTGAAGGAAAGCTCTGCCAAAGAAAGCAGGGATGGAGGGATCACACACACACACAGACACACAGACAGACAGACAGACACACACATCCTTGCAGAGGAGCTGCAGAGGAGGGTTGAGGGGGTTTGCTTCTTTTGGGAACTGGCTGCTTGCTCCTGTGGCTGCCCTTAGTGGCCAGAGCAAACTGGAGCATGGAAATGAGGCAAGTGGCCTTGCCTTGGCATTTTGCAGCCTTGGCTCCCCAAAATGTCTTGGGTATTGGCTCTGTATGGCCTGGGAGCAAGAGAGAGTCAGGCAGAGCTGAACTCAGCCCATGATACAGATCTCCTGGAGGGGAAATTGGCTCTCAGGAGCATGGACACAGGCAGGTATCACACCCGATAGCCACAAGAGGAACAACAAATCTTTGGAGTCTCTCATCATTAATTGCTCAACCCCTCCCATCATTCAACACATCAATAACTGACAGCTGCAGGAGCTGAAGGAGACAAAAACACCCTGTGTGCAGCCAGGGGCATCCCAGGACTGCATGAATGTGGATTTTGACAGTCAAACCCTCACCAAGCACGTTCACCATCCCCTGTAAGACCCATCGATGATCATCCAGGGAGCCCTGGTCAGGGGCAGACCCTCTGCTACACCCAAGTCCCTTCCCCAGCTGCTGCAGCAAGTGGAGAATGAGCAACCTCTAAGCTGGGGCTCCAACTCTGTGCATCTTCTTCTGGAATGGAGAGCACCCTGTGCCTGTGCTAAGGACAGTGCTGCAGCTCCCCCTGACCTCAGCCATGCTGGATCTGTAAATGAGTCTGGAGGAAGGGTAGGCAGGCTGCAGGCATCCCAGCAGAGCAGCAGGTAATCAGCAGGCTGTCCTCTACGGGGAAGGTGTTAAATCCTTCTTGGAGTGCTGACAAAAAGAGTTACAGCCCACATGCTTATTGCCAGAAAAAAAATAATAAAAAAGTGTATTGTTTTAACCAAGTCTAGAAGCCATCAGAAGGTTTAGACGTGTGCCCTAGCTCTGGGGAGTCAGTAGGCAAAGCTGGGAGGAATGTTTTACCCCAACCTTGCCATCAAATGATCAAAGCCAATTCAACAACAGCCATGAGCCCAAACTCCCAGTGATCCCAAAGAGAGAGGGATGTGATGTTAAAACTGCATGGGGACCCCTCCTCCCCTGCAAACACTGGTGGCTTGTGAGCTCCTTCCCAGGAGACAGCTGGCTCTGTCTTCCCATGGTACTGCTCCTGCTGCACCTCCCTCCCCAGATGCTGTGGGTCCATCCCAGCCTGGGGATGCTGCTGTGGGGCTGGAAATACTGCATGGTCTCCATCATGCCAGGGTTTGCTCCAATGGCTGCTCAGCTCTCCAGTGATGCCAACCCCACTTTGTTAGGTTCTTCCAGGGCTTTGGGGCAGAGTTAAAAGGGTGGGAAATTTTACTATTCTAGATGGACACTTTTCCCTTGGAGTCTGGGCATGATAAGATGAGAAGACCCATCTTAAAACTGAAGGTTATTAGATTTAAGACATCTCTCCAACCTAAGGAATAAAAAGAACCTTGTCAAAAAGCCAACAAGAGCAGAAGGGAAGAAAACCAGCCTGAGCAGTGGTCCAAGGGATGCTGCTCAGCCAGGCTGGTGGCACAGGGCAGGCAGTGCTGGGGCTGGGCTGCAGTGTGTCCTTGTTTGCGTGAACTAATGCTGCTTGGCATCATGTAACACATTATTGTTTTTATTGTTCTTGTTGTAAATACACCTAGAGGCATCTTACAAATAGAATTAATTACAGTTGTTTAATTCATTAGTTAAGTACACAACACATTCTGCTAGCTGGAGAGGGGGGGGATGGTTGTGGTCAGGGCACACATGGTACAAATCAATGTATGGTCATGTTCTCTGTGCCTGCAGCACCAGCTCTCCAGCTCCCCTGATCCCATGTTTCCAGTTTCACTCCCAGTCCTGTCCTTTTTCTCAAAAGCTCATGTCAAGATAAAACATTTGCAAGGAAACTTTGGGAAGGTTGATGAAGAAGAGAACAGCACAAAGCTTTCCAGGACTGTGGGTTCCAACCTGGGGATGGGTGTGGTTGAAGGAGAGAAGCCAAGGATGTTCCAGCATAGGATGGGCCACTGCAGGGAAGGGGACACCCATGAGGACACGTCTGAATGTGGAGCAGCCCTGTGAAAAGGCACTTTGCAGCAAGCAGATGAGTTTCCCAGTGCAGAGGCAGAGCAGCCAAACATACCTCAGCCTCAGTTCTGCTTCTCCTCCAGCCCAGGCTGGGGACAACCCCAGCTGTTGGGAAGTGTTGGAGAGAGAAAGAAGGTGCTTGCAACCAGAATCACTGAAGGGTAGGGGTTGGAAGGGACCTCTGGAGATCATCTACTTCAACCTCCCTGCTAGAGAAGGATCCCCTAGAGCAGATTACACAGGAACACACCCAGGTAGGTTTTTAATGTCTCCAGGGATGGAGATTACATAACCTCCCTGGGCAATTTGTTCCAGTGCTCTGTTACCCTCAGAGTAAAGTAGTATTTTCTGATATTCGGGTTAAATCTTCAGTGTGCCAGTTTGTGACCACTACCCCTTGTTCTGTCACTGGGCACCACAGAATAAAATCTGACTCCATCTTCCTGACACCCACCCTTTAGATATTTATAAGCATTGATGAGATCACAGAATCACAGAATGTTTAGGTTGGAAGAGACCCCCAAGATCATCCAGTCCAACCTTTGACTAACACCACAGTCAGCTGCTAAACCATGTCCTTAAGGACCAGGTCACTGGCTGCTTTGCAACTTGTGCTTCTTCAGCCTGACAGCGATGGAAACCAGCTCCTCCTGCTCTGAGGAGGTTTTCTTCGTCCCTTTCCATCTATCTTGGCCCACAGCAGAGCTTTATGAGCTCGCCCTGTTCCAGCCTGGGGCTGCCTTGCTCACAGGAGCAGAGCTGTTTTTCTCCAAATCACAACACAACTGAAAAAACACACTGGGTCAATACATCAACAGGGCACAAACTTGAAAGGGAAGAGGCATAAAACTCATGTCATTGATGACGGGCAAACCCTGCTGCCTTTTGCCTGATGCTTGGGACATCTCCAGAGCTGGGAACTTTCCCAGCCTGAGGATGCCCACGGAAGCTCAGACACGTGCTAAGGCACAGAGAGATGTGAAAGAAAAGCTGCTGAATAACCCCATGCAGAGTGAAGGTTATGACCATTCATCTCAGGAGGAGCTGGGGTCTGGTGTTGGCTCTGACACTGCTTCACTGAGTGACCTTGGGCAAGTTACCTCCTTCCCACCTGCCTTTGCCTCTCTGGCACCACCGTTTCCCTGCCACATGTTTACAAAACACAGTGCAGTGGGCCTTAGACTCCCCTGTGCCTGTGGGCATAGCTGGACCTTGGAGGTGAGTGTCAATGCTCTGCCCATCCAGTCCCTGATGGACTCAAAAGGTCCTCTCCTGCACAGCTGGTACCAGACACAGTCCCAGAACACCCCATGCTGCTCCCCATGGACCACAGCATCCCCATCATCCTCCCAGGGAGCCACAAACCCAAATCAGCACCTGACCATTTTGGAAACCAGCAAAGAGAAGTTCATCTCTCTGGTAAAAGAGCAGAGTGGTGGAGCTGTAAACTCCAGCAGGAAGGAATTCCAGTCCATTTTCAGTCAGCAGACCTTGTGCTGCACTCACCTGGAAGGAGTGGAGACACCAAAGAGCTGGATCAGGTAACTCAAGCAGCATCGACATTCCTGGGACCAGAGCAGTTGTCTAAAACCCATCCCATCTCTCATCCACATTGAGGCCATCACGAGCATCTCCAAAAGGTGTTGTTGTGTCCCGCAGGAAGCTGCCTTTAATTAACACAGGAGAGGAGACATTCACAACAAGAAGGGGGAAAAAAATAATCAAAGAAAACCCAGCAAAGCCCCATGTGATAATAAAAGCTGACTCTAACTAACAGTTGTTCTTCAGACATTGTTAATGATATTATAAGCACTACCATGTGCTAGGCAAGCTGTGACATGCACCCCAGTGGACATATGGATAATAAGATCACATGCCTGCTTCAATCAAAGCCATAAGTACAAACTCGATCTGAATCAGAAGAAAGCCCAAGCTCGTGGTAGCTGGGGATGGGCTGCAGGACTGCAAGCTCCTACAGTTAAGAAAAGAAATAAAAAGGGGGATGATAATTCTGCCCAAAAGCACTCAGCACCTTCCAGCATTCCAGAGCCTGGCCCTGAGCATCCCCAGCCAGAGGCTTCCAGCTCCAGCTGCCATCTCAAGGGCTAAATGCATCCATAGCCATCTCCAGCAGGATTTTGCCCAGACACAGAGCCCTAGCTCAGGGGAAAGACTTTTGTCAGAGCTGAGAAGGATGGAGGTGTTGGAGATGCTTTACCTTGGGCCACCTCCCCCAGTGGCCCAGTGAAGTGCAGGGATGTGCAGGGCTCCCTTCAGCCTGCACCTGAGCAGAGCCAGTGGAGGCACAGGCAGCTCACTGTCATTAGAAACACTGCACATAATCACCAAATTTAATGCCTTTATCATTGCTCAATGGATCAGTGAACAGAGGAGCTAAAAGAAAGACAATTAGAAGCGTCAGCCTATGCTAAATTTTTTTTTTCCATTGCCTTGCTTTTGTCTAAAGAGTTATTCATTCCCTAATTGTGAAATGTAATTTTGTTTGGAGGCTTTTGTTGTATTTGTTTTGTCGTGTGGCTAATGCAGTTATTTGCTGCACTCAGTCTCTTTTCTCCCATTCAGCCCATTTAATGGAATTCTTTGGCAGCTTTGATTTAAAACCATTTTGGTTTAGTGACCAGGACATTTCTGGAAGGGGGAATCAGATTGTTTCCTGGATTTCTTAGTCATATTTTGCTCAGCAAGATTCACTTTTTTTTTAATGAAGGCTTTTTTGAAGGCTTTTAATCCATCATTTTTTGGCTCCAGTGGTGACAAATCTCAGCAAGAAACAGTGTTTCCCTCCCAACCCCCCCCATCCTGGGCTGGGAAACAGAGGGGCTCACATCCAGATTTTCTCCCACACTTTGTAATGAGAAAACTCCAAGAAGTGACTCCCTCTGTGCCCTTTCCTGTCCTCCCCTCCCCATTCCCACTAATGGCTGCAAAATCTTAGACCAGCTCAGACTTTTCCTTCCCCACAAGGATGCTCAGGTGAGAGCAGCACCAGCTCAGTCCCACTGAGGCTCTGGGTGCCCTGGCTGCTTTGCTGCCTCTTGGAAATGGCAGACTCAGAGGATTTGTTTTCAGTACGTCATAAACCACACCTGAAAGTTGTTTTTTCCACTCTAAGTGTTTAACTGGAAGGCCTCCTACAGCTTCAGAGCCATGCTGAGCCTGGATGGCAATGTAGGGAGTGAGTAAATTGCCCTTTTAGCACGTTTTCTCCGACAAGAGGATTTTCAGCCCCAGCCCATCCCCTCCACGTGAAATCCAGAGCGAAGGAAGACTGATTTAAAACCAATCACTAACACTTACACACAGCTACTTCTTCAAGCATCCCAAGCTTTGTCTTAGACTATTGAATCAATCCTGTCTCCACTGTCACCTTTCCTAAGTAACAAACCAAATCAGATGATGGCACGGTCTCCTCTAATTGACTGAGCTGCACAAGTGTGGCCATGGCTCAGGATGTGGGCATCAGCTGTGCTGCTCTGGGGGGGAGAATACATGTGAAGTTATCAATAAATCCCAGGCTGAGGGAGGGAAGGAGCAGGACCAGACCCAGACTTCAAGGCCTGGCACTCACAAGGCTTGGGACATCTACAGGGAGAGTAAGGATTGTCAGGGACACCCAGGCTCAGGCATGTGGAAGTTGGGTGTCTCCTTCATGCCAAGATCATGCATGGTTTGTTGAGAGATGCAGATATGACTGAGCATGTGTGGATTTGTGACTTCATGCAGGACAGGTCAGCTTGCCTTTTGGATATATCTCTGTCATGGAAATGTATTCATCTGCTTTTAAAAGATGTTTTCACTGCAGAGCCACAGGTTTTATGAGTTTTCCAATCCAGTTCTGCTGGGCTCACTGAGAACATCTCCATCTCCTGTATGCTCCCTTGCCAGTACTGCCCACCCATTTCTCCCTAGAGCCAGCACCCTGGCTCCCTACAATCCTGTTATTTCAAGGTGGAGAAGCCAAGACATTCCCACACCAGGCCCAGCCCTGGTTCCAGAGGTGTGGTCACTGAGAGACCCTCCTTTTCCCTCCTCACTACTGGTGCAGGGGATGTGAAGATCAGTGGTTTTGCTGGTCACCTCTCCCATCACTGGTCAAGGAAGGGAGAAATGCAGCAGCCATGGTTGGGGCATTTCACCAGCAAGTGCTGGCAATCTGTCCCTCTTTGGCAAGCCACCTGCCTGGACTTTCCTCTAAGATTTGGGCCTAAACTGAGCATACTGAGTCCCTCAGTCCTACCTGTGAGTACAGCATCACTCACAGTGAAACAAAAGCCACAGCTCCTCACACCCCTGCCTCCCGCATGGCTCTCCAGCCAGCCCACACCCCAGCCTCCTCTTGCCCCTTCCCTTTCATCTTCTGAAGTTGGTCTTTCAAGCTCCTGAACATGTGTTGAAGGCATGTCTATTAATGAATGTCTTCAGAAAGAGGAGGGGGTAAGGAGGAGAGATAATGAGGAGGGAGGAGGAGAAGCTAAACAGAGCAGGCGTCCTTATAAATGAATTTCCCTGGCAGAGCCTAAATTAAGCAGCAATTGCTGCAGTCACGAAATCCACAGGGAGTCAGACCCCTGGGCTCCAGCAGCCCTTGGAGGGAGCGGTGCTGTGTGGGGCTGGCAGGGGAAGTGCCCATCACCGTGCTGCAGGGCTGGGAGGAGCCCCGTGCTGGGCATGGGCTGGTTTGGGGAGAAGGGTGAGAGGCCAGAATGTGAGCCCTCCCCACTTGGGCTACAGATGCCAGGAGACACAGGAATCATGGTTCAAAGCAGATGTTACCCGTGGGAACTGAGTAAGGGGCTTTAACCCTTGTGGGGCTGTGCTCTTTGCAGATGGGAGATGGTTGCCTGTCTGCTGAAGTTGTACTGAATGCCACCCAAGGTGCAAAGTCAGGGACCAGGACTGCTGTCAGGGCCAAAATGTTTGCCCCCTGATAAACTTTTCTCCTTCCCTCAGAGGTGTGTGTGTCACCACCAACTCTTGCCTCATTGCCACAACTTGGATGCAGCCCATCACAACCATAACCTGCCAAAGAAAAGTCCTCACCCCACCACAGGAGCCTCGAGCTTCAAACCAATCCTGGCTCTGTAAAGCCCTTAAAACCTGATCCTTGCTGCCCCAGCTGGGTTGCCCACCCACTCAGCCCACCCCATCCTCAGTCCTGGTGCCCAGCACTGCAGTGATTTAAAGCCTGGGCTCCAGGAGGCACCTCTGGAGAAGTGAAATCACCAACTCGTGCTGCCTGGCTGGGAACAGGTGTGTGAAAATCAGCACCCAGGCACCCGCTCAAACAACGTTGTTTTTGCCTTGCGTGCCATAAATCAGCACACTAATCTTTCACTGTCCGGTGAGATCTCTCACTGGGAGGGTGATAAATTGCCCTCCAGCCCCTGACAGCTGCTGGGAAATCACTCACAGCCCGAGACAAACCTCTAAATCTGACATTATAGAGTGTTGAAAGGAAGAATGTCTGTTTTTATAACCTACCTCAGTTATAATAAATATTTAAAATCCACATTAACATCCTCTTATAGTTACAATCTGCCCTCTATGGAACAGTGTCCGACTTAGATTTAATTAGCAACTGAACCTTTCCAGGCCAGGCTCCTAGTTAGGCTGAAGATCCAAACCCCCAGTGAAATGCCTCTGTTTTCTTAAACTACCTGCACTGTAATAAATATTAGCCATGTCGCCAAGCAGCCCTGTTGGAGACAGTGCTCTTTTTGTCTTCTCAAAGGCTAACATTTAATTTAAATGATAGGGTCTTTCCAGACTCTGGGGGGAATTCCTTTCCTGCTCTCCAGAAACTTTGCCATACTTCACCTCCAAGCACAGGCATATTCCTTTGGCACCAGGGGACACAGGAATGGATACACCTCAATGCAGGTACGAGACTGGAGTGATGAAAATAAAAATGAGGCACAACTCTTTCAGCTTCTGGCTGTGGGACCTGCACTAGGAACATGGAACAGAGACCTCCCTCTCTGTTAAACCACAGAGAATCTGGGAGCTGGGTCCCAGACTCCTTCAGTTGGCTTCTCTTGGAAAAAGGGAAGATAGAATACCTGTCCAGAAATTTTTGCATGGACACATGTTCCCACCTGCTTCTGCAGGTTGCCTTATTTTCCCATTTATTATTTTATGCCAATTTTTTTCCAGAAGGCAACTTTCATATTCACTTCTCCCCTCTGTCCAAACTAGAGCATCATTATTTCTTTTTTTCTAAAATATCACAGGAATAAATATGGGCAGAGGTGTTGAAAAGACCAAAGTTCCCTTCATCTTCCTTAGTTAAAAATCCTACACTCATCATTTTGAATTTTGGTGGTGTCTTCCCTCTCCTGCCTATCAGCTGCTGCCATACAACCGTGTCAGCCCCTGACAGAGTGATAAGGAGCATGAAAGCCAGAAATCAGCCTGACCCCAACATCTACAACCAAAAGGTGCCCTGGAGCTGCTCCATCAGCCCATCTGGATGCCCTCCTCAGGGTGGGCTCCGTGGCTATCCAGAGAGCAGCTCTGAGGCCAAGGCTGAGGAAAAGGTTTGCTGAAAAGCCTGGAGGTGTCAGCCACCCTGCCAGCACCCTGCTTTGGGGCTGTTGTTGATAGAAGAGGGGTCAGAAGGCTTCAAGAGGGGCCGGGGGGGGCCGGGCAGCTGTGCTCCCTGCACACACCTCCCCTTGGTTCCTATTTGGGCACCCTGCACCCAGCCCAGCTGCCCCTGAGATCAATAGCAGGTTATCAATCAAGGCATCCCTGAGGAAACCTGCTTCTCCCACAGAAATAAACAGACATTTTCCTTCTGCATGTCAGAGAGAGCCGTGGATGTCTCCTGGCATTGTCTGAACGGAGGGTAAACGGGAGGCTGCATCTTTGGCTGCGCCATCAGAGCGTGGGCTGTGGAAACCAGAGTGTGCATTCTGTGTGTTGGATATAAATAAACATGCAGACACAGCTTGGCCTGTGTTAAACAGACAGACATGGACTTCTGTTTCATTTCCAACTCCCCAAATGATGGCAGACGCCCAAAAGAGTGTTCAGCTTTTAAAAGAGCATTCTCCAAGCCCTGATATTTTGCCTCTTGCATAAGCTCCACACTAAGGGCTTAATCCTGATGACTCCAGCAAATGCAATCTTCATAAAAGCAAAACCAGGGGCAACCTGGAGGTACTTGGGTGATTTGATACCCTGACTGGGAGCTTCTTATCTCTTCTCTTGCAAAGTGCATTGGGTTTCCTTCCTCCTTTCCAGTAAGTTTCTGGCTGTAATAAAAACAAGCTCTTAGGAAGAGGCACACCAAATCCTCAGCAGCCAGCTCAGGTGAGTCTCAGGTTGAGGGTTGGAAATGCATTGCTAAGCCATTGCTGTCCTGCCATCATCCAATGACAAGGGGAGATGAAAGGATGGCTGCTCAGCTCCTTACCCACCACCCCAGGCAAAAGCAGAATCAGCTTCTTACCTCTCCTCACCCCAAACCACTCCTGCCCCAGCATCTGTTTGCATAACCTGCCTGCTGTGAATCTTGCTGGGGTTTGCAGAGACAGCATCACCCCCCTTGGGAAACAGCCAGTGAGTTTTACCAGGAAACCTGCTGTTTTACAAAGGGTTTACAACCAGCAGGTCCTACCTCTGAGAGAAGTTACATTCTCGGGCATTCAAGGTTTGTTTTTTGATTATGCGGGAAGCAGTGTGAATGGAAGTCACAGAGTCCTCAAGGGAGAGAGGTAACATGAATCCCCAGCAGCTTTCCTAACCTTTGCTTTTGCAGATGCTTTCAACTTTGCACGAGGAGCTCCCAGGAAGCCTCAGATGCAGAGCACATGGGATGAAAGATGTTAAGACACCCAGGCTTCACTCAGTGCCTGCACTGAGCTGAAACTGCAGAGGTGGTGGGGTCTTCCTGCTCAGCCCATCCAAAGGAACAAAGAAGGGATGTGCTGCACTTCTGGGGAGAGCAGGAAAACAGGTCTGAAGGAAACTCCCTGGCCAGTGCTTGAGAACAAGCAGAAAGCAGCAGCCTTCTGCAGCAACAGCACAGTGGGATGCAAAGCCCTTCCATCACCCATGCAGTGGTGGGTGGCTGGGAAAACAGAGTCCTGCTGGAGAAGTTAAGGAAGAGTGAGGGACCACGTCCAGGCTGCCTCACCTCCAACTAGGCTTCTGTGTTGAGCATTTCTCATGCCCATCTCAGAGACCCCGAAGAAAGATTGCTTGGAGCGACATGTCAGGTGTGTTCAGCATTGTCCCCAGGAGGGATGAGGACTTAGGTGGAGCTGAAACAACAAAGAGAAGAAGGAAGATCTGCTTTCCTGCCAGAACCACTGCTCCAGCTTCCTAAGAGCCCCTGCTTGTCCAAAACCAGGACCAACTCAAAAAGAAGTTGATCCCCAAGGAGGAAGCAGAGTCCTGGGGGAGTCTGCCTGCGGGCTGAAACCAAAATGCCAGGTGACAACAGGCGAGCAGGCGACAAGAGGAGGCAGGGACGAGGTGTATGGAGCTTTGAGACTGCCAGAAGGTGCTTGGCAATTTTCTGCCTGTTTGAGAGGCTCTGGCGGGCAGTGGGTGCTCATTGTGCACATTGCTGCTCGGGTCCTTTATATCCAAACCATTCCCCCCCGGATTGCATCAATGGAGCTGCTGGCCAGCAGGACGTGGCTCTGTCCCCTCATTAATCAATGTCATGCTTGGGGAGAAATGCTGAGTTCATTCTCATGTGTCTCCCAGGCCTCTGGGGACCCAGTTGTCTCTAGCCAAGGCTGGTAGTCACCTGGAACAGTTTTCCAGCCCCCCTAAGCAGCAGGAGTGTCCATTAACTACCACGGATCGGTGGGGACGGTTTGTAAACTCCGGATACATACGGAGGGGCCCGGGCTCTTATTGGCTGCTGCTTTCCGCTCTCAGAAATGGGTCATTTAAACAGAAAACTGTAAAGTGTTCATGCCTCTGAATGCAGAGAAACTATCAAAACAAGCTCCCGTCTCCGTGCCACAGACCCAGCATTCAAACAGAGACTCGGGGTGTGTTGTACGGGAACAAACCAAGTGCTCCCAGCAGATTCCTTTCCTTTTCCTGATGTTTTACATAACAAACATTTCAGCTCTCTGGCTCGAAAGCAGACATACACCAATTACCAGGACAGCTTGTTTTGTTTGGAGTAATAGTTAAGGGTCCCATCCTGCATTCTCAGAGCCAGTGAGAAAACTCTCCTTGCCCCCAGTGGGCCTGAATCCAAGAGAGCCCCATGGTACATTACAGACTCCACTGTTACTGAGAGGGTATTTTTATCTTTCCTTATGGAAGCAAGAGCAGTTCAAGCAAGTTCTGCTCGGGTTCCACCTACACAAAGGTGGAGGCATTGTGACATCCCAGTGAAATGCAAGGCAGAAGCTGGCATCACCAAACAGTGCTGCTGAAGGGTGATTTGTGATGGCAGGACACCATGGTGCCCTATAGCTGCCTGACCTTTTGCCCATGTCACTTGGACATCTGCAAGCCATCCAGCAGCACCACAGTCCCTGGGGCCTTGGGAATCTCAGCTCTGCAGGGCCATGGCTCAGAAACGTGGAGAGTAAAGGTGTCATATGGAGACTAGAAACCCCTAAGATTTGGAAATTAATGCACATTCAGAGAAAAAAAAATATTTGAGTTAGTAAGTTAGATCTGAATAAAAGCAGCTTATTAATAATTGTTGCTTTCAGTGTGTGCATTACACAAAGTTGAGTTGTTTTCCCAGTGTGTTGAGTGATGCATGTCTGGGAAGTTCAAAGATATGGAGGAGAAATAAGCTGCAAAAGCATCAGAGACCAAAGCTCCAGTGGTCCTACAAAGTCAGTTCATCACTACCACTGACCCATCATCAGACAGGAGCACAACATATTCTTCAAAATCTGTCTTTGAAAATGAAGGAGCAAGCATATTTTCAAAAAGAGAAATGCATAGCAAAGTAATTAAAAAGTAATACAAGTATTTCTGCCTGTTCCCAATGCTTTCATTTTTTTCCAGGCAAGAACTATTTCTCAAAATGTGCTCCAAAGCTATGTGCATTTCTGAACACCCTCCAACAACATTCTTTCCTCAGTCTGCTATTTCTAGGAAAATACATCTCTGCAGAGGTGAGGTGAGTGGCAGGACCTGGCCTGTCCCTTCTACCCAAGTGGAGTGGGACAGAGCCCAATGTGGAGCACCTCTGCTGTGCCTTGCCTGGGAGCACCACACTGCTTCTCTTTGTCACATCAGCTTTGGCTTTACCATAAAAGCTCATAGCAGTGGCCTGAGGAGATGCCAGATGTGAGGCTTAATCTGTGCAAGGCCATTATGCTCCCACCTCTGGCAAGATATCAAGCTGGTCACTTGTGTTGGTCCTAAAAGTCTCCTAAAACCACGGTGTCCTAAACTGCCATAAACCCTACTACTTGCACATTCTGGGGCCATTTCTGCTTTCCATTGAAAAGCAATTATCTTGGTGGTCTGACTTGATGGGGACTGCTATCTTCTTTCATCATGTGTATTTTTGCATGGGATGGGATGCTCAGCACCCTCCCTGGCACCTCCCTGCTGCGCCTGATGAGTGCATATTGATGGGTGCTGGCTCTGTCACCCTGGTGGACACACATGAGTGGGAAAAGGACCTGGAACAATGGCCTAGAGGTGTTCTGAAGCCTGGGCAGGGCTCAGTACCCTTCCATGCAGTTGGCACTGGTGAAGGGTCTGAAGGCCACGCTCCCTGGTGTGAGATGTCGGTCTTTCTGTCCACCCAGCCCCATGTGCCTTTGTGCTCCTTTCCTTGCAAGCAGCAATTTCTGACAGCTAATATTTCACAGAAACCAGAGCCAGCTCTCTCCCTCCCTCCTTTTTTCCCCTCTCTCTCTCTTCTGTTTATGAAGCTGAGGGTAAGTGTTTAATTAGTTGCCTAATTGCCTGGGTAATTGGTAGACATACTCAGCTCTCCAAGTAATCAGTCTGAACAGGCCTTGAAAATATCTGGCCCAATATTCATTAGTGCAGTTAAATCGTTAAACAGTTACTGTGTTTGGTTCCTGACAAAGCTCTGCCAAAGGCTGTGTCAGCTGCTCGGGGGCTCAGGAGGGGTGGGGGCAGACCCAGGGAGACCCCATGCCCTAAAAAAAAGGGCTCCCCTCACAGATGCTGCTGGAGGGTCTGAGGAGGGGAAAAAAAAACCAAACCCAAAAATATGAAGGGTGGCAAAACCAGGAGGTCTCTTCCCTTCACAGGGAACATCCACAACGAGAGGAGACACCTCCTTTTCTCACCATCATCTTCCTCCATCACCTCCTCCCCATGCTGGTGGCATTGGTCCTCCCCCCAAGCAGGTGGCTGCATCTCTCACTCCCTCAGCTCCTTCGTGCTTGGAAGCTGAGCTTTAACATGGATATTGTCTCATTGGACTGCCCTGACCAGAGTAACTCATTAAGGGGTCCTTGGCTGGTCCTGCTTCAGCTCAGTACAAAGGCTCTGTTCTGACAAGCATTGCCAACATGTCTGTCTGTCTGTCTGCCCACCCATCTGTCTGCTCACCCTGCCTCTCTCTCCATGGAGGATAGGCCTTGGAGACAGTCTCCACAGGGCTCTTCTTCCCCACAGAGCAGCTTCAGCCTGGCTCTAACAACAACTTCAGCCTACTTGGAAATTCCAGGTGCAAACCCCTGCCCAGCCAACAGTGAGGTGATGCTGTGGTGAGAAGGAAAACACCAACATGGCTGGCTTTTGGGGCAAAAGAGTGGAGATTTGAGCAAAGCAAGGAGAGGAACATGCTCCCCTCTACCTGTTGCCTTAGTTCTTGTAGAGGATTCTTTTGGACAGCATAAGGTGCCACAGAAGACACAATTAAAAGCAAGTGAAAGGCAGTTGTAGCATGGACAAGAATGCCAGGGAGCTGCTCCTACACAGCTCCAAAACACATGAACTGAGACCCTAAACACTAGGGGGTCAGCCAGGCTATATAACCTCAAAGTTATTTCTAGCAGTGATTCAAGGAATTGCACACGTGTTATGCACCCAGACCCTCGTTAAGAGGTTGTTTGGCTGGGGGTCTGCAATTAAGTGCAGTGGGGTTGGGAACTGGGGCTCCTCACCAGCCAATGCCCCCCTCTTGCCCCTCAGTGCTGCCAGGAGTCTGTCCAGCAGCTCTGTGTGCTTCATTTTCCACTGAGCTGGCTCATTCCTCTTGCCAGCACTGATTTCACATGTTTGGGGGTGCAAATCCACAAGATTATTACTCCTTACCGGGTCTTGAAGCTCCTCAGAAAGCATGGGTGGGACAATCCCAAGAAGGTACTGAGGTCCCAGGCAATGGCTGAGGGGAAAAGAGCAGCATCCAGGCAGGTGAATTCCCAATCAGATCCTGCACCTTGATTTTTGCCAGGTGAACAGTTGGGTTTCTGGCAGACAGGACGTGGATCTGAAAATGAGGACAGGACAGGACATGCTCTGCCAGACCCTGGGGCAGCCAGGCAGCCCTGCCTCTGTACCAGGGCTTTGACTTAGGGCTGAAGGAGAATTTGGAGATGGTGAGTTAAAAAAGGGGAAAGGATGCTGAAGAGATCAGAGAAGCTTTTTGTTCCCATACAGATTTGGCAACTGGAAGAGAAAACTTGAGATGCTGATATAAGGATGTGGGTAAGGTGGCGAAACCCAGTGTGCCAGAAAGCCAGGAGATGTGTGTGTCCTGCAGGGTGACCAGGGGTGTTGCCTGACCCCAAAGCCCCAGGAAAACAGGCATAGAGCACCTTAGGGTGGTTGTACCTGTCAGAGCATCCAGGCCACCATGCAGCACACAGGGAAATCTTTCATCCGTGCTCTTCATCTCTCATTCAGACAGCTTTTGGGATTTCCAGGAAGACATCCCCTCCCTTTTTGGGGAAGATGGAGGACAGTTCCTCGAGACTGCCTTTGCTAGGAATAGGGATGAGTCCTTGCCCAAAGGAAGGTTTTGGGGCACCAGGCAGGCCCCAATGAGCCTCCTGGGGAAGAGGGAGAGCATGCAGGGGGAGGAATGTCAGAGGTGACTAAGAAATGGGTCTCCATCCATTACTCTGCTGGGCGGTCCTTTGGAGTCACTGGCTGGCTTTGTTCTCACCAACATCTGTAAGAGATTATGGATGCCTTCCTAGCTGAGGACATGGACTGGATCTATAAATACCACGAGCCAGGGGTTGCTGCTGTCAGGAGAGCTCTGCCTGGGTGGCCTGGGGGCCAGTCATGAACAATGGTTCTCCCAAATACAGGCTGTGTCCCTGGCTGGGCACCCCAGGGAGACCTGGCACACAGCACAAGGAGGTGACACCACAGGCAGGGGCTTCCCAGGGGGCTGCACTGCTGCACGACCAGCAGCAGCTGGAAATGCAACTGGGCAATGGGAGCACAGGGCTGGGGAACTTCAGCCCCAGCACTGATACCTGCTCCTTGCTGGCCTGGAGAAGCTCGTATCATTTTTCAACTAAAACCAGACTGACCCCTAAAGAGGACAAGGGATATTCATCACTTTTTTATTTTCCGTTTTTTTTAATTTTTTTTTTTTTTTTTTTTTTAATTTTTGGCACCTCAAAGACCAAGTCCCCTGTAAAGCTGCGATAATACGTGCCCAGACACCACGGGGATGGGCACCATTTAAGGCACACTAAATAGAGCAGAGCTGTTAATGTCCCATCCTCCCAACTTCCCTCTGTCAACACCACCCCTCCGAGACCCTCCCCTAATTCCTGACTCCATCCCAGCCTCTCGCTTCCAACGCCGCGAGACTTGCTGTGGTTCTGCCACGCCGGGGCTGTCCGAGGGGAATCCCCCAGGGACGAATTGCTTGGGAATATCTTTGTTCGCTCAGCTTTTCCCACTGAAAAAAAAAAGGCTCTTGGTTTTAAAAGCTGTTAGAAGGCTGAAGACCCAGCACTACACTAAGGTGTTGTTTTGTTGTTTTAGCCACAATTATCCCCCCTCTGACAAAGGATTCCTGATCGGGGCTGTTGCATATTCATCTGTAGACTGCAGCCAAGCCTGGCTTTGTTTTTCAAGGTCGAGGATTGCATTTCTTTGGATTCAATTCCCATCCTAGACGTAGATTACAAGGCAGTAAAGGAGGAGGAAGCTGAGGTTGCTGGAAGCCTTGAATCCTCCTGGTATCGCTCAAAACATCCACTGGACAGGTGCCAGGTGAGCTGTGTGAACCAGCCATCCACACAACCTTTGTGGCCTTGGCAGCCTCAAAAGCTGACCCTGGCTGCAGGTCTGGCATGTTGAGCTCAGAATGGGGAGCCCTTAAATATCCCTGGTGGAGAAAGATGGGTGCTGGGCAGGGATCTCAAGCCCAACCACAATTCCAGCAGTTGAGGCTCCACAGACTCCTATTTCAAGTCTTCCCTGGGGGCCCTGTCCCAGTGCCACCATGGGAGAAGGGACATCAGGGGGAGTTAGCCAGGAGGGAATATTTCACAGAGGAACTTGAGCTGCTCTCCCCTGCTGATTCTTCCACTTAAAAAAAAAAAAAAAAAAAAAAGGAAGAAAAGGAAGAAATAATTACTTCTCAGCCTCTAACCTTTCCAGCAAGTGACTTTGTAATAAATAATCCACATGTCTCTCCAGTGCAATCCATCAGCAGGAGCGCCTAATTACTTTAGACTCACTTTGAAAACCCTTCCAGTGCCACTTTCAGATAAATAAAAAATTAATGTAGAACTAAAGTAGTAACCTGAAAAAAAGTTTGCCCACTCTCCCTCAGTTCTCCCCAACTCTGGGCTGATGCATGGAAGGCCCCATGCCCAAAGATGCTTCCCCTATTGTGCTGAAAGGTGAGTTTGGGCTGCAGTTCAGGAAGCAAGGAATGCAGCCATGGAGTGTCCATGGAGACATTCATCCTGCAGACATGAAATATAATCTTTGACCAATTTGGGTAGGGACAGATTTCAAAGATCACTTAGTTCCAACCCCCCTGTCTGGGCAGGGATATCTCCCACTAGACCAGGTTGCTCAAAGCCCCCTCCAGCCTGACTTTTAATACTTCCAGGAGAGAAGAATACTTCCAGGAGGGAGACATTCATCCTCCCTGCATGTAGCTAGAGACTGATTCCAATGCAATCTCATTATAATAAGATTTTTTTTTTCCTGAATCCCCTTCTTTGGGAGGTTTCTATTATTTTTTTTTTCTAAGAGTGCATTTTGGAGGCAAGAAGGCTCTGGCATCCTTCTTGGAGTTGTTCATTGCTCCACAGTCACACAGTCTCCTGCTTCACCCCTTTCCTTCTTGTTCCCTAGACTACAGCTGTGTGACAGATACCTGAAGGCTGAGATGCCCTGCTCCCCTTGGACCCCACATCACCAAGGCTAAGGAGCACCCACTGTGCCTTTTCTGCAGCCACCTTTCAGCAGGCAGGGCACACTGCAACACCAAGATTGTGGCAGAGGAGACAGGGGTCACCCAAGAAATAATTTCAGTAGTGGATCTGTCCTCTAGCAGAGAGAAAAGACATTTTCAGGCTTCCTTGCCTGTTTCCAGCTGCTGCTTTTACATCAGTTGTGGAGGGATGAACACAGGAGCATAAATGCAGTGCCCGTTGCTGGGGTGCAGGGAGGTGCTGCACCCAGAAATGCTCAGAATGGAGCTGGACACCAACAGAGCAATTCTGGGGAGTTCCTTTGGAAGTGAGTAGAATTACACTAAGCTACACACACTCTCACCATAAGGATGGTGGGCACAGACAACAGCAAGAGATCCATCTCCAGAGCAGCCTGTGGCATCCCTTGCCATGCAAGGATGAGCTTTGATGGAGGTGTTACCAAAGCAAATGGGGTCTTGCTGTTAGAATCAGGATTGTTAGTCAGATGGATTTCATTACACTGGAAGTGAACTTGTTCTGGTGGAAGATCAATCCAGTCACCAAAAAGGATGTTTAAAGCAGCCCAGAATCCTCTCAGATCCTGTAAGTTTCTGCAAGGAGACTTACTGTCAAGGAATGAGAAAGACCAATTTCTCATTAATTCTACCAAGAACATTAATAAATATAAAAAGGCTGCCTGAGTTTCACTTTGTAATGACTAAGAGCATCTCATTCCTTCTAAGAAGACTTTGCCAGCTTTTCCTTCTCATCTTTGCACCCCACTTCTGCATCCCCTTCTTTCTCTTGTCCTCTGTGCTTAGAGCCCTGGGCAATACCTGACCAGCATTCGGAAACTAGAAAAAAAAACAAACAAAAAACCAAACATGCCAGCAACAAAAACCAACCAAACAAAAAAGAGGCAAAATTAAATATCTGAGAAAAGCAGGCCCAGAACCAATAAGACCTGACTTCACTGCAGGTTGCCACAGCCAAGGCAGCGGTGTGTCAGGGGAGGAAGATGCTTGAAAAACCTCCACAGGAGAATTAATTAAATGAATTTCACTCTGCCAATTGTTTGTTATTTTTGCTGACCTCACCAAGTGGATTAATATTTAATTAGCCTTTAGGAGAAGTGGAAAGCACTTATTAACCTGTTATGTCAATCTGTCAGGCCCGGGGTCTCAGGACAGGAGCTGTTACCATGAAACAATAGAAATATCAAGGTCTGTGTCTCCCTGTCTTGGCTGTTATCCCTGCTGGAAAGTGGCTTGTTTTTTTTTTTTTTTTTGGGAAACTGGGGGGAGGAATGGAGGAAGGGGACCTACTGTGCCTAACTGAGGGGTGTCTAAATGGATTGCCCCAAATCTAGATGCCTTTTAGAGGCCAGAGCAAGAGCTGAGGAAGCCATATGTGATGTCCCAGGAGCAGGTGGGAAGCACATATGGATATATGAGCCCCTTGGAGGTATTTTATAGCTCAGGCTAGATCTCATCTGGTGTGGTGCTGGTAACTATGGAAGGGTTTGGGGTTTCCTTCAATTTTCTTGTTTAAAAACATTGCTTCCTTTGTACTGTGTTTACAGTTATCATAGCTCAAGAAGTGCTAAACTTGGTGTTGACACATCCTCCTCAGTGGGGAGTTGCAATGGGGGCCTGCAAGACACAGAGGTCCCGGGTGAGTCTCCATTAAAGAAAAGCTCTAAAATGGAAAACAGGATGAACACAGATGGCAGAACAAGAAACCTGTCCCCTCTGGTGACAAAGACCAGAAGGTCCCCAGTCAGCATCTGAGCTCACATAAAGCTGGTGAGTCTCACCCCAGGATATTGACCAGGTCTGCTTGTCACAGGGCTGGGCCGGGCCCAAAAGAAAAGCACAACAGAACCTTTAGAAAGCATCCTCAGGAAAGTAGTGAGATAAATGTTTGTGCAAGTTAGCAAGAATGGGAGGAGCTTAGAAAGTGGCTGAAGTGCTCAAATGGAGGAATATCTTCTTAAGTGGAAATTCTCCCAGCCCCTGGGCATGGCTGCTAGTTGACATCTTAACTTGGAGAGGAGCCAAAGCAAAGAGTCTTCTCCAAACCTCCATGAATCCTAGTGGCCCTGAGCATCCCGAGCATCACATACTTCAGGCATCTTTTGACTTCAGCTTAGTGAGTCCAAACCAAAACTCAAATTGAAATAATTAAAACATCTCACTGAATAACTTGGGATATTCAAATCCCCACCAGCGAACCCAACCAGCATCCACACTCTGGTTTTACAGTCTAACAAGGAGATGCCAACCAGCATGAGAGCCAACCTCCCATCACAGGCAGAAAGCATCAGCAGACAGCTAAAATAACAAACCATATTCAGGGAAATACAGGGCTGCTGGCAGTGGACATGGGCTCATGTGTTCCTAGCAATCTCTGCATGCAAGAGGCAAGGCTCTGAGTGCCTTGACCATGTGGCTTTGCATCAGCTGCCCAGGTGGGGCATGGTGAGTCTCATGGGCTCTGCTCAAGCCCAGCCACCTTCTGCTGCCTTATCCCTGCAGGGCAGGGGCTCTGCCTGTGGTACCATCCTGCCTGGAGCTGGTGCTGTCAGTGCTGCTCTGTGACAGGCCATATAATTTATTATTATTATTATTATTATTTTTAAATTAAAATTCTCCTGAGCTTTATTAAATAGGAATGCTGATGAGTAATTAAATCGCAACTTAATTAAATCTGTCTGCTCAATCCAGCCCAGCACGGAGGCCACTCTGCAACCCCTGCCAGAGCTGGAGAGCCACAACGTGAATTAAACAGCATCACCCCTGGCACTGCCACCTCCCCCCAGGCACAGCAAGGAATGGAACTGAGGGGTTTCCTTCTCCAGCCTTACAGAAACCCGTGGCAAGAGGAGGAGGTGGGCACATGCCACAGAGAACCCACCCTGCCTTTGTAAGAGCTTTTTTGGGAAGAAGCTGACTGCTTCCAGAGTGGCAGGATGGGACCCAGGTGCTGGAGGCAGGTTGGAGGGTTTCTGGCCAGCTGCTCTGACACAAAAGTGGGTAGGTGGGGGAAGGACTTCTTCCACTGGGCAGACTTCATGTTGACAGTCCAGGATTGCAGAGAGGACAGGATTTTGGATGAGAGATGGGCTCTAGACAGGGCACTTGGGCTGCTTGCTTCCTCTTCACGTTAGGATGGAGCTGAGGGTGCTGTAGGACGCTGCCCACACTGAGACTGAGCTGGGCAGGTGCTCAATCCGGGGGCCAGAGGGGGAGCAGCACCTAATGAAAGGCAAATCCCCAAAGACATGGACAAGAGCTGGACAAGCTACATGGAGTTTATTCAAGGGCAACTTTCACACAGTAATCTTGGGAGATCAAATTCCTAATCTGCTTCCACCACAGAGATGGAGTGAAAGCCCTACCAGGATTAATGTTTAATGCTTGAGTTGGCGGCTGATGCCCTGGGTCGGGATGCTCGAGTTCCCTGCTCTGCAGCTGGAAGAGACTGGTGGGTGAGCTCAGCCAGCATCCATCCCGGATATTGGAGATGACCCTATGCTCAGGCAAAGGTCAAGGGGGGGCAGACAAGTTCAGGGTTCCCTACATCATTACAAAGTGTTGTGCACTGCGGCTGCAATGACAGATGGGTTGTTCTGTCTTTATCTGCTGGGGAATGTGAAACTTCAAACCTCCTAATTGTTTTAGAGCTGGAGAGGTGAGCTGCAGGAAGACAGCATCAGAGAGGGCAGCTGAGAGAAAAGGCAGCTCATTCCCACCACTGGATTTGCAGTTCTGCTCCTGGTGAGGACGTGTGGAAGGGAACTGCTCTGCTGGAACCAACACATGGCAGCCCCAGGCCCTGTGCTCCTCACCAGAAAAAGGCAGGGATGGAAGGAGAGATGGGTCAGGGATGGAAGGAGAGATGTGCAGCAGACAAACCTTTCTTGGGGCACGGCACTTCGAAGTCAAACAGGTGTTCTTGCCAAGGTGCACAAACAGTGCTCCAATCTGTCTGCCTCTAGACTTGGTTAGCCTTGTTCAGTGCTTCTGCTCCAGACTCAGCTCACCTCCTCCTCTGGCTGCTTGAGAGAGACCTGCACGTGTGTTCAGAAGCTCCCCTTTTATTGGTTGCCCAATCCTGCTCATGTGCAGCTGGGGTCAGCCCTAATTGGGCACAGGTGGGCTTAACACAAGCTGACACCTCCCACCTCGTAATTAGCAACACCTGATTGCCTCATTTCACTACAGAGATGGGTCGGGGATGGAAAGAGAGATGGTCAGCTGTAGAGAGATAGGGAGGGACACAGCCTAGGAGATGAGAAAAGATTTTAATGAAGAGAGAGACACAGGCAGACCCCCATAGCCACTCATGTTTAAACTAAATCTCCACTCCTATCACACACCTGTCTCCTTCTCATCTCAGAGTTTCCCAAATCTCTCCCAGTTCTGGCAAAATGACCTCTCCACTGTTGTTTATTGGTTTTCCCTAGGAATCTCTGTAAGTCAGCCAAACTTCCAGGCATTCACAGACAATGTTTCCAAAAATATTTTACATGGTTTCCCAAACACTTGGCTCTTCGAAAACTACTCACCTTCAAATAGCTGGTGGTGACCATCAGTTTCATGTGATCTGATTTTAGCAGCCCCAGGAATGCAGTGGGAATTACCAGGTCTGCTCTGAGCATGTGTCCTACTGTGCTCTGGGGCTGTGGCAGATCCTGGTGATGAAGCTTCTTCTATCTGTTGAGAACAGACATGTGCAGAATAGATCAGACCTGGTAAGAGAGGTTAGTTAATAGGCAGTAGATGTTTGATGAACTTCACAGACAAAATCTTCTTGAAAACTCACCAAATCACACTTTTGAAACATGATTTGTATCTAAATGTCATGACTGTCCTATCATGAAATGACAGATCTGTTATATCATGACCCAAGAGTCTGGATGATTAGACTTTAGGTCCAGAAAATAATCTACATTTTGCAGGTTAGCCCTTTTCTTCTTGTTTTTGATTCTTTCATGTGTCCCAGGTGGTGCTGGGACATGTCAGACCACAGGGCAGCTACAAGTTATGGGACAAACCTCAGGTAATTTGGCCAGAGAACATTAAAAAGCAAGCGAAGGAAACTATAAATTCAGAGTGCAACCACCATAAAGTATTCTCTTAATTCCCAGCAAACCTCTTAAAAGCACAGATAGTTCTTCCCCCTGCCCACAGGATGCCTTTCCCTCCCTGTAGGGTGTCGTGTTATAGCTTGGACATCAGAGCTCCATGGGAACAGTGACCCTGATGGATTTCACATGTGCTGCAAGGCCTGGTGCAGGCTCAGTCCTTTCACACACTGCACTTCTCTGCAGTATCAAAGGTTTGGCATCTCATGGCCCTGTTTCATTTCTCACAGGCTGCTGAAAGACTTTATATCAACCCTTCTCTTCTGGTTGGTGAGGATGAACCATCTGCCTTTAGAGGTGGGAATGAACCATAACCCTGAGTCCTAGATTGGCTGCAACTCCCATGGCAACATCCAAGAATATTTATGAGACTCTTTCCTGGGAAAAAAACACAGAAGAGCCATCAAAACCTTTCCTCATCTCCTTCTTGTGTCCTCCCAGTGTTACAAACCTTGGAGAAGCTGCATGGTGAGGCTGAGAACTGCTTCCCAGGAAGTCACGACTGGTGAAGTGTCCTGACTTTTCTCTACTACAAGTTGTTAAAGGAACTGCTACATTTCTGTGGCCATTCCTCTTAACCAGAAATTAATTTCTTGCACCTAAAGAGCTCTGAAGTGCCTGAATTGCATTTTCAAGAGTCACAGTGTTTATGGACCCAAATCTCTTTGATTTTCCTTCCAAATTTTTCCCCTTAAATACACCCTTTTCTCCCAGCTAGACCACTGTCTTCTCATTTGCACTTTCTCCTAGCTCACCCCCTTTCTGGTTATCTTTTAACCAAAGAACATTGCCTAATCCTCATTCTTGGTCATGCTTTAAGGTCCAGCATTTATTCTGTGTGGAGGAACAGGAAACACTCGCTCCTCATCCCCATTTAGGTGGTCACTGCCCTGTCTCCTGCTAAGCCAAACCAGTGCTCTCCTGCCTTGTACATCCTGCTTGCTCCTGTGACCATGGGATCAAGTACACAGCAAGCAAGGACTGGGAAATTAGGGTTATTGCTTGTGAACATCAGGGTATGGAAAAGAATATGGGTTTCTCTGGGAAATTGCTCCTGGAAGTCTGTTTCTAGTTTTGCCTCCAAAAGAAACAATGAGTGGTAACTTAAAAATGAAACTAAAGCAAATGCAGTGGAGTTTACTTTAAAAGGCTACATTAAGGGTAAAATGGAAATATTTTTCAAGAAATAACTCCACTGATCTGGTCATATTATTTCAGTTACTGAATACTGCTGGTGAGCCTCCCATTTCTGCTGCAGAGCCTATTGACCTCCACTGCTCTTACAGGCAAACTCTAATGAGGATTTAGTTCTCTTGTGCAACTTGTGGGAGTGGGAAACTCACATTCAAAGGGTTCCTATAAATGTACAGGTGTTTTAAACCTGCTCATACAGCTGAGAGGAAGTTTTCTGATAGCAAATATTAGCTCATGTTGCAGAGCTGAGCATTTACATGGGAAACATAAGTTGTACAAACAAATCAGGGGAGAGCAAAATGAAGGGGACCTTCTGAAAGCCAGAAAGAGATGGAGCCAAGTACAGAAGAGTGGCAAGACTCTAATGCAGGTAAACTAGAGCTCTAGGTGAGAACTGGTGGTGGGAAATCCAACAGGAGACCTGGCAGACTGAGGGGAGGGTAAAAACAGAGAGTGTGAATGTATAGGGTTGCCAGAAATGAGAAAATAAACAAAGGAACAACAAAGAATATTCTTTCTGCAAAGTTTTTTTTTGAATGTGGATATGTCACAGAAAACTATAAGAGAAGACAGTATGCCCAAGTACTGCCAATAAAGTGATGGAGTGATAGGTGAAAGTTACCCACCTAGAGGTGGCTGGATCTTGAAGTCCCAAGACATCTTAAGACCTCATGTCTCCTCTTACATGGTGCTACCTGCTGCAATCCATGAATTTGGTGTTGCTGAACCTTGAACAACCACCAGCAGGGACTGTCATGCCCGTAGAGCACAATGTCTCACAAACCTTGAAAAATGCAGAAGCCCCTCAGCTGCCCTTGTGCATGAAGCGTGCTCCTTCTTCAACTCAGATCCCAAGGGAAACATCCAAGAGGAGCTCCGGAAGGTCAAAATGCAATTAAAACCAATGAGATTTTCTGCTACTTAATGGGTGCAAAGGAAAGAAGGCTTACCTCCTGGGTCATGCCTCTCCCACCCATGTTGCCCACCCCAGACTCTCTTGTCAGCCTCCTTCACCACTGCACCTCTCATGGCCCTTCTTGTTCATAACATCAGTTCCTCTGATGGCTACATCCCACAGTTGTGGGACAATTGGGTAAATGTGTAAGTTTGGAGGGGGGGGATGTGCACCTCCTGTTGCCCTCCCAATGAATTACCTGGGCTGTTAATGGGCTGGTGCCCCAGTGCCTCGTAAATCGTGGGACTGAGGCCAAGCGGTGCCGGGAGGCTTTGATCTGGACACGCTGCCCTGCCATGAACAGGAAAAGGAAGAGGTGATTTTTCATGGGTTACTACTCACTCCAGCCTCCAAGTTTTCCACTCTGCTGAAACTTTGACAGTGCCTAATAATCCATCAGCAAGACTCTCCTTGCTCTGCTTCCACTCCATTACCACCTTCGTGTTCCCATTTAGCTTCTTTCACACGGATCCCCGGAAAGGCTGATCATCCCCCAACCTCCCAAAGCAGCTTGGAGGATGGGAACAAGGCCTGGATCCACTCCACTCATTTCCCCCGAGGAGAGAAGTCCATGCTGAGGTGAAGGGAAGGAACAAGCTCGTATCTGCAAAGCTGGGGAGACACGTTCAGATGGGATCACATTTCCCATCCCATGCAAAGATAAAAGCACCACCTTCAGTTCCTAAAGTTGGTTGATTTTTCACCAGGTGCCATTTTCCTAACCCCTAGCAACATGCCCTTCACAGCAGTAGCTCTTTGGACAAGGGTTGCTTTTTGTCCGTGTATATCAATAACTGCAGGAGGGTCTGTCCCCTTTGCTCATAGTATGGGGCTGCCAAGAGGAAAGGGCACAATGAGGCTGGTCCCATAGGCTCCTCTGACAACTGCATGGACCAACCCAGAGGGCTTCCCACCTCCAGGAGCTCAACTATCTGCAGCTGTCTGCTACCAAGCAGCAGTGCCCTGCAGTGCTGGGCATCCTCCATTCCCTGGAGAAAACCCTCCTCTCTTCTTGGGTCTTGTCACTTTGAGGATGTCATTAACTTCAGTGTAAAAAAAACAACTCCAGCTTTTCCTCCCAGAAACCTCTTCATGGCAGAAATAATGGGGTCTGGGTGGGAAACAACACAGAAAAAAAAACAACCTAAACCATCACTGATTCACTGGGTGACCACGGATGTACCTCTAAATCCCTGTGCTGGATGGGAAGCAATAAAGGTCACACTTACCAGGAAGAGACCACCTGCAATGTCAAAGTAATCAGTGTTGGTGAAACCTTGAAGTGTCTCAGAGGAAAAGCAAATAAGAGGTTATCTTCACTGCTGAGATGTCACCTGATGTGAGAGGGACAGATCTCTCAGAGTCCATCTGAAATGCTCTGGAGTACTTGCCATGCTGGAAGAGCATGGGTTTCCTACAGGTCTCTCATCACATCTTCCAGCCATGCCTGTGTGTCACACCAGGCAGCCATTGTGTCTCAGACACTTTATGCAGTACATTGGGGTACCTGAGCAGAGTCTTTTGTCACTGTGCTTTTTACACAAAGAACTGCTGCTTAGATTCATTCTCCAGGCTCATCATTTCTCTTGAGAGATCCTTCCTCTACCTCCTCTATATTAGACCAACACATTGCATGTGTTCAAATTTGCCCCTCCTGCTTTCTGAATGGAACTAAAATCCTCCAAACTAACTGTTATCTTAGACTAATGAATTATTTGAGAGGTGTAAAAACCACCTCAGTAATAAATCCAAACTGTGTAGGCTTGATGTATCTGTTTTTGTGTTTGTCTTCACTGCTGCTAGACAGAATTAGCCCTCACCTAATACAGAGCACAGACTTGATACAACCTTGTTTAGCACAATTGGTTTGAATCCATTATATTGACAATATCAATTTGTGTAATTCCTGCATTAGGATTTTGTACTAAACTGTATTTGAAAGGAGCTGTTGACCTTGATTAGCTCTTTAATTGTGGTTAAAATCCAAAGTGATTCAGATACCAGCCTTGACTGTGGAAGGAAAGGGCCAGGCCATGTGACAGAGCAGTCAATAATGCCACATTCCCTATGGACACAGCTCCAGTGCTCTATAGACTCAGGGTATCACCACTGCCTTGCTGCATCCATTTGCCTTTGCTTGGACCAGGCCCTTGGGGCTTCACCTCCTGGGATGTATCCTAAGAACAGGCACTGGAGGCCATGGTCTCCTGGACACACTCCAGTTGAGTTATCCCTCTGGTTCACACCACCTCTGCTTTTGCATGCAGGTGGGATTTATTTTTTTTTCCCCTTTTCTTCCTAAGCAGAGCTGTCACAGTGCTGGGTACTACCCAGGGCTGCTCAGAAAGGGATGGGAAGGAGACAAAACTAAATTTTGGTTGCAAATGTTGCCTCACTCACTTTGTGGTCTGTAAAGAGCAGGAAGAAGAGTGTTATTAGAGCACATTCAGAAGGCCAGACCTGCCAGTCAGTGCTCAGGAATCTGCAGGGGATGCTCAATCATGTTATGGGTACTCTGGGGAAGGGACAGGTGAGCTCACTGGTGTTTCTGTAGGTGCTAAGTACCCCCTGAAAATCAATGGGAGCTGGGTGCCTTGTTCCCACAGCTCAGCAGGAAAAGACCAGATGTGCTGGGGCATCTGTTCTGGGTGAAAAATGCTGGGCAGGAGGAAAGGCCATTTCCAGGACTCCCATGTGCTGAAAGGGAAAATGGATGGGATGAAGCCTGGAGGGGGGAACCCTTTTAAGTCAATGAGGAATTCTGCCAGAAAACAGCAGAAGGAGCAGTTCAGCAGGAATTACAGAGAAGGGAAAAAAAAATCTGGCAAGAGATACAGCTTGAAAGATGGAGCACTTCATTTTAGGCAAACTGAACGTTTCAATTAAAAATGACAGAGCTGCAATCCTTTAAGAGCAGTCAGATCTTAATAAATTTTTCATGGATGGAAGCAGCCTGTATCCTGAAGACCTAACAAACTCTCTGCTCTTTGGAGATCATGTGTTCTCCTGGATCTACGTCTTCCTGGCATCAGATGGGATTGCCAGCCATGGATAAAAGAGAGGAAGCAGAAAAAGGCCTGCCAGGCATCTACAGATGTGTGCAGAATGTAATGTGCAGAGAGGAGATGGATGGGTGGTGCCAGGGCAGGGAAGGAGAAGGTTCATGGGAAGAGTAAACCCAATAGTGGAGAAGAGGATACGGAGATGAGAGGACAGGCTGTGGAAAAAAACAAACCTGAACTCCTCAAGGAGAGGAGTTTGTGAAAGGCAAGAGTAGAGCAGTGAAAGTGGAGACAAGGAGGGAGGGAGGGAGGGAGAGGGGGAGGGAGAAACGTCCCCTCTGCTCCTGGGAAAAAGACAATAAAAGCTGTGGACTCCTGTCACGCAGGACAAGCCCAGCACTATTTACTGTTTGCTCATTTAACCTGGTTAATTTTTAATAATGTTGAAATTTTCATTTTAATAATTTAGGTAAATTATTTATTAAACCACAGGATAAAGGGATCATAGCAATTATGAATTGACAGTGTTACCTGAGGCTCATGAAAAGGTAAGGGGTTTTGCAAAGTCCTTGTTATTGGATAAACATTAAATTAGTAACAACTTCACATCCAATTCAAATTACCTTCTTCCAAGTCTGAAATTGCTCTCTCTTGGTCTCTCCTGGGAAAGAGCACTGTGGGCAAAGAGGACTGGGGGGAGCCTCAGCTGTCCTGTACGGGGCTGGGGATGTTTCTCCTAAATGTCCCAGAGGCAACATCGAGCCAGTCTTTCTGTCAGAGAATGGCAGGAAGGTGACATCCACTGCTCTGATAATGTAGAAACTGTAATGATTTAAAAAAAAAAAAAACAGCACAGTGTCAATAGGAGAAGATAGATGGATAGGTCTTCTTTGGCTATAACTCTCAGATTGGTGGTGATCTTCCTGGTGCAAAAAATGCCAACAGAAGTTTGCTGGTACTTTTACCTTCTGCAGGGCTGCTTTTTGTATTCTGGTGATGCAGACTCCCAAACCAGTTCACTGACCCTTGGGAAGATCCCAAGGATGTTCTGGAGAAGTCTGTGGAGCCATCTGCAGTCTGCCTGTGCCCCCAGGAACTCAGCTTTGCTGAGCAGAGAATGGAGAGACAGAGAGACACAACTCTTCACTTCCAGTGACTGAGTTGGAGTCGTATTGGGATTGCAAAAGAAAGCCTTAAATAGTTCAAATGGTGGAACTGCTGAGCTTTAAAAGGGGATGAAGCATCCAGATACTCTCTGAAAGAACAAGAGGTTTTGCTTTAGAGCAGAAATCTAAATGGAGGATGGCAAGAGATGGGGCAGAGAAGAGTAAGGATGGGGTCTGAAACCTGGTGGTTTCAGCAAAGGGCTGCAGTGTTTGCCTGACTTCCAGCCCCAGCACAGACCCACAGAACTCAGAGCAACCACCCACAAGTTTAACAGAAATCCCAGGTTTTATGTGTCATAATGAATCAGAGCCAAGTTTGCGTTTTCATATTTTGTGATGTTTCATTTCCAAGCAATTTGTTTTAATTACCAGTTTCCAATCATTTTTATGTTAGCTCTGAGTGCCTTCCCTACAATTTCTTCTCAATAATTAAAACTTTTTTTAATAACATGACTTTCAATCAAAGGATTTCAATTTATCTCCTAACTTAATTCTATCCTAAGAAGGCTTTTTGGAAGGGGTATTGGTAGCTTTGGTTGGTTGGTTAGTTTTGTTGGTTTTTTGTTTGTTTGTTGTTGTTTGGGGTTTTTTTTGTTTGTTTGTTTCCCTGGGAATTTCCTAACTTTCAGTAAAGGAAATAAGCATCTCTAAGGAAGTTGGGTTTTTTTCCTTCTAACATATTGAGAGCTTAGTTGTCTTGATAAAGCTCTTTGAACAAGCATCATTACACAGAGTCCTAAGTATCTGTACACAGGATGGCTCAGATAAAAATCTGTTCTTCCTTCTTTTTAGGTTTAAATAGCTATAGGCATTGACTAGTGTGTGAAAGTAGTTGATAAACAAACATGTCCTGTAGACTTGAGAAAACTCTTAGTTTTACAATCTGCTCAAATACATTGTGCCTAACAGGTGAGAAAATACAACCTACTAACTGGAAAAATAATGCTGAGCAAAGTACACAGAAGGAAACAAACGCTTAATCCATCTGTAAGGCTCGCCTGGTTTATAATAAGATAAACAAGCTTCATTACAACAAACCAAAACCAAGTGAAAATACAGAGTCTCTAAGCCCCACATGAACCTAAACTTGCCCATCTCTGGGGTTTATAAATTGCCAGGGTTTCTGTACTCTGGAGAGCTCAGCAAAGTCTCTGGGAGGGATGTGTGTACTTTCCAAATGAAGTCACAGAGAAACCTTAGAAACTCATAGGCAGAGAAGACATAGGAGATAAATATGAATCACTGAGATCTCACTAATATGCTAAGGCACTCGTGTGCATTATGGACAGCCCATTATACCTGGATCAGCGTATTCCTGTGAATATCTTATGAGCAAAAAACAAACAAAATCACCAAAGCACCTCCAGGGGGTTACTCAACTCTCCTTCCTCTGCCCTCGATCTTCCCTCAGATTCTTTATCAGGAGATCAAGTGATAAATTTCAAGTGGAAAAACATTTTGCTACTGTGAGACAATGATAATGAAAAGATACTGGAGCTGAGCAGCTTTTCATCAGAAAATGTAAACCCCACAAAGACATGGAGTTTGTGAGGAATCCATCAGTGTGCCCGATTTTAAAATGAAAATGGACCAGAATCTTTCATGCTGTTATGGTCCAAGTGTATGTTTCAAATTAAGCAATCAGTTTTCATGTTTTTAAGTGCATAAGAAGACTAAGCACAGGCTATTTTAAACATCTTCTGAGATCATGATATCATGGTATATATTAGATCTGTTCCTTCCATAGTCGATTTTTTAAATTTTGGCTTTTTGTTCCTGAACTTCCTACTGGAAATCTGAGCCTACTTCAAAACCCAAGTTCACAATGGGAATGCCACTACAAGCTGCCTTGGAGCTCCAGCCTCTGGAAGCTGCTTACAATCCAAGGAGCAACCAGCAACAAACCCTTTGAAACCACAACTGGTTCAGTACAGGGTATTTACAGCTTCTTTAGCTTCATTTCTACAAAACTTCTCTTCAACCTAAATTAAGTCAACTTGGCACTCTCAGGCATTCTCCAGTGTCTGGGCAGCTAAGAAGCTGGGGTGGAAGGAGGTGCCCTTTGTGTAGAGATGCCCATCAGCTCCCAGAGGGTAGAGGAGCTACTCTCCCTGCAAAGCATCACCATCTCATGTGCTTTTTTTCACAAGGAACATTTTCCTTGCAAGGTGACTGTAGCCAGAAGAAGATTCTCCAGGCTGGCATCTCAGACAGAGTTCATTATATTATCTGATGTTTTTTCTGCTGCTGAGCAGAGTCTATCTGCTTGCTGCTCGTGGAGCCTGGACTAGGATGAACATGCCAGGGCAGGAAGCAATTAATACCAACATCTGATTATTTAGAGCAGCTCTTTCCAAACTCCTCCTTGGCTAGCACTAGCAAAGGCCTCTGCCTCTCCTCTTCCATCTCCCACCATTGCTGCCATCTCTCTTTTCAAGAGTGGGGTCTTATCCAAAGCCTTATTGAGGATGAGACGAAGCTTTTGATGGACACCAGTGAGCTTTGGATCAGTCCTGTGGCCAGGAGCAAGAACACAGAGAAATTCATGGAGCCACACACCCAGGGGCTGTGACAAGCCAGTGCCTTTGCTGCAAGGGAAGCCCTGGAACTGCCAAAAATCCCAGCATGGCCCCTGCTGCTGTCCCCAGCTCCCTGTTGTCTCCCACCCCACATACTCTGGACTGCAGACTCTTCTCCCACCACCCCTGCCCAACTCTTGGCCAGCCTGACACAGCCAGGCAGGGACACTGCCAATGTTTGCCTTGATTTTAGATAACCAACCATTTCCTCCACCTTGCTACAGGGAGGGATTTCATGGGCTGGTTTGTTTGTTTGGTGGTGGGGTTTAAATTTTGTTGTTGTTATTAAAATTTTTCAAAAGGGAAAAAAAAAATATAATCCGTCCCCTGTCCCTCCCTGCCCTGTTCCCAAGGTGCCAACTAATCTCCGATGCCCAGCTTGTACACAGCCACCTCTAATTGCTCCTGCATTTTCATCTGGTGTAAGTTCAGCCATCGCTACAGCTGCCCCTCCTCCCCCCGGGAATTCACACCTTCATTATCACTCTTTACTGCAGAGCCGTCCGCAGGCTCCCGGCTCCGAACAGCAGCTCCGATAAAAAATAGAGCAGCTTTTCAGTGGTTTCAATTTTAATTACCAGCATCAAGGCAGCTCGCATTCTCACCAGGCTGTTTCGCACTAATTAAAGTGAGGAGGAGTTTATGGAAGGGACACCAACTCCACTTCACTCCCTCATCTATTATTTACAGACAGTAATACAAATAATTTCCAATTTAAACAGTCTGAGCTGGCCGGCAGAAAGGAGAGAGAGGTGGGGAGAACACTAAGCAAGGAGAAACTCAAATAAAGAGCAGAAAGTAAGCGGAGGGGATGGAAAATCGACTCCCAGTGCCCCCTAGTGGGATGATTTCCTGAGGGGTCCCAAGGTCAGAGGTGTGAACATGCCCAGGGGGCCCAGTGAGGTGGCAGATGCTGGTTTCTCCTTGCCTGGCCTCTCTGGTGACCTTCAAGACCTGACCAAGCACTGGTGAAAAAACATTTTGGCCAAAGGTCCTGTTTGCTCCATCTCTGCAGTGGTGAAATTGGGCTCTGAACACCCAGCCTGGGTGGGCTCTGAGCTGGCAGGCACCCTAGAGATGGTTGCCCAGACCAGGCTGAAGGCACCCATCCTGCTGGGATGTGAACCTGTGGTACTACTGAGTTCATGAATAGGGTTTTCTGGGTGTCACAGGAAAATCTTCCCATCTAGAAGATGGGCTGTCCGCAGGGATGAGCAGCTCCATCTGTCAGCAGAGATGATTTCCCAAGGCCAGGATTGTTTTCCTGCCCAGCCCCTCTCTCCCTGGCAGGGAAATGTTCTCTATCCCTCAGACGGGTTCCTATCAATCTCTCCAAGTGCAGCATGTGCCAGTGCCTGAAAGTTTCACAGATTTGGAGGAGAAACCCTGAGACTGTGACTCTCACCCCAATGAAAACAATGCCCATAAACAAAGAACATTGAAGATGCTGCTGAGCAATAGATTTCCCCATGTCAAGGAATTAAAGCATGATAGTGTCCCAGCCATGTTGCTTTGTTTGTTCTTGCCAGCATGGATGAGGTGATCAATACCAGTGTACTTGTCTTATAGCTCTGATCTTTAAAAGGCCCTGAAAATTATGTCATCCATGGGCCACATTCGGATTTTGTTTAAACCAGTGCTGATCAGCAATAACCCCAGTAAGAACAGGGTTACCCTGGATTTACACCAGGCTAAGGCAGATAAGCCAGAAGATCAGAGACTGAAGGAGAAGAAGTTTCAGCATAAATGATATTACTACAGAAAAGTAGCTTGATTGAAGCACAGGTGTTGAATGTTAATCACTGGAGGCTTGATCCAGCATCCGTGTAAGTCAAAAGCAATATCCCATTTACTGCAGCATCTCAGGATTAGATCAACGGCAGGTAAATACTCAGAGACTAAATCATCCTTCTCTCCTACCACCTCTAGAGTATGTGAAGTGCCTGAGACTTCACTGAAGGCATTCCTGGTTCATGCCAGGGTGCAAAAGAGAATCAGAGCCTACCTTCTGCTTTTGGCTGCTTCCAGGGCAAAGGGACAGCATCTGGAGCAATTTTACCTTGAAGTCATCAGCTCAGACCTGGGCCAGGCTGAAGGGACAGCATCTAAAATGAGTGGAGGTCTTGAGTATGATGAAAATATCCACAGGTACAAGAGCAGCAGATATTTTAGAGATCTTCTTAACAAAAGCTGATGACAGTTTCCAGTTCTGTCTCCATTTTGGTAAAGGTGAGACCTGAGGCTGATGCTTGACTTGTGTTAGAAATGTGTGAGCTTAGCCCTGAAGTGTTCTTATCTTCCTAGGGCTGGTACTGAGGAGACCATAGCTGCAGTCACAGACAGGGCCTTTGGCCAGGATGAGTGTGGAATCCATTTTTCCCAGACTTTTCCCTTCCTTTGCAGTGTTGACTTACAGAGTGTTTGGTCTCAGCCTTGACTGACAGTCTCACTCCATCCATGAGGGAGAAGTTGAGGTACCAACAAAGAGACAAAACCTCATCCACCTGAGGGATGGACTCCAAGGGCTGGGCCATGGCTGATGGAAGGGAGCCAGAGCCTGGGTTGAAACCAGGAGAACTTCCCCTTCCAGACCATTCACCCTCCTAAGGACTAGTATTCATTAAAGGTTTGGGATAATATTGGGATAATACTGGACTTTTCATCAGTTTGAGCACACTGATGGCTTTGTGTTGGACACCACCTCCAGCCATCATCACTCCTTTGCTATTACTTCCCCACCCACACTCCTGCATTGACACAAAAGCCCCCAATATGGCCCAGAACTGGACCTTATCACCCCTCCCCCATGATACAGAGGTGTGCTGGATTCCATCCCTTTGAGCATCTCAAGATTCTTAGACCAGGGAGTATGTATGGCAAAAAAAGAATCAGCCAAGATGCTCATTCCTTGTTCATATGAGTGGGTCACTGGTGGAACATCCTCAGGACTGAGACCCCACTGCAGTGTCCCTGCAAGGCTGAGCAGCTTTTGTGCTAGCAGAGACTCTTGTGTTGGCTCAGTGGGTGTCCCTGGGGCCACAGTCTCCATCTCTCTTTTGCTCAACATCTGACTGTGCCTGTCTAAAGAGAGGGGAAAGGGCTTGCTCACACTCCAGAAATGGGTCAGACCCTACACGATGCTCACTCCACACATGCTGGCAAAGCCCAGCCCAGCTCCAGCACCTGCCAAAGGCAGCTGGAAGCACAAATCATTTCATAACTGCTGGTGTTTGTATGGCTGTGTCTGGGTACCTCTGTGGCCAAGCCTGTACATCTCTGTTATGGGTAACTATTTACACTTTAAAAAAAAATATACAATGTCATATTTGCTCTCATCTGGATTCATGAGATGGATTTTGTTTCGTTCCCTGTGGTGAAAACCGGTCATTCGTGTCTGCAAATAAACACTGCCATTTTGGCCTCAACCAGCTCATCTCCAACAACATTAGTTAATTGTACTTTAAAATCCCTTTTTGTGTCCTAAAATGTGCTTTCTGATCATCCTCTCAGTGCAAATATGGGAAATAACTAACCAATACCAACAGCCACAGAGCCATAAACGTTTTACAGCTGTTAAACCAACGTCTGTGAATGCAGACAAAAATTCCTCCTCCATTCCCAAACTCCAGCCCCGTGCAATGAGCCTGGCCCAGCTCGGAGGGGAGGTGGGTGTACCATAAATGTGCCTGGTTAGTGAGAAAGGGCTTTTCACTGCAGATCACAGGGAGCCCCTTCGTGGAGCTGAAACGCCTTTGCACCAGGTCTCTCGCTCCCAGCCAGAAAGTATCTCTCTCTCTGATGAGAAAAGGGGTTTTTCTAATTTATTGCTTTTATGGGATTGTTCCTCCACAGAGGCACAAATAGCAGCATATCAATAAAGCCAGTCGTTTGAAGTTGGATATTTCCACCTCTGTCACAGCAAAATAATTAAAAAAGGATTCACAAGATCATAAATTGCATGTCACCAAGGACACAGCCTCCTTAACCCTTCAAAAGCCAGGCTGTGCCCACCCCTGGCCCATGTTACTTCAAGGCATGAAGACACATTTCTTATTTTTAGCATCTCAACCACAAGGGCTTCCTTGTCTGGAAGGAGATACACTGAGGACCTGTCCACACTGGGGAGGAGCTCTCTGGCTGGCAGGATCACAGCCCAGCTCCTCTATGCAAATGCAAATATAGATTTGATTTGCAGCCAGGCAAATGAGAAGCTGTGCTGCAGGCCTGCAAGAGCTGAGCATTTAGTCACATCGAAGTTCAAACATGTTACAAACACATCAGGCATTGGGGAAAACCCTTTCAAACATATTTGAAGAGTGGCAGCATGGAGAGGGCCTAAAAACATTTGTTCTCTATTAAAAGCTCCTCTGGTTCCAGCTGGATAATAGAAAAGGATTGAGCCCATCTGGGTCAGAAACTCCTGTTAACTTGCTGATCCCTACCCAGCACAGGCACAGCCAGAATGTATCCTGACTTACTGGAAAAAAAGACATTAATTCAAGAGAAAAGAACACATGCTATATTCTAGCCATGTTGCAAGTTACCTCCTGATACAGCAGCCAGCTTCTGTTCCAGCCTGATTTGATTCCAGTCAAGGTTAACAACCTGTGCTAAACTCTGCAGGTCAAATTCTGTCCTCTTATAAATCCAGGAGAACTCCGTGGCAAGGGCTGGAGGTGTAAATCTCCAGGTCCAAGCCTTAAAGACAGGGGGAAGGTGGAGGTCCCAGAGATGGAACAATGTGTGCTGGGCTGAGGGCAGAGGAACCACCTGGTCCAGCAAGTGTCTCATCCTGGGAGTGGGGAACCCAACCTCCAGACACCCGGCAGGTTGTTGGTTGGGTTTGGCTTTCAAAAAGACCACTCTCCAAAGTACGAGGGGATCTACAAGTCCCAGGTGAGCTGAGTTAGTGAGAAGAACAGAGCTGAGAGTGGTTTATCACAGGGAGGTGCAGAATATTGAGCATACCCCATGGCTACACCCACTATAACCAGCATGTGAAGGAGGGGTGTGCATCTACCTCTATATGCCCTCCTCACTCAAGAGAACCCCCCTGGAAAACAGTGTTTTTTCCTCTTTTTGTTACCCCAGCAAGATAAGGTGGATAGGGGGAGGGGTAGATGTGTTTTGCCCAGCCTGAGGTTTCTTGTGTAAGCTCCTTAGAGAAAGAAACAAAGAAAACAGCCTTTCAGGTATTCCCTTTTGGTAACACAACCTAAGAGTGTACTGGGAAGAACACTTCTGGATGAACAATATTTGGGGAATTTTACTCCCCCAGCAGAATCTCAGGGAGAAGTGGCACCCAGCACCCAAGTGACACCCTCAGGACTCCCCACCACAGAGCCCATATGCAGCTCTGCAGTGAGCTGTGCAGCCTCCAGATGTCCCAGGCCTGAGGCAGTGATAACTGGTGCCATGAACAGAGATAAAACTGGAGGTAGAGACATGATCTCCCTCAGCACCAGTACCAGTGATAGCAAGGGTGCAGTGGGCAGGAATAGGCATTGGGCCGAAGAACCAAATATGCAAATGCACTCCTTGGGCACAACAAGGCTTTATCAGTCACAAGAGATAAAAAAATATATAGTACATAGGATAACACGTGATGCAGAGGGTCTAAAGCTAAGTTTTTCCAAGTACCAGGTTGCTTGCCCTATTGCAGATTCAGAAAATCAGTGTCTTTATGTCAAAGCAGCATCAGTTTAATAATGATGAGCAATGAACACAATAAAATATAAGCTTTAAGCCTGGATGTCAGGAGGAGGAAAGCAGATGTAGAATAACTGGTTGGTGGGTGCTTGGTTTTAACTAATACCTTTTCCCAGCCTTTTTTTTTTTTTTTTTTAACTTCTGCAGTGAGGACTGGAAAGGAAGGGTCTCACTGAGCTCACCCTTTGTGAGGGTGTAAAACCCTGAGCAGATCCCAATCCTCAGGAGCCCTGCCTTACCTCCCAGCCCTCTCTCTACATGACACCAAATTAGGACCCTTCAGTGACAGAGCTGCAAACCAGGCAGACAGGGCTAAATGGCCCCTGGGTGCAGGATTACCAGGGCTTTGCAGGAGGATGGGGCAGCACAGGGAATTGCAGCTCCCATCCCATCAAGACCAGGCAGAAAGGGCCTGAGGAAGAGGGAGGCATATGGAGAAGGGCAGCAGCTGAGCCCTGGCTGGAGATCCCCAGGGATGTGCTGGAGGGGGGTGGGAAAAGCAGAGGCTGAACAGCAGTGCCTGGAGCAGGACTGATGAATGGATGGATGTCAGGGAAGGAGAAGGTGGCTGGTGTGTTGCTCTGGTTAAATAGAAGAAATAAAGGAGAGAGAAAAGAGGACTTCTCTTCAGACTGACACCAAATGCCTGCAGAAATAGCTATTTCTGCTGATTCTGTCTGATGCTTCCATGGGAGACCAGTAAGTGAAACCTTGTGGGTTTATTAAGGCATGGGGAGAGCTACAGAAACACCAAACCCACTTCTCCTGCCTATCATTTAGCCCTCCAAACTCCCATGGTTGTGAATGGAGGTCTGCAGAAGGCCACAAAAAGATCACTTCTGCTCCAGAGCAATCCACAAAGGGGTCTGTGCCTCCACTGGAAAATTGCATTCAGGTGTCCACAAGCTGGAATTCAGTTAAAATCAGTTTTATTCTTAAATGATAGGAATAAATTGCTGCCCTTCTAGATATTTTTTCTATTACTATCCAAAATAAAGCGTATAGATAAATAATGAGATTTTTTAGTACCTATCAGACTGGCTGTAATAAACACTTCAAGTGGGATGAAATGGTGTCTTCTTAGGAGAGCTGAAGGTGTGAAGTTTGCCACCAGCTCCAAAGTGTAGAGATGCTCATGTGACATCTGTCTCTTCATATTCGTTAGCAAACTGATGGCAAGGGTAACAGGGACCTTCACATTCTCACTAATCCATCAATGGGACCTGTGTGACTCCCAGCACCATAACACCCAAGTGCCTCCAGCACCCCTGCAGCAGAGCTGCCAGGAGCAGCAGGATGGTTATCCACAGAGATCCCACATAATCCATACCTGAGCCTCTGTGCAAGTGGTGTGGAGGTCTGAGGGAGGGAAAACTCCTTCTTTTCCATGCTGGGGAGACAGTCTTGATGGGATCAGTTGGTCTGAGTGCTTGATGACCTTTAAGGTGGATGTCAGCCCTACCTGAAATGGTTGGACCAGGGCAGGGTCATCTGTGCTTCTGCTGCAACACAAAGAGCCAGACCATGGCCTGGGAAAACCTGGGAGGAGATAAAACAAAAGAAAATGGGGAAAATGTGTCTATCACCACCTTTGTCCCAGGGGGATCCTTGGCACAAGCTGGGGGTGAGGGAGCTTTGCTTTCACCTTCTCATCACCTGACCTGAGATTACCACTGGTCACCATCTCGTGGCACATAGAGACCCCAAGGAGGTGAAAGCAGAAGTGGAGGAGCTGTAGCAATGACTGTACCTCAATCTGCCAGAGAGCTGGACTTTGCCTGTGGTTTCAAGAGCTGTGGGAGTCCCCAGGTGGGATTTCTCCCAGCCAGGCAGCAGTGAGGTCTGCACAAACCTGAAAGGCCAGGAGAAGCAAAGTGGGACTCAAGTAGGGCTGAGAGCATTGTCCCTGCCACCTTCACCTGGCCACCAGAGGTGACAGCTCTTTCCTCCCCCCGCAAGCACACCTCAAGCACACATGACAGTCTCCTTTTAATTTAAGAATTTGCAAATCCTGTTACACTGGAGCATATACCAACCAACCTCTTCCAGCAATTTGCCCTCCAAAAGCAAGGAGAGGGTGATGCAGAAAAGCTTTAAAAAAACCCTGCAATCCCTGCCTAGCCCACAGAGCACACCCTGGCCTGAACTTCATCCCCAGCACCCAAGGGAGGCAGTGCCAGGTCCCTGAAGGAGCCCAGAGCAGATCTCCCCTAACTTCACCGAGCCCCAGGAGGAGTTAGTGAGGCATCATTTTCCCTCTCCAATCCTTTGAGCTATGCTCCTGAGTAGAGAGGAGACAAAGGAAAAGGTGGGAATCAATTTCAGGCAGTTGAGTGTGTTCCCTGCTCTAGCTCAGTTTGGAGTAGGTACACATAATAATAACTTTTTAATAATAATTTAATTTATAATGCACCCCCCTGCCAAGGCACTCAAGGCACTACACAAACAATTAAAATATGATTATAATAAATAACCAACAATAATTAAAACATCATAAACCAGACGGTATTAGAGCCAACCCAAATGCTAAAAAGGAAAACAAAGCAGCATCTTTGGAAGGAGGAGATCCTTGCACAATTCATCTTCCAAATCTCCTGTTGATGGTAGATTGAAATTCTCCTGCGAAGCTGTTTCTGCATCTGCAAAGATTTTTGGCAGTGTCACAGTCATTAAAGAATGGATTTTATACCACCATAAATTAAGTGGAGTTTTGCAAGGCTGTAATAACACAACATTCACTTTCATTTGAATAAATTCAAACCTCACTTTACTCAGGAAACTCAGCTTATGGCGCTGAGTTTCTGTTGACTGCCCTGAGTTTGGGAAAAACACACATTCATAAAACGCTCGTAAAATGTTCCTGCTTATAGAAACCTGAATGTTTCCATAGGCACAGGGATGGTGTTTTAAAGATGCAAAACCAAAGCCCCAAACTGAGTAGCAGCCCATCCTTCTCCTGGCCATCAGCTCCTCAGGGCCAGTGGGATCGGCTCCTCCCGGTTTACACAACTGGAACCAAAAGTCCTAACCTAACAAAAGAAGCAATTTTCCTCCAAAACAAATGAAATCCTGACTTGTGCCAGGCAAAAGCCGTGCACTGAACTCTAATGATTAAAGGAGACAGGCTCTGTCAAGGCAGAGGTGGAACTGAAAGGCAGCCAGTCGGACCCTCTTCTGAAAAAACCTGGCCACCAGCCCTCAGACAATTACAGCCAGGAGCCCTTCACTTGAGTGCCTCAGCTGATCTCAGTTGTTGTGGCAGCACATGAAGGGAAAATCCTTCTTGCAAACCCAAACCACACAGGGATTTCTCCATTCTAGGAAAAAAAAAACAAAACAAACAAAAAACAAATACAAACCACACAAACCGAAAACAAACAAACAACAAAAATAAACAAAAAACCCCACAACAAAATAGATTAGGAAGAGGAAGCTGCTGGTTTTCTTCCAGCCCAGGGAACCAGGAGGATGTTTTCCATCTGATCCCCCCCAAGGTTTTGTTCTCACGGGTTTTAATTTGAGACTCAGATCCAAACCAATCTGAAAAATCAAGGGAATGGCAAATGAGAGCATGTGGTTCTCACACACAAAGCCATCTTTTGGCTTGGATTTGTTCAAAAAGAGCCCTCTAAAGGGTTTGTGAACCTTATGGTGTCATAGCTCCAAACTTTTCAAAGCAGTTAAAATGTCTGCACTGGAGAAAACACCATAGATTTTGGGCACAGAAAGGATGTTTTAATTTGTTTCTGTGTTCTCTGTATCAGGACTCTCTCATTAAAAATTAAATGAACCACTGGCTCTTAGTTGCCTGGTTGGCCACCTCCCAAAACAGCCCCAAATTTCACTCCATGGGTGTTCTGAGATGGGACCTCTTCATGTCTGCAGGGGGAGAGGTGTTTTCAAGCAAGGAACCACATTACCAGGGTTGGGATTTGCACAGAATGCAATTTCCTCCCCCTCCAGATCTCATTTCTGAATTGAGACTCCACTGCCTGTCACAGATTGGGTCCTTGTTGGATGCTGTCCTCTTGCAGAGGACTTTCCAAGGGTAAGAGAACCTTGTCACAATCTCATGTTCTGGCAGCTCCCTGTGTCTGGAATGGCAAGGACCATTCATGAGTCAAGATTCCTACTTTCCCCAAATCCTCCACCCTGCATAAAAGTTGCTGGGCAAATCTCAGATCTTCACTCCATGGAGGTAACTGGAAACCAGTGCTTCTGGGGCTGCAGCTAAACACTGTGGGGGAGCTCTGTGTTTCCCCATATGCTTTCCTACCTTCCAGGACAGATTGGACATCAGTACATCAGCACTTTTTCTCCTCCACTTCCTTAGTCATCAGCATTTTTATCTCAGATTTGGTCAATCATGTGATGATGATTCTGCCCATGTCAGCATTTTAACATGGGGAAAAAAAAAAAAAAAAAAAAAAAGAAACCTGGAAACCTGGCTGGAGGATCACCCTGAATTTACACTCAGGATCTTCTTTCCAGATGTCATTCAGGGTGCTGATGCATTTGGGGAGGTCCTTCTGAAACTGAGGCCACTTCCAATGGCTCCCCAGATCCTCCAAGCCTGGGACAGCTCCAGTGCAGGGGCTCGGAAAGCAAAGGAAACCTCTGCTGGAGAGCACACACTGACACTTGAGAGCAGGAATCACACAGAATGAGAAGACAGAGGTGGTAGAATTTATTTTATGACAAATCCTAAAAGGAAATTATGCAAAGTAATAAAAATAAAGAAGAATTATAAATGAGGACAAGAAATGGGTGAAATATAGAATAAATTACAGGAAGACAGGAAGGTGCAGGAAGAGAATTGAAGGCAGAAGTGCTGAGTTAAAGGATAATTATTAGAAACTGGCTGGTAGGCTAGCAAGAAAGAGGGCATTTGGGTAGAGGGATTGATATCAAAGGAAGCTGTAGAATTTTGTGCACAGTGGTATTAGCAAAGCATCTCCCTGTTAGATGTGCCTCAGGGTGGTGAGGGGTGACAACCACCATTTGCTATTGGGGTCCAAGCTCATAAATCTGGGGTCAGGCTTGTTTCTGCTTTGACCTCCAGCTGAGATAAGCCCAAGCCCTAGACTGGGTGGTCACAGTTCAGGTGGCACCACATCCTTCAGGAGCTGTGGTGGGACCTTGGCCATGCCCCCCTTCCCCACAGCCCTGGCTCCTGCCTCCTCACCAACCCCGCCCCCCCCAGCCCCTTCACACCCCTGGGGAGCGGTCTTGGGGGGAGGTGACCCCCTCAAGGCCCCAGAGAGCAGAGGATGTGTGGGGGGGTTAGGTTTTGTCTGGGGAATCCTTTGGAGGGTTGGGGAGCCTCAGGTGCAGGGAGGGGGTGAGGGAAGCCCTTACTCCATCCAGGGACCCTCTCCGGGTGCAGCCCATGGCAGGAGGAGCTGGTCCCAGGCCCACGGCCCCAGCTGTCAGTCTGAGCGATGAATTACATGCTATAAGAAGGTGTTGACAGGAGCAGCTGGACATCAGAGAGTGATGAAAAGGGAACAAAATTCATTCTGAGTTCAGACAGACTGGCTCGTTAGGGGCACCGGCAGCAGGGGCCACAGAAACACTGCTCCATCTCCTGGACATCCTCTGAACCAGCTCCCAAAGTATCCAGGAGCCCCCAGAGCCCTTTCCCCCAGCCCCTCCGACCCCATCCTGGGGGCTCTGAGGGAGGGACCCCCAGGTCCCACCAACGTCTACACATCCCAAGGTAAAACCCGCTTGGTCCAGCCAGGGCTGAGGTGTCCCCAGCCCCAGGATGGGATTCAATTTGGATATCTTCAAAAGAAACCAAATCAAAGGACTTTTTGTTCCTCTTGTTTAAGGATGTAATTTGTATAAATAGTATGAAGAGGAATGGAGGAGGGGAGAGGAGGAGGAGGGGGGACACGGGAACATTCGGCATCAAAACAATTATCTCCATTTTTATGCAAACTAAATGACATGCTAAAGGGGAATTGTTTTGTACATATGTACAGCAAGTGAACACTAAACCATAAGGCTAATAATTAACCGGCTCGACTTACCCTTGCTGTGTTAAATACAGGGGTGTCCCCTTACATTTAATGCACAGAGAAGTTTGAGGGTACAGAGGACAGGGGTCCTGTATGAGATTATCCCTAAAGCTGTGAAAACAATAAAAAGACTTTTTTTTTGTTAATTTTTTTTTTTTTTTTGCATTGAGTGAAGTTGGCAGAAAGAAAAACGTGTCAGTCCTTCTCCCACCTCCTTCCTCCCCCTCTCCCTCCCTTCCTCCAGCTCTCCTGCCTTCCCTGACTTCCATGTCTTTCTGCTGCTGGAGAAAAAGAATAGCAAATTCAGAGAAAATTTCATTGAGGTTATTCAAAGAGGTTTTCATGGATTATTTACACAAGTGCTGTTCAAACAGCCTTTGTCTGAACATCCCTTGAAATCTGCACCCAATCCTTTCAGATTCAAAGCAATAGCTCAGGGGAGACAAAGGGGAGAGGCTGACATGGGTTTCCTCTGCAAGTGAATGAGGGGTCTGGCTGAACACAGGAGGGCTTTGGGATCCCAAGCTTCACTTCAGCCTGGAAAATAAACACTAAACTGAAGGGAGGCAGCTGTACCTCTGTGGCCAGCCTGCCCCCTCTATCCCATCCAGCTGCTCACTGGAGGGCTGGCATGGCCCCCTGGACCCACACCTGGACCCACAGCACCCTGTGCCCAGACCCCCTGCCAAGGGACAGCCTGAAGGCCCTGGTGACCTCCTGGCTGTGATGGCAGCAGAGCTAACCTGGAATGAGAGCACAAGGGCCATGGTATCAATGAAGCATTTCCCTAAGGAGAGAAAAAGAAGAGGGATGATGGAGGGGAAGGGAGGGTGAACCAAGGCGAGCAAAGCAGCTGTAGAAGTACTCCCAGGTGTAGCCATGTTCCACACCAATCCACTGCCCTCCCTCCATCCCAAAGGAGATGCACAGACAACGTTCCCTTCCCTCCTGGCAGAGGAACAGTGCTCTCCTCCCTCTGACACGGGTGCTCATGAGGATGTGAGCACCCGTTCTATTTTACAGCATGTTCTATTTTACAGCAGCTCTGAGCTGAGCAGACCTTCCAGTTTCATTCCTCACTAAGAGCCCCCTGTGAGGCTGTTTTATCCCTCCGAGTCCTGCACAATCCTTGAGTGTTATTGAATTATCACTTTTAACTTTCCTGGTGTGATGCTGCTTGCGTGTCACCTTTAGTGCTGAAGAAGTAGCCTCTCCTAGCTAGAAAATTAAAATCCCATAACTTGTTATTCATGTGTGATTTAATGATTTTTTTCCCCATTATGTATGTATTTATTTTTAAGTTGCTGGCTTTGAACCTCGAGTTGGTGTTTTTAATGTTAAGTGTGGTTTCTAGCCTGCTTTTCTAATTGGAACGACATAAAAATAGAATGGAATTTTTTAGTGGGTATTTTTGTATTCATTAAAGGAATGACAAAAGCAAGCCCCAACAACGGATAACCAAATCCCAGTGCCAGTAGTGTAGGTGCCTGGGATAAGGGTAAAAAGGCAACCCCTTTACACCCAGCAGCAAAGCAAATGGCTTTAAAGACAGCTCAAAAAACCCAAAACAAACCACCTCTCAGACTCCAAAGTGTCCCATGAAGAAGCCCTGTCACCTCTCTTGCAGTGATTTGGTGATCCAAGTGGTGACCATATAACTCTGCCTTGAGAACAAGGTCCTCAGGTGTGTCTCTCCATCCACAGGGAAGGTGAGATGAAAGGACACTTACATGTCCCACAAGCTTTTTGGGGATGACAATCTCTACTGTAGTAGAGGACATTTCTTCTTAGTGAATGGACAGCTCTGAAGATGCAGTGCCACGACCTCATCCAACAAAGATCTCACACCAGCAAGGAGATTCCTGTATGACAACTGTTTCAGGGTCTGAGAGGAAACCTGAGAAAAATGGTTGCTATTGGTGAGCCAAAGGGAGATGGAAGAAAGATGGAAGGGGAAGAAAGAAAAAGAGGAGGCTCCAAAAGGAAAATGTATAATCCAGAGAGACAGTCATAAAGGTAGATCCAGGCAGACAAGTGGGAAGGAGCCAAATGGGAGGTCAGAAGGAAAATGCTGCAGAAAAAACATGGTCAGGAGGAGAAGGAAAAGAGTGGTGAGGAGCACAGGTGGGATGGGTAAGGTGGGAAGAGGCCTGGAGAGATGCAGGAAGCAGGGAGAGGAACCAAACTTTCCCCAGATTACAGTGCAGATGGTCTCCTGCATCACTCAGATGCCTTTAACAGGGGCTTGTAAGAATCTTCATTTATCAGGAATTCAATTAAGTAGAATAGTCGTTATTAATTTTAGAGGAATTATTTGTACAGGAGAGCCTGGAGTGAGGAAAGGCCTCCTGGAGCCATTTTTCCTGTCAACGCCCTGGGTCAGGTAGGCACTGGCAGTGCAGTCTCACCAGTTGAGATATTAATGAGATGCCTCTAGGTGCAAATGATGGTTTAATAGGTGTTATTTAACAGGAGCACCCCTCGCCTGCACACGCTGCTCCTGACGAGGCTGCCTCCTTGTTAGAATAAGTAATTAGAATGTAGGAACACTCACTTTGACACCTTAATAAAGTGTCAGCCATCATCAATTTAGTATTTAATAAAAATAAAATTAAATATTTACCACGTTTTTATAACGCCAGACTTAAAATATGTAGGCCTCAAAATTGGGAGGGTTTGAAACGGGATCCGGATAGGAAGATGGAGCCCCCCCAAAAACAAGGAAACACAATTGGGTTTGGTTTTCCATGGGGACTTTGTTATGGACACAAAAACTCAGCAGCACATGGAGGAAAGTATGGGAGAAAAAGGTTTCCTCCTCCATCTTCTGAGCCTCCCTGTGCTGTCTGGAAACCAAGGATGAAGGGAACAAGTCCAGACCTGAGTGCTACTGCCAAGGAGTAGGGAAAAGCACAACTTCATTCCTATTTCACTGGCATAAAAGCCTTCTAAAACAGATGTTGGAAAGAAAAGAGAAGAAAATGCTGAAAATTAAAACATACTTTAAACCTGGAGGGAATCTGAGAGCTAAATTAGCTAAAATAGTCAGTTTATTCCCCTCCTGTCTGACCATTCCCAGATTGTCCTTCCTCCAAGTGCCCACCTTGCTGAGGAAAGCCCAACACTCACCTGCCTTGCTGGGACTTCAGGCTGCAGGGTGACATTCCAGTGAGAACATGGTACAGGTTGACCCACAAATTGCTCAGTGGTCCAGCAAAACAGCCACCCCCCCCAATCTCTTTTTTAAAGAAGGAGCAAAGACATGAAAGCCTGACCACTGTGACAGAGCAGAGCCCTTTTGGGGAGCAGACAGAACCCCCCCTGTGCACATGCACCCCATCTGCACCCACTGAGGTGCACAGAGGGGCTCTGCCAACCTGAGGAGAGTGTTTTGGAAAACAAAAGGCAAGAGGAAGGAGCAGAAGGAGATGCAGAAAGTCCCTGCAGTTGAGGCACCTTAGCAACATGAAGGGGGGGTGCTCCCCAGATAGTCCCCCTGCTAACGAGGGATCCTCTCTCTGAGACTAATGAGTCACAGCAGAAACCCTGGCAACAATTAATTAAATTGAAGCCTTAACCCTCTTGCTCCAGAAGCAAGGAGAGTGGCACTGAGGTCTGACTTTTGGGGGAGTGTCCCTATTGTGGGAGGTCTCTTTTGGGATGTCTCTTTTTGGAGGTCTCTTTTGGGGAGGTCCCAGCAGGGCTGTGTGCTGGCTGGTTGCACCCAGGGCATTCCTTGTGGGGGGTTGTGTCTGCTGTTGCACACACCTTAAAGTACCAGGAGACTCATCCAACATCACCAGCTACCTCAGGCCAAGGTGAAGCTCAGCTCCTTGGGTTTTTCTAGGCTAAGAAAGTTTTTATCCCTGGGCACAATGCAGATTTTATCCCAGGCAGTTTTCTATCTGCATTTCCACCTCCTGAATCCTCAGCTGTGATATCTGCTGCCTTTTCCAGACTAGAGCCACATTTGCCCCACCAGAGCTTCCACTAGAAGCTAATTCCTGGCTGTTCCATCTACAAAATATACAAGGTATAGAGATGCACACATCCTGACATATGCCCTGAGCAGTGGTAAAGCATTCCCAGAGGCTGAGCCCCAGGATTGCTCAGGTGGCCGCAGGTCTCTGAGCTGCAATTCTCTGAAAAGCTTTGGGCTGGAGGGTCAGCAGCCAGGGCAGCCAAAGAATAAACAGTTCACTGGATGTATGAACACAGGAGCTGTGTGTAAAACAGCATTTTCCTGCTCAAAGATGTAAGTAATAAAACAAATAATGAAATAGAATGAAGAGGGGTGGCTGTGGATGAACACCAAGTCCTCCAATTATCTTTCTCCCTGATACAGACAGGTTCAAGCTGACCTCTAATGTCCCAGTACCCCACCTGAAGCTCCCCAAATCATACTTACTTTCAACCAGCCCACCTAGTGTCACCCACACAGACACTCTTGTGAGCTTGTTTCCTTACTATTCCATCACTCAGGGGCTGCCTGTGGCTTCCTTGGGTCCTAATGATAACTTTTCCATATATATTATATATATATATATAACTATTACACATATATATAACTATTTATATATATATAACTATTATATATATATACTATATACTATATAACTCACATTAAAAAATACACATATTCTTGCTGGCAAGCCCTGTTCCACCAGCAGCTTCTATCACCTGGCCACTCTGCTGCCTCAGACACCTTCAGAGAGGCTCTGTCTGATAGAGGGGAAGCAATGAGGGAGAAGCCTGGAGCTGAATCTGACTTCATGCACCACTGAAGGTTTTCTGTGAAGCCTCAGAGCAGGCAGCAACAGCCTCCAAGGAAATGGACCTGCAAACAAGCCCTTACTGGAAACCTTCATTTTCCACCAGCCAAATGAGCCCCTCAGCATTCCTGTTTTGCAGAATCCAGGCAAAATACAACCCCCTGCACTATCTGCAAGGTGATGCCAAAGCAAAAGGAGGTCTAATGAAGTGTGTGTGTGGGGGAGGGGGGTGGCAGAGGAGGGCTCTGGGTTTCCACCATCCATGGGCAGATGCTGCTGAGCATCTCACCTTGCATAGGGTTGAGGTGTCACCTCAGGCAGAGCCATTCAGCAGCTGCCCAGGCTAGATTTGTGAACTAAAACTGCCTGGTTTGTCACCAAGAAGAGCACAGGAAGGGCTGGCAGCCTCACATCAGAGTTTTCACAGGCAAATTCATACACTGACCTCCTTGGTGAAACACTGCAAATGCCTGGAGTCTGGTTTACATCTGCCACGGGATCCTGTTAGGTTCAGAACCACCCCTGTCAACGCTGAATCTGTAACAATCAATAAAGAAAGAGGGTTTGTTTGTTCATTTATTTTATTTTTTTTTTTATGTTTTCCTCATTCCTAATGGTGTTATTTTGCTACTCCAAGTTTTGCAAGTTTTGTGATCGCCCTCCCCACCTTTCTCTCTTGTTTTCTTCTAGGACAAGCTGTCATCTTTTCACATTTTTTTCACCAGGCCATTGCAAATGTAAAACTGTAAATTGCAGGACTGTGCAAATAGCACTAATAGCATTTGCATAAAAATTGGTTGCAAAGAGCAATTAGCACTTCATTAATAATCAATGAAGGGCCAATTTACACATTGCCCAAAAGCAAATTGTGAATTCAATTTTGTCTATAACTGAGCATTTGGTACTGGGCAACCATACAATGGTGCCAGGAGAGACAGCAGTTTGGGAGTCAAATCTCCAGTGACTCCAGGTTTCCAGTCATTCCCAGCATGGCTCTTGCAAACGCCAAGCCAGCAACTCCTTCCCAGTGGGAGAAAACTCCAAGAGGTACCATGGTGTCAGAGAAAGCCTTCAAATGCCTACTTGCTACCAGCCCTGCTAAGATACAACTGTAAGGCCAAGAACACGGGTGCTGTGTGTGTATCCTGTCCAAATTTTCCTTATGCTGGTTATGTGGGAAGGGGGAGACACTCAGAGGACATCAATAGAGACCCATCATCACCTCAGTACCTAGACCTGAGCATCCTCAGTGTCTGCTAATGCTCTACAAGTGACACCAGAGCCCTTTTCCTTACCACTAGGTAAAGGTCTATCATAAGCCTCATGGGTTAAGTATTCCAATTTATCCAATCTCTCCTTTATCACCTCCAGCTGCATGTGACCTTTCTAGGAGATCCCAAACTTGTAGGCAGCCATGAGGGTCAGAAAAAACAAACAGCCCTGCTTTATCACTGTGGTATCAGTGTCGTTGGAGGGTTCCTGGGTCTGGATTTGGATATGAGGTGACGTAACCCCCAGGCTTCCCTTCTAGATGAACGGTGGCACCTGATAAACCAGGGCAGCTTAACCATGGCAACAACTTTCCAAGCCCCAAATTCTTCACTGTCTCATCCTCCACTTAAAAGGCACAGCCAGCTCCGTTTCATGAGCAGAGTCTGACTCTAAACCACTTGACATCTGAGGTTTTCTTATCACATTTTGCGTGGATCTCATGAATCTGGTGAAAAGCTCAACGATCATTTAGCAGGGGTTGGTCGCTTTATCTATTTTCCATAATAATTTGAATATTATTACAATGGCACCTTTCATCTGGGGATATACATGCACTTTACATATCTTACATTAATTTCACCGATGAGCTGGGGAAGGACTCTTTATCCCTATTGTGCAGATGAGGAAATGGAAGCAGAGAAATGATATACTGCTTGCCCAGTATCACACAGGAAGTTTCTGACAGAGCCAGGAATAAAAATCACATCTCCTGTGTCTTATGCAGAAGAATATCTGTCTGTCCCTGCCCAGTAACTGAGCCCTTAATCCAGACTAAGACACCCACACAGGACCCACTTTGCTAAGAGCAGCACAGACACCCAGCAGTGGCTGTGATTTGCTCCGGGAAGAGACTTGATTGATCCAAAATTTCCTCTACCTTGAAGGCTGGAAGCACCTTCTGCAAGCAGCAGCTTTGGTGCTCGAGGGGAGGGAGGCCATCTCCATGAGCAGTTTCCATCTCAAGTGGATGTTATTAGTTGGTGTAAGCAGATGCTCGACATGGGATGCCCAGGACTTCTCAGCTTTCATCCAGCAACATCCCTGCTCCCTTTTTTTCCTGCCTGTTCAATCCACCTTTACCAAGAGATTGAATTTACAATGGACTTGAACACATTTAAATCCATTTATTGCAAAATTACTTTTCAATAATTACATCACTGTGCTGACTGTGTTGCATAATGACATTAGCATGAGAGATATTAGAAAGAATATAAAATTATAAGAAATACTGAAATACCTCTTTCCCCGTCTGCCTTAGCACAGCCTATAGCTTAAATGGAAAACGAGCACTGCTCCTGGACAGGATTTAAATGCATCAAGTGTAATTTTATAACGGCTTTTATTTAAATTAATTATAATGGTTATTGCTGCTTTACATTATTAGATTGAAATTTGCCTCCATTTCAGAGCATTATAAGAAAGCTGCACCCATTTTGCTCCACAATGCCCTGAAAGTTTCCATGGCAGGGAGCCATGCTCCCCCTCTCATCACCAACATATCTGAAGTTTTAGGCTTGTGTCAGCACTGCAAGTGCCCACTGCAGGTCCCAATCCCATCATCAGAATCCCAGGGACAGGTTCTGGGTACCCCGTGGAGCTCTTTGGGTGGGATGGGACACTGCACCTCTCCCAAAGCCTGCTTTTCTGTTTCATCTCTCTAGCAACTCTGGGGATGCCTGGGCTGATTTAAGCAATCCCACCCAAATTTTGTCTCTGCAGAGAATCAGAAGTGCTAAATGGCATCACAAAACCCACGCAGTGACAGAGGCGAGGTGTTCAGCTGGCAGCAAGGACAGGCTACTAGCCAGGGGCTGCTGGCCACTGAGCGCTGCTGAGTGTTTGTGGGAGCAGCCACAGAAGAGCTGGGGCCATCCTCTTGCAAAGTTTGTCTTTGAGTTTGGACACGGTGTAGTGCTAGCAGGGTGATCTGTTTCACCCTGTTTGACATGCACAGTTGTTGTTTTTCTCTTCCAAGAGCCAGGCTATCACATGGAAACCCAGAAGGGGAAAGAAGGCAGCGAGCAGTCGGGTGGTTAACTCACCACTCGCCACGCTGGACAAACCACAGTCGTGCAAAGCAAAATGAAGACACAGAGATATGCTTTTACTGCCACTTAAGCCTCAATAGAAGGCCACTAATATTCAATTTGTGACATTATTTGCACATTGAATTAAGCCAGAAACTAAAGGGCTAATGAGTGATGGAAAGCAGCACGTGGCTTGATTGTAACAACAAGAGCCTGCAGGGCTGTGGTGGGTCAGGAGAGCCTGGGTAGAAACATGATTTTGCAGGCACAGATGGGCAGGGGAGTATCAACCTAAACAATGCAAACCATCTGAAAGACTCTTCTTTTAAATGTCCTAAATTTTGCCTTTTTTTTTTTTTTCTCCATGAAACAAGACATCTATTAAGCATACCACAGAAAAGCCTGAATGAGCAAAGGGAGTGAAAAGAAAAAAAAAAAAAGATAAGAATTATCTCCAGAATGACTTTTCATGAAAACCATTGTGCTGTCTCCTTACAGAGAGCTAACAAGTCTTCAAGGGGAGCTTGTAAAAGCAAGCAAAGGCTCTTGAAGAACTTAAAGAGTGAAAAGGGCAGTAGATATTTACAGTGTGCAACGCCACCAGCCCTTGGTGAGAAGCTGCTGTTTGCTCAGCATGCTGACCCCTCAGCACAGCACTTACTCTGCAGCAGGACCCCACCCTCAGTCCACTCCTATATGGGCAAGAATAAGGACTTAAAAGCCTGGATACAAAATGAAAAAAATCATAATTTTTTTTTCATCCTTGAGTCAACCATCTCTGCACCAACATTTCACATCTTTCTGATACCCAGAAGACCTCTATGTCCAGAGCTGTCCCACCTTCCACCCAAAAGCTCTGAGCACCCTAACATTTCACTCTATGCACACACCTGAGTTCGGGCCCAATAATCTGAAGGAAGAAGATACAATTAGTAATGGAGCTGATGGACAGTAGGAGGAGGAAGAAGAGAGGACTTGCCCTTCATCTCACTCTGCCAGTTCCTAGCAAGATGAGGGCTGGCAGTGCTCCTCCCTGCCCACCCAGATGTCATTTCAGGAGATGTAAAGCTCTCCCCAAAGCCCTTTTCTGGAGAGAAAAGCCAGGTAATTTCTCAAGTTACACACAGTCTCATATAGCCTGCCTCTTTGTCATTTCTGTTATGTTCAGGGTGCCGAACATCAGCCTTCCCCAAGTTCTCCTCTAAATCCAACCTAGGCAGAAAAAACAAACATGTAAAGTTACATATCTAGCAAACTCAGCCCAAAAGCCTCCCCTGTAATGGTCCATCTGGGCTGACAACTCCTGTTTCTCTCTTCCCACTGCTGCTTTCCCCAGCTCCTGAAACAAGAGTGAGATGGAGCAGCCAGCAAAGAGGGTTGGAGCCCCTCATCTCAGATGGAGCCAGGCTGGGGTCAGGAGCTCAGGAGTTGGCACCATTTAATAGAAAAAGTGAATAAATCTAAACAGCACTTAATTTATTGATGAACTAAGAGAGACTGCTTAATGCGGAAAACATAAGCAAGATCAATATCAAAGAGCACAAATAACTAAAGCTATTGACACATAAGTATTTTAAGCCTAATTGCAGGCATATGCACTTTCTAAGGGTATCTCACCTTCTAATAACACCCTTGAGATTATGGGGTTAATTGATGCAGCTGTTTACTCCTGGCTCACATGGTCCCGATTGGGATTCCCTGGAGAATGCCATTAAACTAAAGTGTTTAATGAAGTGCTAAAGAGTGGAGTTTCTAATATTCTTCCCTTGAATGAAATCGAATAGAAATTCAAGCAAACTTCTCTTCCCCAGGTGGAATCTGCAGCTCAGCCTTGGAGTAAATCACCCTGTGCTCCTCATGGGCAGAGCCTCACAGAGGAGAAGGATTTGTTTGGGTGTTAGACTGAGGATGTAGGGTGCTCTTGGGTTTTTTTCCATCCCAAATCACAGGCAGGAGAAGAGACCTACCAATATGCTGAACTTCAGAACTGATCTTGGACACGGAATCCCAGGAAGCCAGTGAAATTTGCTCCTTTGGCTTTTCAGATTGATGGTGCATCAAGGATGATGCTGTGCTTCTCACTTTTGGGGTGAGCTGAAAGAATGTGGGCTCTGTCTGGGAAGGAGAAGAGGTAGCAGCACCAGTGGTCACCAGCCCAGGTACTTTGCCTTGATGGCAGTGGGGCACACGAGGACTGCCAGAAGAGAGGCTCTTAAACCCACTCTTCTCCTATTATAATTTTGTTCCTCTCTGATTTGGTACTTTTGAAAACCAGGTAGATACCAAGAAGGCCAAATAGGACATCTGACACACTCCTGAGACTGACCACCCTGGCAAAAGTACTCATCCTCCTCCTACCCATCCTGGGGGGCACAGCACAAAGCTCAGCTGCTTTTATCTCTCTAATGGGAAATCTTGGCTCTTCTCCACTTCCATCCACTCCCACCAGCTTCTCTCAAGTGAGTTCTGAGCAAAACAGAAAATAATGATGGAGATGTTCCCTCTACAACCCCTCACTACCACCTAGACCCTGCCTGGAGGGACCTGGGACACTCCTCTTACAGGGTCCAGCCCTCCTGCCAACCAACACCCCCGAGTCTCTCACTCTCAGCCAGGCTTCTTATTGCTCCAGTCAGTTCCTCCATTTGGCTTTTCCAGTCAGAGAGGGCACACAGACAGTGAATCCTGTAAGGACAGTGATGTCCCTGCAGTGAGGGACACAGGGCTGACCTGCCCAGATTCAGTGAATAGGGCAGCACACAGACCTCAGAGCCTTCAAAGTCCTTTAAAACTACCCTCTCCCTTCACAGGGGGCTTCCCAGTGCAACTTAAGATTCTCTTTTAAAAACCAATTAGTTTGAAGCTATATTCCAGAAGTTTTTCTGCAGGATAGCTATTCCCAGTGAAAATGCACTTTCTATTGCCTCCATCCACACTGCAGCTCCCTGGAGAGGGGCAGAGGGATGGTGGGAAGGGAACATTATATTAGTAGCCTAGATAATGTTACTAACTCCACATAAAATGCTTCCAGAAACAAGCCATGCTGGCTGGCACATCCAGGATGTGGTTGGGAGTGTGCTGAGTTAACTGGATTGGTGGTTTCAATGTGTTGCCTACAAACTCCAGAGGGACCCATCAGGGGTTGTGGAAGGTAACTGAGAAAAGCTGGTTTGCTGTCAGCCAGCCCAAATTTTAAGTATATGGAAAGGTCTGCACAGGAACTATGAAAACCTGGGGGGTTCTGTGAATCCAAAAAGGCTAAAACCATGGGTGAAGTGAGTTTCGGGGAAATTTCTCCTGTTTCTGTCCCATTTGCTAACGCAGGGAACATGGAACAGAAAGAGGCTGTTTTCTGCAGTTGGATGGGGCTTATCTATGGGAGAAAACCAGAATTAACTTCAAAACATACCTGTGTGTGCTCCCTCCTTCCCTCGTGTCTGGGACCTCTGTGGTTTGGGATGATGTGCCTGGAGCTGGAGGAGGGGAGAATTTCCCCCAGTCAGGCTCACAGTGCCCCAGCTCCACCCCACACTGACCAGGTGCTTCTGGGTAAACCTGGGAGAAAAGGAGAAATAATGTGCATAATTTTAAGCACCTGCTGCATCCTTATCAACCTGCATCATGGAGCAGGGGCAGTGTTGGCTCCTCCTCTCTCTTTGCTTTCTTGCAGCCCACCTAACTCCAAGCCTTGCCAAGGGACAGTCCCTGAGCACTAGAACTGCCTGACCTCAGGACAAGCCACCATCTTCATGGCTGGACCAAAAAATGACCCTATGCCCTAGAACAGGGGTATCAGCCCTTGCTGCCAGCCTCATTTTGCTGGGTTTGTTGTCTTTTGCTGCCATGCAGATGATTTTCCAGCCTCCAGCAGCATCCTTGACTCTTTCTGTGACTTTCCACCCAGACCACCAAGCCCCAACTACCCCTACAAACCTATAAGACATCCCCTGCTATCTCCAGCCACTGCAAGGGCAGGCATAAGCTAAGCTGCTTTATTTCACAAAAGCAGCCAGGCCAGAATACAGCCAGCTCTGGAGGCTCTGCTATGTGGTTCCTCATTAAAGGACAGTAATTTAATTGCTTGCAATTGTCTGTCCATCCCCTGGACCCCACACTCGCTGCAGCACAGGGCATGGATGAGCTCCCATTCCCGCAGCCTCGGCAGAGGAGGACCTGGAGGGACATTGTGCAGCCCCCAGCCCACCACAGCCCCCAGCACTGGCATCACAAACTCATTTTGTGGTGCAGAAAAAACAAAATAAGGAAAGCAGCCAAAAGGCCACAATGAAAAACCAGAGAGGGAGGAAAATTAACTAAGAAATACACAGCCTTGATGCCAAGCCGCTTAAGGATATTTATTGTCTTCATGCATCTTGCTTGCTCTCCTAAAAAATACAGAATTTTGGAAAGAACTGGTCTCCCTTTGCCATTGCTGTCTTTCTGATGCCCTTTCTCTATCTCACCAGCTCTGTCTCTGCCTCTCTGATACCAACTCTGACAAACCGTGTGATTCCAATGGAAAATTCATTAGTCGTTCCTTTTTTTTTTTCCTTCCCCATTTTCCCAGTCAGCTTCGCGCCTGATCTGTCAGCCTCTTCCATCCTGATTATCTGGAGACGCCAATTTCAAAGAGACATCTTAATAGTGATGTCAACGAATTAATTAGATGTGTTAATGAGCTAAAAGCAACCCAAATTAAATTAATGCAGTAATAAGCACAGACAGCAAAATTAGCTCCAATTTCTGTAAATGATTCTGAACTGTACACAACATCTCATCCTGCTAGAACATTACCATCCCCCAAAGCTAATCAAGAACTCCAGTGCAATTAACTGCTTAATTACAAAACACACACACAGCTCATAGATCCAGCAGCAGGAGGGGTTCACCGAGCTGCCGAGCGAGCGGGGAAATTCTCTGCAACAAACACCGTGCATCATCCCCACAGAAGAGCCCGTGCCCCCCCCCAAAAACCAACCCCTGACTCCTAAAACGGGGTGATTCGGAGGGAGGGCAGGAGCAGGAGGGCAGCTGGGCATGCTGGATGCCAGGTCATGTCACAGGACATCCAGGGATGCTCACTGTGCCATGCCCAGAGCGGTCCCACTGGTGGCAGAGATGTGCCCATTGCCCCGCATTGGTTATTGTGTTTATCAGACTCGGGGCTGCATTGAAAAGCCTAATTGTCCATCTCTGCTCACCTCCCCTGGGGATGAGTAGGAAAGCCACTAATAGCTTTGCAGAGCTGCTCAGGTATCTGATTAGCTCTAATTGCAGCTGAGAAGACAGAAGGAAGGGGCAGGATAGCGCTGCGGACCAAAGGAAGGGGAAGAGGATGGTGGAAATGGGAATAAAGAAAGGGTTTAGGGGATGGACAGAAATGCCCGGGACCAGGTGGGGGCATGCATGAAGAAGGAAAGAGAAAGGAAAGGCCAGTGGAGGAATGATGGATGCAAACAACAAAAAAAATGGAAAACCCAGGCAGACAAAGAACTGAAGCCAGAAACAAAGGGAAGGAAGGCGAGACAAAGAGGGCTGCATGCTGCCAGGCCCTGCAGAGCAGCTGGGGCAGGAGGGCTGGTGGAGATGAGAGTGAGTCCCAGCCAGGCCCCATCCCATCTCTGCAGAGCTGGGATGTTGGGAAATGCAGCCACCTCATCATGGGCTGACATGACCTATTTGGAGGTTGTGAAGTCATTAGTCCACCTAGTAAATGAGGAATATTTGCAATAAAGATGAGGGCAGAGATTTGCTGTGACAAATAGCATCTCTGTGTTTCTCTTCCCTACACCCCCACCCACCTTTTACTGCAATTAGTTCGCTCTGTTAATAAGCAAAGGATATTTTTAGTTAATTTCAGTTCCAGTTAATTGATTCAAAAGTGAAACCCAGCAACTGAGTTAATTGATCCATGTGTCTTATGCTGTAGCAGAAAGGTACTCTCCGGGCAGCTGCCAGCGTCTGGGGCTCCTATCAGCACGGCAAGGATAGAGCAGGGCTGTGACACAGGGGGGGACATCAGACCCCCCTGCCCCAAGGATGGGGGTGGGTACTACCACTGGCAGCTGTGCCCCTGGGTGCAGAAGGAGCTGCAGGGTGATGGGCTCTGCTCTCCTGGCCTGGGACTCCTGCCAGCTCCCCAGCAAACCAGCGGTTGCTGCAAACTGCAGCAGTAAGGCTCTTGCCAGAAAGCTGGGGGGGGAACAGGATGCCCTGGCTGGCTCCTACCAGTGGCATGTCCAGCCCAGCATGGTGCCTGCAACAGGGACAGTGGGCAGTGGTGTTTAACGAGAATGTGCTTCTGGGTCCCCTTGCTCTCTCTGAGCTGCCAGGCAGAGGTGCATCCCTGTCCAGGGGATTTTATCTGCCATTTTTAAAGCTACTTTCATGAGTTTCTATAATCCCCTTTTCCTCCCATGGCAGCAAGCTCTCAAAGTTGACTACCTGCCATGTCCAGAAATGCTTTCTTCTATCTACCTATATATCTCAAACTTGATCTCTAACAGTTTTCAGTCAAATGCCCCTTGTGCATCTAGGGCAGGATTTGGTGACTGACTGCTTAGTGTCCAGCTTATCTGCTGCCCTCAGGATTTCCTAACCTTCGCCCAAAGCTCCCTGAGCCTTTCCCACCTCTGCCTGGCAGGCATGGACCATTCCCTACCCTCATTGTGTGTCTGTATCTTGTCTCAAGGGACTGGCCCTTCTTTTTCACTAGAAGACTGGGTCTCCTTACCTCTTGATTTAACACAAACCCTGTCCCTGTCCTGCTGATGCTCCCAGCCACCAGCAGCCAAGACTTGGCAGCATTTGGATTCAGCATTACACAGCCTGTCCTGCACCTGCTGGATGCTTTTCAATAATTTTGGGTTACTCAGGACAGCCACAGGCAGCTTCAGTCTCTGACCCCACAAACCTGCACCACCAGGACCCCATAGTTGAGGTTTGCACAGACTCAGCAGGGCATGGGCTGCCAGGGATGTGTGTGCAAACCTGGATCTTACCTGACTTTATACATTGGGTTCAATACCTGAGCTGAGAGCTTTGTAAGCAGTTCCCTCTAGCAAGGGCTGAGAGCAACTTCCCAAATGCCTTTCTGAAAGACCTGTTGCCATAGGTCTCCTGTGTTTTCTACAGCCCCTTTATGTTCTTCTTGCCTATTCCTCCTGATAGCTCCTCATGTCAATTCACAACCACCTAATCATTTCCAGGGGAAAAAACAAAACTCCTGGGGCAGATAAACCAGAACTGTCAAACACGTGAAGTGCACAAGCCATAAATTGGATGTCGCTGTAATAGGCACTGCACAAACAGAAGAATACCTGGGCTGTGATCTAGGAAACCAGGCTTGAAACAGCATGCAAATTGTGACAGTGATAAATGAAGAGGTTTCTGGCTTTCTCTGCACCAGTTCAGGGACCAAAGAGCAAATCCACAGGATCAGACCATCAAAGTACTCGATGGTCATCCCATGTCCGAGTGCTCCACAGCAACTCTCTTAAATAGATAGCAGTTTCCTGACAGCTCTATGGCTTCAGAACAGGACCAAAAATTCAAACCAGTCCATCTTGAAAGCTACAACAGAGGTTTCCTAAATGTAAATTGCTTAAGGCACAGAGAAACATGGTCAGCACAGTACAAGCAGATAGGAAGAGGGTTCTCCTGAAGTACCTTTCTCCATCTCCTAATGATGAGGAGAGCTGAAATTGGGACAAAAATGGCACAAAATTGAACATACCCTGATGATTTTGTACCCAGCCACTTCTTTACTGCTCTCACTTGGATTTTACTCATAGGAGTTACATTTGAACACCAATCATGTACTTCCACAGGAGTGTCATTTTAGTCTCTTAAGGCTACATATGCATGCAATGAGAACTACTGATGGGCAGGCAAGTAGTTTGGTCTCTGCAGCTACAGTATAACTAATGACCTACCTAATGAAAGAGCCAAGGAAAAAGAAGATTTTTCAGAAAATGCATGCTTAAACGATCTTCTGGAATAGGGCCTAATAGCAAGCCCTCTGTGCCAGGAATATGCAGCTCATTGTGATGCAGTTTCCTCTCTTCCCAGTTTTTAAAATGGGATATTACAGTGCATTACCCACACAGGCAAATCAATAGATGCAAAATTTGGGTAAGGAGCTGAGCTCCTTCAGTGTGGTTGGCTCTGAGAGCATCCAGCATCACTCAGGACCAAGGTGCAGGACCCAGCATTTGTATGTGGGCAACACCTCCCTTGTCAGCAGCCAGAGACACGATTTGCTTTTAATGCTTGCTGGGAAAAGTTGAAGGCAGAGGGTACTTTTCAATAATGTTGCAAATTATCCACACTTTATAACACTGGTCCTTGATTTGTCAGTGTATTTTTGAATAATTTACAGTGGATTTGGCAGGTTCCTTTGATATATAGTACAATATGCAGGAGGAGCACTTTTGAAACAGAAGTTTATACTTTCCAGGAAATAATTGTGCCAAAACAAGCCTTAACCACTGAGATTTACCTGTTTCACAATACACAGGAGTTTGCAAACATGACTCCCATTAAAGCAAACGAGAAGCAGCATATGAGTCTGTGTGCCTTGAGAAGAAAAAATTCTTCACAAGTCCCTTTCTTGGTGTTGTATGATCAATCCACCATCTGCTTTTATTTATTCATGATTTCTCAGACTATTACAACAATATTGATGTTAAATACAGCTTTGGCTTATTAATTTTTTTTCATTCATATGTATTTTAAGTCAATTTTCTTGATTTCCCTTGGCTTGCTCTTTTAGCTGTTTGCTTATTTTCCTGCCCTGCTACTTTGTGCATTACCCTTACACCCATTTCCCATGTTTTTTTCTTTCCAACTCCTTGCTTCTGTTCCTGGTGGCCATCAGAGGGTAATTTTCTGTTCCAGGTGCTGTGGATTTAAGATTTCAGTCACCAGACTGAAAATTTTCCCAACTCAGGCTGTAGGGTTGGGACATTCCTGCTTGTCCCAGGATGACCAAGGTTCCACAAAGATGCTCCCAGACCCTATAGCTACTCCAAGGTGATAGGGACAGGATATCCACAGTCCAAGGAGACCATCGATCTCCCCCACACTGGTCACAGGCAGATCTGTCACTTGTTCTCAGCAGCCATTGGGAAACTTGGATCAGACAATTGTTAACTATATTTTCACTTTTCCTATCCCACTGTCCCCAGAGATCCTGGGCCTTGCTAGGACTGCACACCTGCTGACACCCCACCTCTGACTCGGACCTCTCACTTCATGAGTCTTTCAGCTCATGCCCTCACCTCTTCATCCCAATGTCAAGCAGCAGAAACCACATCAAACAGCTGAGCAGCAACAGTCTCCCAGACCAGGACCAAATCTCCATTTAGATCTTGGCCATGAGTTTCAAGGAACATTTTGCCTTCACTTTCAAGATTTGGATCTTGCTTTTAATAATCCATTCCTGTGAATAAGGACAAATCTTGTCCTACCCCACAGCAGCAATTCACACTTCTATACATCCTAGAAATTCTGTGTCCACTTCAGGGGGTATTGCCACAGAGTCTATCACCATTTTGTGCCTGGTGTTTTCCCTGCCTCTCCAATAATTTTCTTTTTTTTTTTTTTTCTGTTTCTGCAGCTTTATCTTCCCTGTCTCAGTCACAAGTCCTTACTCATTCCCCTTTCTGCTCTGCTCTCTGATCACTGCTTTCCCCTCTTGTCATATTCCTCACTTGTGGAGTAACAACCTGTCACAATCATAACCTCTTTGCACCAAAAATGTTCTTTGATCTGTGTAAACTACATTTGATGCTGAAATCCTTGATATTAATATCTTTTGTTTGTGTGTCAGTGTTCTCTAGAATCTAATTAAGCAATGTTTTGAGAGCATTATATATGTTTGAACAATTTGGCAGAGCAGACAATATGAGCTATTGACCTGCAAGGATAAATTGTGCTCACAGATTCTAGGGATTCACACGTGCCTGCTTTTTTATGCTGTTTCTTCTGAAATATGTGCATTCGGGAAGCAGCCTTGCTTCCTGATAATCTCTGCAAGGCTTAATGAAGTATCTGCTCACCCTCTTTCCTGTAATTGCAGTGGCAGACAGAGCAGGGCCAAACAGAAGCAGGTTGCAGCGAACCAACAAAACCAGGAATAAAATAAACCAAGTTCTACCTGAACACTAATAATGGAGATTATTCAATCAATAGTCTCTTGTTATGAATGAACAGGCTAAATTGCCTTTGAATGATGGAAAGATTGGCAAGTCAAAGGTCAACCTAATAGAACTACTTACCCTAATGTGACTTCAGCCATTTGAAAGGTGGCATGGGATGGCAGTGGGGTCAGGCAGGCCGGGTGCTGGGGCTGCTGGGCACAGCAGTGATGCTGAGCACGTCCTGACAGGGCGAGCAGGGGCTCTGCTGGATGCTCAAACGCTTCATACCTCTGCTGGACTGGACCGTGAGAGGGTTGTTTAGAAGAGGGGAGGGAAAAAAGAGCAATGGGAAATTGTAGGAAGGTGAAAGGCATGGGAGTGCTCACTGCTGGCCTTGCTCTCAAGGGAAGGTCTTGTGGCTTAAGGCCAGAAAATCAGGATGTGCATGTCTGTTTCCCCCTACTTTGACATCCAAGGCTGTTCAGATGGTTCTACCAGGTAAGAGCTGTTCCTGATGCTGGGTATGGAGCCCAGCTTTCCCCATCCCCATATTTGCTGTTGGATGGAGGATGTAATACCAGCACAGGAGGGAGCAGGTTATCTCGGGGTGTGCAAGCTTATAAAGGAGCTTGAAACAAGGGAGCTCAGCACAGCAGGGATGACAGGGATGCTCACCAGGCAGAACTGGGAACAGTGGGAAATGGCTCCACAGGACTTTGCAACACTGGAAAGATTAGAGATTCAGCTTGGAAAACAAGTGCATTTTGAAAGATACAGATCATTCACCCAAACCAGCCCCCCAACTCTGCTACAAGGCACGAACCTAGAGCTGGAGATGTGGATGTGTCTCTTCTTCTAGAGAAACAAGTGCAAACCTGCAGGACATGTAAAATAAAGGCCATCCTTGCACAGGGGAAGCTTGATGATAAAAAAAGGCAGGGTTTTACTGCCAGGAACCAGTCCCAGCATCATCCTACCCCTCACCTCAGCTCTGCTGCTCCTGAACAGGAGGAAGGCTCCTGAACAGGGTTTAGGGCTAAAGTCAAACTCCAGATGAGAGCCACTGGCTGGTCCAACTCTGTTCCCAAGGATCTCTGAGCATCCTGCCAAAACAATCAGCTCCCCACAACTGATTTCCTCACCTGGATGCAGCTCTGAGGGTGTCTGATCTGCCCACATCTGACACAGAGGATGCAGGGGGAAAAATTGTCTCAGTGGGAACTCAAACTTTCCTAACACTCACCTGGCTTGCAGGATGGTTTAGCATCCCTTTTCCTGCTCATAGATAATGTCCCGAGGTTGTGTACAAATAGTTCCACTTCGCATCATGCTTCAGGCCACAGGGGGAGCTCAGGGTGGAGAAAGGGCCCCGGGAAGATTCACCTCGGGCAGGAACTTCCCTGAACTGCGAGGTCTTCCCAGCATTCGGGCAGCCTGAGCCTGGCCTCCAGCAAGGATGGGCTCCTCCAGAAACAGCACAGTGCCATCTGTTGGCTTCCTTACCCTGCGATGGAGCAAAACCCTCGGAAATCCTGGGAAACGGGAGAAAAACGGGGAAAAAGAACACGTTAGGGTCACCCTGGGTTTCCCCAAGCTGCTCCCTGCCCTCCTCTGACTTCTGCAGGCAGAGATGGTGGCTCTGGTAGTCAGAACATTCTGATTTTCCATCTGATGCCTGGCGTTGCGTGAGAGCGGGGCCGTGGCGCTGCCTTCCCCGTGGCTCTGCTTCTCCGACGGTAATGGTGACAGTGACAGCTCGGTCCCACCGGGACACGGGAGAATAGCAGCCACCCCGTTCAACCACCCACTTCCAACAAACCTTCCTGGATTATATTTTTTTTTTCCAGGGGGGAAAGTGGAATTTTTCAGGACTACGTAGATGTTACACATCCCTGCTGGAAATGCTGATGTCCAGAAACCCGGGATGGATGCACAGCACAGGCACAACCTCCCTGAGGCTCAGTAAATCCTACACACCCGACTTGGGCACAGCAAACTGAACAGAAATGGGAATCTTCTGAAAAACCTTTGGCTCCATGTGTTCCTGGGCAGAGGAACACGTGTCCTGTCCCTGTCCCACCTGCACAGAGGCACAGGGAGGGATTTGCTGCCGTGCGTTCCTTGTGCGTCAGCTCCAGTGCTCAGGGATGATTCAGGCTGAGTGGCTCTGAATAAATGCAGATTATGTTACTGCTGTACAGGATTAAGGAACATGGTTCTACTCTGAACGTTTTTTGTTAAAGAAATAATAATTAAAAAGTGTCCCCCAAATGCTACAATTCCTAACACTGGGGGAAAAAAATGTTGTGGGTTTTTTTTTTTTAAACTTTTTGTTTTTCCCTCCTGTTTTTCTTACTGGAGGTGAATATTTTGCAAGCAAGCCCAGTGGTGATGGACCACTGGAAGGCATTGAGGGATGCTGTCTGGGGCTGGGCAGGAAGCTCAGGCTCCTGTCCCTGCCCTATCTCCACCCTTAAATTTATTACCTGAAGATGCAGATAATGCTGCTGTGCCTTTCTGCCTCATGGGAGATGTCTGTCCACCAAAGGGGCCAGGCTGAGGGGGTCTCCCTTTGTCTCCAGAGTCTGGTGTGTTTCCAGCAGCAGGTCTTTGCTGCTCTCTACCCAGAAATGGCATTTTTCCACTCGGGAGATCCCTGTGAAGTGACACCACAGCATTTCATAAGCCAAGCTGGTGGGCTTGGCAGCAGGGAGTTCAGGATGGACATGCCATGGATCTTAGCCTTGGCACCACTGCCACTGAGGATGGATCCTGCTCTTTGCATTCACAGGCCAGGCACTGGGGAGGCAGCTTGGGAGAAATCAAAAGCTTCAAAAGTTTTCTACTTCCCTAACACTAAAATAAGTGGTGGAAATGTTGGAGTCACTATTCCCAAGATGAGATGTTGTGCTTACTTTTGTGCTCTGCCAGGGGAGCACGCAGGAAACAACCTCCACATCAGCTCTAGCCACCAAGGCACAGTGAGGGATGTTTCTTCCAGGAGATTCCTTAATAGTTTTTCTGAACCCAAGTAGACCCAAATTTTAAAGAAAATAATTTTCTGACTTGCTCCTTCATTAATACTAAAACATGAAAGTATTTTAGAGATACACAAAGGGTGGGAGTATCCAGTGGTCCAAGCTGTATTTCAGGAGCAAGGATGCTGCACCCTGAGGTAAGCCTGAGCATTGCAGTGACCAAATCTGTGCCTCAGTTTCCCTTCCCAGGAGATGCAGCTAACACCTATTGACCCACAAGCAAAACACTTTCTAAACTACACGTGAAAGGCCTTATGTAGGAAGTTATTAATATTAATAATAATAATTGTTGTTGTTACTAAGCCAACTATAAAAATAATTTTTCAGAGAAACAAAGTGCCCTGTCTCCCAGTGATAGATTACAGCGATGCTAGAAATTACTCACAGTATGAAGCTGGTTTCCAGTCTGGTTCCTTTCAATAAATTATAGACCCGAGCCCTGAGTGCATACAGTTTACTAAAGTAAATTCAAAGTAGGCAGCAAGTATATTCTCCCATCAATTTTGCCCATGATCATTCAGGGTTTGCTCCTGAGGAGAAGTTAAAAATCCTCCAGCAGTTTCCCACCACCTTTTCCTGGGGCTGGAGGGGATGTGGCAGAGCTGATGGCCCTGGGCTGTGCATGGGGAAAGGGAGGTGCTGGTGCAAAAGGGACACATCCTGTCCACCCTGTGCCCACACACCACCACCCCTCGAGAGCTGCTCAGCCCACTGCACCCACAATCTTACCAGGGTGGCTGCGTCTCCCCTTGCGCCATCTTTTTTTTTTGGGGGGGTGGGGTAGGGAGAAGGAATTTTTTCCCCCCATTTCTAGGTTTCCACTGCTCTTATTTATCCACTAAACGCCTTCCAGATGGGGCTGCCGGTTTTTTCCCCCTCCTTCCTTCGTGCCGGCGCCGGGCGAGCAGGATGCGCAGGCACCACCAGGTGCGGGGCAGAGCCCAGCATATGCCGCGGGTTTGGCAGCGCCGGCCACGGCGGTGGCTCCTGCGCCCGTCTCGCCGGGCAGCGCTCAGCTGGGACCTGGCACGGCTCGCAAACACCATCTGGCCTTGGCAGGGCCACTGCCCGAGGAGACGTTCCCCACGCTGGCAGCACGGATGGACGGATGGACGGACGCTGCCAACCACGCTCGGCACGGACGAGGTGCCCCAGCGCCGCTGGGGATGGGGCTGGGAGAAGGTTTTACTGCTGAGAGCCTGAGCCTATGGAAAAGGGAGAATTTGGCAACCCTCGGCTGTATTAAACCAGCTTGGGCATCGTCTTGGTGGCCACCCCACGAGCCTCCCAGCTCCTCTGGCATGGAGGGACTCCTCAGAGCCTTCCCTGGTACAATGTGTGGAGCTCTGACACACCACGGCTTCCAGAGCCTGAACCAGCTCAGTGCAGGCAGGAGAAAAACCACAAATGGGAATTATTTACAGAAAAAATGAATCTCCCTTCTCAGGGGGGCTGCACTGGAAAGCTGCCCTGCACCTCTGACCAGGACCACACACCTGGGAGAGAGGGGAAGGGGTGCAGCACCCCATCTCCTCTTCCCACAGGAAGGACCAGCACTGAAACCATTTCTGGATTGCTGGGCTTATGTCAAGGAAGAAACAAAACAAACAAACAAACAAAAAGTAAAGAAGAAAGAAAAAGGCTACCTGAAACTTGCATGGCAGCCTGACAAACTCCATCACACGGTGTCTGTGGCTGCTACAGACGTGCAGGATATGTTCCACTGCAGGATTTCAGGATGAACTTGAGCCCCTTTGACTTTCTCTTCATGGTGTTCACATGTTTTGTCTACACCTTGACCACAGCCCCAGCTGCCACCCATCCTGTGGGAATGCCCTGCTCCTGCCATGGTTCACAAGCCCTTCCCTCTGAAGATGGCCAGGGAAAGGCTTGGACCAGCCAGGTCTAGCTGGGAAATACCCAAACTGTGGCAAGAAGTGCTTCTGCACTCATTGAGACACACAGTGGCCACAGCTCCCTGCCAGAACACAGTCACAGCCTACAAACTGGTGGCAAAGGAAAGGGCAGGGGAAGCCAGTGGGGGAGAAGGGATTCTGTCCCCTCTAGGTGCAGCAAGGGACCATTCCCATCTGCTGGGATGGCCCCTGCAAAGCCTGACAGTCCCAGGAGAGGATATGCAGGAGGCAAAACTTCCAAGAACATATCACATACAACCCCCCTTTCTATCTTCACTGAGCTTTCAGGCCCTGTAGTAGCTGTGTTACTCCTTCCTCAAGAAGCTCTCCATGGCCACACACTAAATTGCAACTAATATTCCCTCCAGATAGCAGCCTCACAGAGATTACCAAAAGATACAATTTTACTCCATTTTTGCAGGTGAGGAGGTGTTCTGGGTCCAGAGTTCAGCAGATGGGGGGACCTGGTCCCTTCTGTTAAATCCTCTTCTCTTCTGGTGATGGCAGCTTTTGGTCCCTGTCCCAGCATCCTTCTTCCCATGGCAGCTCCTTAGCATTGCCCACCCAAACCTGGGCGCCCCTGTGACCCAGTAAGGGAGAAGAAACTCCTTTTACAGAACTGCTGGAATGAAATATGGCTTTGGGACATCAGCTACTGCAAGTGACTTTCAAACACAAGGAATAACCAAATGCCTTGGACCTGAGGACCCTGCAGTCCTAGGCAAAGCATCATCTCTGCAACTGCACAAGAGATAAGCCAGCAAAGTCCTGGCTGCAGGGGGGCAGAATGTCTTGCAGGTTCCATTTGCTGCTATTGCCAGGAAGTTCTGATTCTACTGTCACCAACCCTCTGCAAGGCACATGCTGATAGCACTGCACCCAACCTCACCTGGTGAGGTGCATCTGCCTGTATCCATTGTGCAGCCTCCCCAAAGCTGGTTTCTATTTCCCTCTCTCTTGTAGAGGAAATGGTTCAATTTCTTCCTTGCCAGACCCTGGTCACCAAACTCAAAGAAAACAAACCAGGTTTTGCCAGCCCCGCCATGTGCCAGATGCTGTGAGCCCATGGCAGTGAGCCAGTGGCTGCCCTGCAGGGTCCTGTGCAGCACACCTTTATTTATAAAAATACATCAATATACAGATCTCCAGGACAGAGATGTCTATTTTGCAAGTAGAGCAGCTTAAAGACAGGCTGGCCTCAAACTTAACTCGAAGCTCTTTAGCTCACAGGCCTTTATAACAGCGTGGCAGACCCTCTGGGGTCAGCCTGGGAGGATGCTGACAAAGAAAGAATGACAGATGCTCCCTGTGCACAGAGGCAAATAGAGATGGGACGAGGGGAGAATGGGAGCCTAAAGGGAAAGAAAATGAGCATGCAGGCACTGACACACACACACGTGCACACAAAGACAGGCAAGACAAAGGGAAGGGGGACAAGCAAAAGGAGGGGAGGTGGAGAAAACCACCCCACGTGCTCGGTGAGGGCTGTTTGCAGCAGCATCTCGTGCTGCTTCCTGAGATCCACCCGGGACGTCTCCGCACCGCTGAACCAGAATCCTGACATGGGTCCCTTTGATAAATATTTATCACGCCTGGCTCTCTATCACTTCAGTTTCCACCAGATTAACCTCGATTCTTCCAACAAAAACCGCCCTGGTGTTCTGCCTGACACACACAGGCAGCCCTGACCTTCCTTCCCGGGATTCCCCACGGCCCTCGCTCCCCTTCAGCTGAGGGGAGAATTTGCTCTCATCAATCAGGACCGGATTTCTCCCATGCCATGTAAATAATTTAGAGGCACAAGCATCCATGGCACTGCTGATGTGCAGCCCAAACCCAGTGCCAGGAATCTTGGGAAAAGGGCCCAATAATATTGTACCAGTCCAAAGTAATTAAAGTGCATCATTACATATAAATTTGTAATTAAACACTTTAACGTAATCATCCCGCACAGCACGATTCCTGATGAATTAATTAAAAGAACTCCAGAAATTAATGTTTTACTTGTCACCATTGTTGTGCTAGCTGTAGCTGTCTCCCTGACTATTCCTGCAGCATGTTGTGAAGTAATTACACAATTACTGGGGAAGGGGAAGGCCCAAAGTCCCAACAGAGGAGAAACCTGAAACAAAGTGGAAACAGCAACCACAAAAAGCAGAAGCAAATCCAGTCTCCCCACCTTAAGTCCCAGCAGAGGGAAGGTTGTGAGAGGAGGGGATGGGTGAGGTTTCCACCAGCTCCATATCACAGATGTGTTCCCCAGGTAGGAACATCTTGCTCATACCCCTGTAGGGGTGGCTCCTGTGCTCTCCCACTGGCTCAGCTTGGATTCCTTCACCCCATCCAAGTGCTCTTCACTGCCAAACTCTGTCCTAGCTTTGCAGAAGCAGGGCAGTCACACCAACAACTGCCCTCCTGCCTATGGAACACTTTTTATCCTGCCTCAGTTTCCCCCATCATTCACACCTTTCTCCTGCAGCTCAGGGTTTGCTGACTGAAGAGTATCCCTGCCCGACTTCTTTCCACCCAACCCTCCTTCCACCCAGGCTCCTAAAATCTCTCCTTTATGCCCTATGTTACACTGAGCTTCAGTCTCCTTTCTCCACCTCCTTCCTCTAGACACAGATAAACAGTTTTGTCTCCTCAGGCCACCCACATCCTTCCCATCCCAACAGATCCATCAAAGTGCCACCAGCAGCGTGGCCCCTCCTGATGGGACTGAGCCCCAGGAAATGGCTCCTGCAGCAGTGAAGGGGTTAAAGTTGGACTCAGATTGTTGGCTGCAGCAGTGTTGGTGCTTGTCCACCACCCCTACCACCCATCTGTGCCTGTGTGCATGCATAGATCTTGCAGCTCTCTGCACACAGCATGAAGCTCATCAGCCAAAAAACACTCCTGGGGTTGCACAGCACACGGGGAATTCCTGCAGCATCAGAGCTCAGGCTGTATCTTCCTGGTGTAAGGAAATATACAGATTTATGAACACACCAGCCCAAGGGCTTACCTGCCCTGCCTAGGGGTACCAGCTGGGCACCCTTCAGCATGTCTGCCAGGAAGGGCTCTCAATGGCTTCACTAGGTGGCCAGTGGCCAGGGAATCTGGACAAGCCCTGGCAGGACCCAGCTGAGGTGGTGGGTGGCACAGAGCCACCAGCAATGCCCCTCTGTGGGGTGCCTGTGTTTTAACAGGAAAATATTAACCTGCAGCCACAGCACTCTCAGAGTCCCTATTAAAAAGCTCTCAGTAATTCAGAAGCTCTCCTGATGTATATTTTTTCTTAATGATCTTCCAAATACTGATTCCTACTGCTCCTTGTGCCTGCATGAATCACAGAATCATAGAATTTTTAGAGTTGGAAGGACCTTTAAGATCATCCAGTTCCAATCTCCCACTGCATCAGGTTGCTCAGAGCCTTGTCCAGCCTGGCCTTAAAATCTTTGGGGCATGAGGCTTCCACCACCTCTCTGGGCAACCTGTTCCATATCCCTTATTAGCCCAGGCACCATCTCCATCTCACCTGGGCACACCAACACACAACATCATGCCAAGTCTCACTTCCACCTCCAACGAGACTTGGTGTCTCAACAGTCAGTGGCTTTGGGTTTTTCCTTCCCATTTATTTCTGCCTAGCCCCAAACCATGAAATACAGCTCAGCTGCAAGGCCAGGGGTCAGGCTGAGCAGGGAAGGCTCGGAAGAGATGAGAGCATCTTCTGGATGAAGCAGAGGAGAGGGACCCAGCAACTCCCCTGTCTATGCTAAGGGACTCCTGTTTTCCCCACCTACAGACTACCCTGAACTGGGGCTGTATTAGTTAACATTTGTACAACACTTTGAAAAAAATGAAAGTGTTTGAGGCTTTAAATACTGCCAGTGGGAACTGATCAACCAGATTTCTAACCCTTCTGAAAAATTAAAGCTTTTGCCAATTAAGCAGGCAAATGCATGGATGTGAATCTAAAAACCTCTCAAGCTCGAGACCAAGACCGAGGCCTCCTGAGAACAGCCTCTCCTGCCTGCTCCTTGCCCTCCTCCCACTCATCCATGGCAGAAATGTGTCATGGAACTGAGCTATAAGCAGTTTCAGCAGACATAGACTTGAAATGTAACTGGGCTACAGATATAACTTCTGTGGAGCTACTGCTCTGGACATTTAAATGGACGCCACAACGTGCAGGTAACATCCTCTCCTAGACTGGTTGAACTGGTATTGTAAAAACCAGTCCTAGTAAAGCATCATTTCCTTTAATTTTGCAATAAGCCCTGTAATTTGAGTTGCAGCTTGGATGGCACAAGCTGCTGATGCTCTCCATGCACATATCCATCTATGGCTGGGGAATGTCTACTGCTTCAGGGGTTAGGTCATTGCTTCTGAGTCTGCTCTGGGCTGCATCTCTGCTGCAGGTGTGAGGTTACACTCTCTTGGATGATGCTAGGATTTGAGTGCAAAATATTATACAACATAAAGCAACCTGCACAGACCATCCATGCACCCTTCTCAGATTTGCACCTTTGCAGGCTAAGTTGAGGATCATAGCAGCAGCACCAAAAGAGCTTGGAAGTAACCATGGCTTGGAAAAGGTAAAGGGCACTGCCTGTTCATTGCACACATGCTTGGAGAGGGACATGGGCTTCTCCAGAGTCACACAGGCTGAAGGGAAACAATGTGGTGCAGCAGCAAATCAGCCCAGCAGCACAATGTTGGATAATGAAACAAATCCCTTGGTACCTGACTGACTCCTTCTCTTCCAGGCTTACAGCCACCCTGAGATGTGACTTTGGTTCAGCCATGTAGAGTTCTTGGTGGGCCACCTGCAGAAATATGAACACAGTAAAACACACTGTATCTGCCAAGGGTGTCACTTGGGATGCACCCTGAAGTGGTGTTGTCAGAGATCTGCAGCATGAACACTGCTCCACAGACCCTGGGGAGGGAGGTTTTGCCTGCAGCGTGTCCACCTCCAGCATGTGGGTAAAGATGTTCAGGATACACTGGGAAGGATAAAAAAACAATGAAGCAGACAAAGTCTTACTCATGAGTACAGCATTTGGCCAGACAGGGAGAAGGGAAGACATCCAAGTTATGCATGACACTGCATGTGACAGTGAGAAGCCACCAACCACCCATGTGTGGGTGCAGCAGGACAGATGAATGATCACAAATGTCACAGTGCACATATGCCCAGCAGAGCACTCAAAGTGAAGTGAAGGGGAACTCGGGCAGCAGTTTCTGGTGGGACAACTTATTCCACAGGTTCAGACCTCAGTACAAGGAGAGATGTGGCAAAACACCCACCAGAGCCCAGTGAAGGATTGCACTGGGTACATGGGAGTTAGGAGATGCCAGCTCAAACCTCCACTCTCTTGACAACCCATGTAACCTGCAATAAGTCACTTGGTGTCCCCATGGGAGTGGAAATAACCCTGGCATCTCCCTCTCTGAGAGGCTCAGTCAGACCTGGGGTGCAGCCTGAAGGGGTTGCCCCATTGCCCCCCACATGCTGACCCAGGAAGGGTCCAGCTCACAGAGCCAGGGGCCCCTTCTTCACCCTTCTCTGGTCCCCACTGGAACAATTTACCTTTCGGAGCAAGTCCAAGATATTAATTAAGATAAATCTACCTCAATTTTGAGATTCTCTTATCATGTAATTTATCAAAATTATGTTAATTATTTCTGTAGGGCAGCAAAATTATTACCTCTTCCGTGTCTGATTTGTATTAATATTCATAATTTAATAATTCAGCATCCAAGCCATCTGGTTTGGGGAGCCACGCTCCTTCCCCTCCCTCTGCCAGAGCCAAAACTCTCCCATCTTTCCACTCCTGCACCCGTCTAGGCAGTCCCAAACAAAAACTCTGCGACTGACTCTGGTCACCATCAGCATCCCCGCAGGCCCACTGAGGGGGCAGTGGTGGGGTCCCAATCCCCGGGGAGGGGGAGCAGCCCCTTCCCCTGTGCCAGGCTGAGCCTCTGTCACCGGCGCTGTCTCAGCCCGGCAGGTGAGCACAGCTGAATTGACATTTTCCACACTTTGTGATTTTTACACTGTAATTTGACATAATTAATGCCTACATTACTGCTGATAATTTAGCTAGTTAATTAAACTCGGAGGAGATAATTAAGGAGAGGCTACTGCTTGGACTGCTAATTGTTTTTGTCATTATTTTAGGGGCCCGACAGCTGCCGGCTGAGTCATCCTCCCCATCAGCTGATGGACGCACGTGACGGCGCGGCCGGGGGCTGCCAGTGGCTGGACCCACCGTGGCCTGGCCTGCAGCCAACCTCCCCCAGCACCATGCTGCCCAGATGGTGAGCAGGGGGCTCTGCATACACCCCAGCCGAGGGCGAGTGCCCCCCAGTTCAAGGCTGGAGGAGAAGAGGAGAGAGGGTGAGACGTGTCTGTGAAAGAGGAATGGAGCGTTTGGACAGGAAAGACAAGGAGGGCAGGGAGTGGGGATGCTCAGGTCACCCGTCCATGAAACGCTGGAGAGTGATGTAGAGACGTGCAATTCCAGTGCCAACCACTCACCCCGGCTCTGGGGAAACCATGTGCCTCCAGACCCCAGGGTAGGCAGGGATGGAGGGCAGCACCTCACCCCCAAGAGCTGATTTCCCTCTTAGTCCTCACAGGGTTCACTCTGGCCCCAGCTGCACCTTGCCACAGCACCCACCTTCTCCCTCTCAGGTGCTCTGGCTTCACCTTTAACAGTGTTAAAAAGCAAATACTGAATGCAAAAGCAGATTGGTGATGGACCCATCTGGTCTCCAAAGACAAAAGCACATGGTCAGAGCTGAGTCCCTGCTCCCCATGTTTCTTCCAGTCTTACCAGTGTGGTTTCATGCTGTCCACCCTAAGCCATCCCCTGCAAGACTTCAACCAAAGCCCCAGCTCCTCCAAACACCTGATACTGTCACCAAGTTCAAAACAACCTCATGGTTGTGTCTCTTCCATACCAGGCCACTTGTTCTTCCATCCTGTTTGGCAAAGACCCAAATTCAGGTGAGAGCAGAGGAGCCCATGCTCCATGGTTGATGAGGAGCTGAAGGAGCAGAGCACATCCCAGCCATTCCCAATCCCTCTCTGCAGTTGAGTGGGAAGAAGGCTGCTTGAGGCACAACCATCACCTTGCTTCTGCTCCTCAGCAGCTGGAGAAGCTTCTTCTGAACAGACCTTCTTGATGTGCAAAGCCTCCACAGCATACATCCCACCTAGCCACACCACTCCATGGACCCTGGTGGCCACTATCCCTTCCCACCATGGGCAGCCTCACCAGGCTGTTCCATGCTGGAGATTCCTTTCCACCCTCTGTCTCCTGGTGAACTCAGTGCCAGAAGCAGGATGGAGGCCATCTTGACATCTCAGTCCAGAGATTAGGACTGAGACTGGTTACTTCCCAGTTTTGGCAAACACCCTTCAAATAATTTGATTAATCATCTCAGCCCCACTCGGCACAGTTGGTATCCTCCAGAATCAAAGCCTCTCCTGAAATGCAATGTCAAAAAAACATAAACCTGCTGTAAAGGTTCAACCAAGCATGGACCAAAGCAGAAGCTGGTGCTCCAAAGGCTGTGCACTGGGTTGCCTAAATACTCCCTTCTAAATATCTCTACAGCGAGCAGTCAGAGACATATGAGATGTGTAGCAAATTGAACAGGGACTTCTCTTCCCTTCTCTCACTGTTAGAAGGACATACTTTTTTTCCCCCTGCATTTCTATTTATCACAACACAAAAAAGAAACAAGCCAAAAAAGTTTCATGTTTTTACTTGGAACAACAACATTTGGACAGCCCCAAGGACAGCAATGGCAGTAATCATGAAAAAGTAATACTTTGCACTTCTGTTGTCCCTTTCATCCAAGCATCTCACAGCCCCTGCAAATGTTGGCCCTGATTCTGAGGAGGCCCATGCACATGGATCATCCTATACAGGAATTTATTCCACTGAGTTCAGCAAATCAGGAGCATGGGGCCCTGGAGCTCTTCACCTCCATGCACACCCACTCAGCTGCTCCACCAGCACTCACAACTGCATCCTGATGGATTTGTTGGAATTTAAGACTGAGCTCCTGGAGTCAGGGGATTGTGTTTCCATTTTTCAAACCTCTCTAGTTTCCTATCCTGGTGCAATCCCTACAAAAAGAACTCTAGAAAGCCAAAAAGCAAAACAAAAATAAGACAAACCAAATGCACTCTCTTTCCAGCACAGTGGTTTTTTTTCACAGGCTTATGTCTCTTTGGAGTTGTGCTTCAGGATTTCTGTATTTATTTTCACCAGAAGAGAGCAATTCCTGCACTCCAATACTCATAAAAGAATAAACCCAGCTGATCTCAAACTGCTCAGGAAAAACGATGGCAGAGAGAGCAACATGCCAAAATCTGCAGCAGCAAAAAGAATAAACCTGAAATGTCCTTGTTCCCAGTGCCTCCTCTCACCAGGAAGACAGCCATGGTCCAAACAGTTGAGGGGTTGCTTAGAGTTTCTGCTGTCCCTGTTTTCTTGCTTAAAAGCAAAAAAAAAGTTTTCTTTATTGCTATGTCTCAAAGCTCCACCAGAGATGGGAGACCAAGACCCCCCATGGGCAGCATCCATCCCATTCATTCCCCAGCACCCCAGAGCAGCCAATGTTCAAGGTGAAGCTCAAGCTGCAGACCTCTTGCAGGGCTCCTGGGGGTCATCCCCCCCCCTCCTGCAGACACCTGCAGACACTCTTTGGCCTCGACACCTCTGTGGAGGACATGCCATCACCAGCAAGCCCTCCTGCCAAAGCAGGACACTGGGAGACCATTAGCATCCCCCACCCTGCCTGGATTTTGCTACAAGAGCAGTCTCCTTCCAGAATGAAGAAATGAAACCTTCCTCTTTGCACCACAAACCTGGCTTCCTCAGGACACCAGATTCATCACAAGCATAGGGATAACAGTGACTTTGCAAAAAGCCATGGAAAAGCCCTTGGCAGTGCAATCCTGGGCCAGCTCACTGAGCAGGAGGCTTCTGGACAGCACCCAGGGTTTTGCTCGGTAACCTGAAAGTGTTTCCATCTACTCTGACAAGCATGGCTCAGGGTGACCAGCTACCAACCAGGGCCCTTCAGTGCTGTTTTCTGCTGCTGGGGGCACTTCCATCAAGCCACATGGCCTCCCTGTGCCCAAATTCCTTCCTCTGCCAGGAAGAGCACATTTGACACACTTGGAGATCTACAGCAGAGCAGAGCTGCAGCTTGCAGAATTCCCAACCACCCTCCATCCTCTCTTACCTCTGTGCAATCTGCCAGTGAAATGAAACTCCCATATCTGCACAGACCAGCATCTTCACCCCAACAGAGACAGTCTCAGCCTTGCCTTCCCTTACCCCCTTTTTCCTCCAACTCACAGGTGTGGGCACACATAGGGGGAAGAGTGCCTGTGGCACCGAGGGGAGTGAGATGCAAAGGAAGAGCATTAGGTGGAATGAGAGATAGCAAAAGCACAGCCATATCAGACGTCTCCAGGCAAGATAACACGATAAATAATCAATCAATCCCTACAAAATCCTTAAGTGCTTGATGTATCCTCCTGCAAATTGAATCACTTCTCCTACCAGGAAGTTCTCCCTTGTAAATAAATGAGAGCAGAAATGGCCCATATTGAAAAATAATGTTGTTAAAACCACTGATTAAGTTTTACACAAGCATATGAGAGCAAACTAAAAGGTTTTAGCTTTTTAATTTAAGAAATGAGGAATATGATATAATTTCAATTTGTGATGAGATAAGATGTTCTCGATATAGTGGCTTCAATTGGATTATATCCTAATGTACTTTTATAAAGTGTCAGGCTAGCTGCAGATTAAGGTATGTGTGTAATATTCTTTATTAACAATTTAATGGACTTGCTTTCACTCTATCCATCTTAATCAGTGTTTCCAGTCCACCTGGGAGATCTAGTTAGTGCAGAACCTGAAACTCCAACCTGATGAAAGAGGGAACTCAGTGATCCGTCAGTGTCAAAAACAAGAGGGAAGCACTGATAAAAGACTGTCGACGATCATCTTTAACCTCCTGTCATCAGCACCACTCCAAAAGCTCTCAATAACTGCTCTTGGAGTCACTCAATGAGACATATGCCCTCCCCAGATCTGCATCCTTCCCCTGCCAGAATATTAACGGGGCTTTTGGCAACAGGCAGGACTTCCCAGATCACAAAACCCAGTTGCCTGAACACGAGGGACAGGTGCCTATAATCCTATTTTACAGTCAAACGCCAGTGCAAGAGCTGCCTGGTTGTGTGGACTCTCCAGTGCTCATCCCCAGTCTCTGGCGGTCAGACACTTCCATCTTATCTCCCTCAGAAATTTATTCATGACTAGTTTGTATCTGCATGTTCTGGTATCAACAGTGGCCTTTAGCTTAACCGGCTCTTCTCACTCCCTTTTGTTTATCTGCCTGTGCAATCACATCTCCACTCAGCCTTCATTTTGTTCAGCTAAACAACCTGTGCTTGTTTAGTCACCTCTCATAAAGGGGCTTTCTGACACCTTCCCTGCTCCAGTATCCCCTCTCTGCACCTCTTTCCAGCTTTCCAGAGTGTACACAGCACTCCAAGTCCCACCATGCTTCTAGTGGATATCTGTCCCCTCTTGGAAACACCATCTCTCCAGACAGCTCCAAGCACCCTTTTATTTAAGCAACCGCGCCCCGGGGCCGGCTCCTGCTCTCCAAGCACTCACCCTCTCCCACCCTTAGATCCCTCAGGAAGCTTAAATCCTCCACTCCAAACAAGGCCTCTCGTGCTACAGGTCTTGATGAGAAATTGCTATTTCACACAGACACACACTGACCCACCACAGGGTGACCGGGATGGCTGGTGACACTGCACAGGATGTCCCCAGGAGCCAATACCCCACCTCCCCCTTCCCTGCTGCTTGAGCTGCCATGTGCATGCACAGACAGCTGCTTGGTGCATGAAACCAGCAGCTTTGTAAATAATGGGCAATCAAGGAAAAGAAAAATAAATGGATATACATCTCATCTCCTTTCCTTCTCTTGCAATGCAATGATTCTGCAAGGGTGGGTCGGTCGTAGCTGCAGGTGCTCCAGGACGGGGGAGGAGCACAAAAATGAAGTTGTTTGTGGCTTTTGATTCCATCCCTGGAATTATTTACAGCTGCAGGCAATATTAAACTATGTAGAGCAAGTGTCCTCATTTACATGCTAATTCATTTATACCCTCTGGATTGATTTCTCCAATTCATTTTCAGCCCACTAACTCTTCTGATATGAATTATATTATCACCTCCAGAACGGCAGCAGGGAAATGTGACGAAGCCACCCCAGCTCTTCTGATCTCTAATTGCCCTCACTGTTCAGTGCTGGCGTGGCCAGCTGCAGCTTTGCCTCCCAGCTACCAGCACCCAGCTTCCTTCCACCCCCTGGAGAACAACCACTGGTATGGCTTCAAGAGCTGGTCATCCCACCTCCATCACTCGGTCCAGTTCCTGGAAAGACCCAAACAAGCAGACCTTGGGCTTGCTGCCTTTGGAAATTATTCCCTCTTTTCTGCCTGGGAAGAGGAAGCACCTCATTTCAGAGAGTGAAGCCAAAGTCCATCTGTGTTCTGCAGCAGGAGCTGTAAGGAAATTGAACTAATCCCAAGGGGCTTTCTGTGGCTACTCAGCTTTTCAGAGCAAACTCACACTGAACCTGGCAGACACGATGCATCCCCAGTTCTCCCTGCCCTGGGAACGAGGTATTCACTGATGGAAGGGACACAGTGCCCAGGGGATGGAGAAGAGTGGGGAATTCTGTCCATTGGCAGCAGCAGCTGGAAGTGGTAGGAATTGTCTTCCACCACTGTCACTAATGGATGAACAAGGTTTGAATATCCTTTTCCAGGAGATGTATCCAAATGCATTGGCTCACCTCTCTGGAAGACCTGGTTGAGGTCTGCCAAGGTAACAGTGGAGAAAACTCCACTGATTCTCCCTAGGCAGCCTCCAGGACATGAAGGAGGAGTGAGAAGCCATCAGCAAACAGAGGAGAGTGTGTGCCACAATGCAGGGGGCAGTGCAGCTGCTCCCCTCCCCATCTCCCTTAAAATACCTGCAGTTATGCGGAATGTTAAAGCTCAGTTTCTGTAACAGTGGATTTCATCAGCCAAATACCTCACTGACAAGCCAAACCACCAGTCCTGGACCAGATTCACAAGTCAGATTTCACTCAGAAAATCCATTAAAACCCAACCCCTGGGCAGAACAGGTCTTTCACTTTATCCCTCATTATGTTACAGCATTTGATTTCTCACTTTTAAAAATCTTCTTTTTTCCAAACATTGACAAAGAAACATGGGACTCAATATAACACTGTGTTCCAGGATTGTTTGTCCCTTGATCTGTGACATGGGTTGATGCCCCTTTAGCAGAGAACATCTTCTGCTCTCTGACTCACGAGATTCATCACTGGTTATGAGTGAAGTCAATGTAAGGGACTGGTGACGTTCTCACTCTGCAGCACACCTCTACATCCTCAGATTTGGGTACATCAGTCCTGTGTACTAGAGGCAAATCCACCTCCCTGAGCTTAAGGGGCCTCTGTGTATATTATCTAGAGACTTTTTTAATGCTTTAAAGGCACTAATTAATCAAAGTGCAAGCACAACTCCAGCACCTGTCTGAAGAGGTAGCTGAGGGACCCATCAAGATGATGCTTAGCTGGAAAAATGTTGAGTCTGGACCTCTGTTACAGGACATGCTGGCCCAATGCTTCCCTCTCTTTTTCACCCAAGGTGTTGCAGAAACCCACCTTGTGGGAAATACAGACACATCCAAGTGGGACAAACCCACATGGTGTTTGGTATTTCCAAGACTTACAGAGCCTTTCTACAGCCTAACTCCTTCCTTGCTTTCATACCCAGCACCTTAATTGATCAGCCCATAGCCAGGCAGATACACCAGGAGGACCAAAAGGTCCAGGACTCTTGGAATTTAAACAGGACCCTCCAAAATCCTCAGCAAAATGAAAGCTAGAAGGAAAATAAGAATTTTTTTTCTGGCTGGCAGGGGAAGGACAGCTCTTTGTTCCTGATTTACACCGTCTGAAACAATTAACTTGTGAAAGCTGAGATAGTGTTCCCCTTGGCATTCAGTGTTTATGCTTCAGACCATTTCAAATGAGGACTTGAAAAGGAGAGGAAGCCCCTCTGCCTCCTGATCACTTGAGGGAGGGAGAAAGTTGTCCTAAATGGCACAACAGACTGTCCCTTCTTAATGCCACTTCAAAGCTCCTCGGACAGGAAAATTGATAATTGCGTCAAGTGCAGTTTTTCTCAACTTCCTCATTTAGTGCTGAAAACTGGGCTATTGAATTCATATAGTTCTTTGATCAAGACCAGTTAATTAAGTTATTCCCTTGATAGGACTCTTATCACTTTAGTGCCAGACCTACATCACACTTACGCAATCCACATACTGCCTTTGATATGCATCATATAAGCTCCCCAGACCATAATCACTGGGGTTCTATAGATTCCCTGCTACCTTACCAGTTTCCCCAGCAGGATGGACTATGGGAAGTCAGGGCCTGAGCTATTAAAAGAGCAAATGTGCAGCTCAGAAGGCTCCTGGACAAACTGTAACAAGGGAAGTTATATACAAATGGAAACTAGAAGAGTGATTTCTTCCAAAGCTTGCAATTCCGGTTACAAACTCTCAGGGCCTCCCTTTTCTCCCTTTTGAAATATATCCAGCAACACTGATAAAAAGTATACAGCTAAGCATTTCTTTTGCCCTCATAAGCAAGGCAACTGAACTTGATCTATTCTTTTGCTATTCTATTGAACAATGTCACACCTGTAGGAAGAAAATAAGGTAAGGTTGAGGGTAAATTCTGAAATACAGTAAACCCTTCACTGCACTCAGTCATAGGTATCTCTGCCTAAGCACCCTTTACAGTTTCTCCCATCCCCTCCCACACCCATCTGACCTGACCATCCCTCCCAAAGGTTGTCCCATGGCCTCTCCTTGCCACAGCAAATGGTTTCTCTGCCTCATGCAGCTTTCAGTATCTCCTGTCAGCCCTTCCCACCCCATACCTCCTGACCCTTATCTTCACAGCCCTCCTCCAGCCACCCTCTGTTTCTGACCAACCATCCAGGGGCTCAATCAGCAAATCATCCTCCTCCTCCACACTTCTGCCTTCCACAGAAGAGTGACAAGCTCCAATTTAGGTCTCCACAGTTTTCCTTGGGCTTATCCCCTTAAACCGGATTAGCTAACGTCTTAATGCCAGTGACACCAGTCACAGCTCACCATCTGATCCTGCCCTTCAGGATTTGCTGCATCTATGCACTTTTCATTGCTAAACCAGATCCTGTGATCTTTCCCTCCAAGTCCTCCAAAACCCCATCACCATCACCCTGGCCTGTTACACTTTTCATATCTGGAAGATGCCCAGATCTCCTCCTTTCCTCGCCTGACACCTCCAGGGTCTGAACTCTTTCAACTCCCTGACAGCCTTTGTGCTTTCCCTGTTTTGATACCTACAGGTTTCTCTTCCAGACTGTCACCTTCACTTCAAGATACAGAAAACTTACAGCATCCCTTCCTTGGGTCTCCTTCCTCTTTAGTATTAGACAAAAAATGAGACAAACAAGTATTTCAAGAAACTGTCTGTTCCCATCAGCTCTGTGTTCCTGACTTTTAGCTGTTCTGTGCTCTCCAGATGGAGGTGAGGGCCTCCTCTTAATCCAGGAAAACAAGTAATACAGGGCAAGGAGCAGCCTGCAGCTCCAGAACTGGAACCTATTTGTGACCATGGGGAAGTGCTGCTGTGAGCTGCAGCTTTCCATCATGTTCCTTCCTTGCTGGGATATGATGAACTATCGAGAGCAGCACTGAGGAAAGGCAGGCAATGGTGGACTCCAACTCTTGGCCTGCTCATCATGCATCTGGGTGCTCCCCAGCATCCCCACCATGATTCACTCCGGTCCCCAGCTCATTACATGACGCAGAAATAGTCCCATTCTCTTGATCAATCAGACTGTCCCTCCCCACACATGTTCACTTTGTCCCTCCCTAAAATAAAACCCCAACCCAGAAGAGTCACCAGCTGGAGTTTAATTTCAGACTCCAAGGCATAACTGGAGCCAATTTGCAATGCGCTTACTCTGAAAATCACCCTCCCCCGTGACGTTTGACAGCTCCAGACCACAGTCCTGCTCTCAGCTCCGAAGGAAAAATGTTTTAATTTGTCACAAACCAATTATAGCGTCTCATCTATCCCTGAATTACTCATCTTGGCTACAGTCTAGGACAAAGGGCCCCTCTGAGAGGAGATTAGACATGGATATTAACAAGAGAAAAAGTGTCCACTGTCTCACCTTGCTGGGGACGCGGCTTCCAACGAGACAGGAAAAGGAAACCCCTCCTGACTGACAGCCAGAGGGAGGGCTCCCATCCCACAGCAAATCCCTCGTTTCAGGCGGAAGAATGGTCCCGACAAACTCTGTATTCAAATAATATTCATGCCTGGCAGATAACAGAGTCACGGCTGGCAGAGCTGCAACATGAATATAAATAACCTTCGCTCCCTTGGATGCTGCTGCAGAATGGGTGAAGGGGTGTCCACATGTTGTGTGGGCTGGGGAGGGATGTGGGTGCTCCAATGGGTGCTACTGCCTCATCTGAGCTCCAAAAGCCACCCCTCCAATGAGGCCACTTTGCCTTGAGCTCTGCACGAGGCTGAAATGTTCTCCTTGCATGGACTCCCAGCAAAGAGGTCATCTCCAGCTACCCCAGCAGACCACTTCCTGCTCTCACAGGCTGCACCTGCATCCTTTGAGTTCTTGCTTTGGACCAAGCATAGCTGCCCGGGCCCAAGTCCCTTCATATCAATGCTCCATCCCCCCCAATGCCACACTGACCTCAGGCATTGCCCTTCACCATATGGCCAAAGGTGCGTCACCTGCCATACTGAGACACAACCTTGAAGATGCTTTTGGTCTGTCCTGACTCCTCCTGAGCAGCTCAGACACCAATTTATCCATCTGAAAACAGGAGGTGAACATTCAAAAGCAACACCCAAGGCTCTCATAGGCAAGTGGCACTTTGCAGTCCAAATCATGGCGAGCCTCGGGCACTTAGCAGGAGGGACAAAAAGCTGCAGGCAGCACTGGGTAAACTGGATGGGGTGGCTGCTCCGTCTCAAGTTGACATGAGGCACCTGAGGGCAGTCACAATGCTTCCTTCCTTCCTGTAACTACTACAGATCAGCTTCTTCCTTGGATGAAGAGGGAGACGATGAAAGCCAATTTCCCTTTGTGCTCATGGCGAATAATTTGGAGGATTCCCCTTGTTTACTCAGAACTGTTAATGATGCGTCAGAAATTACCTTCGAGATTGTAATTAAAGAAAACGGCACAAGAGAGAGACACACACACTCTGCCTAATCACAGCTTCATCTGCCAGTCTTGAAGTGCTGGAGCAGACAGCAGCCTCTCTGCCACCACAAACCTGTGGAAGGACCCCCCCAGGAGCCTCCTAAACAGCAGAAGCTGAGGGATGCAGCCCCCAGGCCCCATCCAGTCCCCCACACTTCTCTTCAGCTGTGAAGAAAGCAGAAGCTGCACTTTGGGTATCCAGGAGCTGGCGAGGCCATGAACGCAACTGGAGTCCATCAGGAAATGAGTGGGAAGCTCAGCCCCTTGAAAATCATTTTGGAAGTGGAGCAGCTGACCTAGAAGAGCAATTAAGCTCTCAGTCATCACTGAAATTCAGACACCCACATGCACACAGCAATGGAGCAGTCAACCCCCTGCTAGCCTGACCTCAGGCTTGGCTTCTGCTGGGGCTGCAGCAGAGCACAAACAGCCCTTTCTCAAGGAGAACAGAGAGGAATTTGATTCCAGTTTGGGTACAAGGGGGTGCCTGGATTGCCTAATTACTCAAGGGTGACTGCTAAGAAGAGGTAAGCATGAGATGGTTTTTCAGCACCTCTCTGCGTCCTCAGCCCCAAAGCCAAATCCTCCTCATGGAGAACATCCACAGGGTGAGCAAAATTGCCTGTGCTGGGAGAGCAAATGGGGGGTCAGGCAGGGGAATCTGCTCAGCTGAAAGCAAGCAGCTGGGAAAAAGCTGTTCCCTTTCTCCCCCTTAGCCAACAGCTTAGTTCCTCTGGTGCTCATTTTAAGCCTTGGATTAGGGGAGTGGTGGAAATGCAAATCCTTTGAGTCCCAAATTCAAGCTAGAGGGAAGAGGAACAAGCTGGGTTGTCCCCATGTTGACAGCCAGTGGCTGTTTGAGTGGGAGAGGGAAGCACTCATGAGGAAGTCTCTCTCCTTCAGCAGAGGTGGTTCCATCTCCCTCCCTCCCAGCTGACAGCCCGTGCAGGCAAATTTAACTCTGGGGATGTGATGCTAATGCCCTGGCCTGAAAGGTCCCTCCCCTTTACACACAGCCCCAGAAAAGGCATTGCTTCCCAAAAGTATACCAGGATGGTGAAGCACAAGCATGCCAGCACCCAATGTCAGCACCTTCTCCCTGGCTCTGCTGCTCTCCAGGACCTGCAGTTGGTCTGCAAGCTCTGGGCAGAGGGTCCTCTCCATCACAGGTCCACCTCCATCCTGCTCCCACCCGTCTCCAAAGAGGAATTCTCACTGCTGACAGCCACAGCCAGCAACAAGCCACATCCATCCAAACTCCTGATGGGAATCCGGGATTTGCTTCAGCAACTCTTTATTGGACAACAGCATATGCAGCTCAGGGGTGACCCAGGAGATGCACACACACGGCACACGCTCTGGGCACCAGGAACCTCCTCGGGCACTTGGTACCTCACGGAGAACGCTCCTGCGGTGCTCCGGGCGGGCTGCCTGGGACAGAGAGTCCCACTGCCACCTCGTGGGGCAGGGACGCATCGCCTCCGATTTTCCACCGCGCACCGCGGCCACCAAAACTCCCAGCAAAGACCCAGACCCTGGTGGAAAAGACGACCCGGAGAAATCTCATAGGCCCTGGCTTGGAGAGAGGAGGGAAAGCCACACATAGAAGTGCTAGAGGCATCAGGAATCAATGGGATCTTTCCCTGCCTGACTCCAACCCCGCTACGCAGCTTTACTGGGAAGGGAGGATGCTGGCACACAGGGCAGGTGTCTGGCTACAGTCACTGGACTGAGGGAAGAGTGGAAAGACACTGCCATCAGCCCAGGACCTGCTCATATACTCCTGTGTCCCACTCAGGGGAACGGTAGCACCTTCCAAGGGCGCTGGCACCCCAGGGACAGAGCCTCAGGAATTGAGGTGTTGGTCCCATGCAGAAGACATAGGGGTGAGGCAAACCCAGGAATTCCCTTCTGCTCCAAGTTAGCACCTAGCTGTTAAAAGAAGACTTCTGTTAATTTTCAGCAGGATGGGCTACAATGCTTTGCTGTGCAGTTAGAGAAATAAAGAAGCTAAAAATCTCCCCCATAGAGGGAATGAAGCAGTGAACAACCCCTCATGGCTTTGAGAAACCAGCCTACAACAACTCCCAAAAGGAGGTCTTGGACCCAGCACTGTCACTGAAACCTCTCTGGGTCTAGGACATCCCTCCCCATGGAGAGGGAGATGGTTCTGCTCTCTGCCTGCCTGCAGCTGCAGTCTGGGATAGGGGAGAGGCCCTTTATGTCTCATGCCCCATAGCGCCTCCCTCTTTGTGTCACTGATCCTGGACAGAGCCACTTCAAACACAGGGAGGGAGAGAGGAAGGAAGGGAGAGCTGCTCTTTCACACCAATGCAGTGTGCTTGGCACAGCCCTGGATGGCATGAGGGGGACACTGCAGGGTGACATGCAGTGCCATGCTCCCACATTCAGGACTGTAATGACTCAAGCAGAGGATGGGCAAATCAAGCTCTGCCCTCCTGAGCTGCCAACAAGGCTGAAGTCAGCTCTTGAACTAGATCCAAAGAAAGAAAACAGTCTTAAAAGTCAATCTTCTGCAAAAAAGTGCCCTCAAGTTCCATGCTTACTCTGTCTCTTTGGTTCACAAACCTACAGTCTCCATGTCAGAAAGCAGAGGAGCTGCCCCACAGTCCTGCACAATTTCAGGCAAGCAGCAGTGAAGATGGAACGTTCCTTTGATCCCACTCTCAGATGCTGGGCAGGGGAACATCACTCCTGCACTTTACTCTTATTTTTCTGCTTCCATATTTTGGACAAACGGAACTTGTTGTTCTTCTTCTTCTCTGACTCCTGGCTCTCAAGAGATCCGTCTGCAGAAGGAGCAAACACTGAGCACGTTGAGACCCACAGCCCGGGTGCCACCCACTGCTGCTCCATCAGAGTAGAAAGGGCCCTTACCAAACCTCTGGATCATGTCTGCCAACACCTGATCCTCCTCTTGTTCTCTGTAATGGAATAGAAATTAGAAAACTCAGCTGTGTTTCACCACAAGTGGCAGACCTCAAAAAAACACATAAAGGCTGCTGTTATTCCCCCAGTAAGAAATGAACAGCCTCCACAGCACACCTCAAGAGAGGTTCAGGAAAAAAACCTCAAGAGTTAGAGGAGCCATAGACATTAGCAAATTACATCTGGTTGCCTTGAAAGTGGGGGGAGGTGTGGGGATTTCCAGCCTGTGGCAGTCCAGCACTGCAGCATGGAGGCCCTTCCCAGAGCTGACCTATGAATCATCCAAGTTCCCAAGTTGTGAGACATCACCACACCCAGAAGATGTACAGAGGGTGAGACACCAGCAGCCCAAGGTGCTCACTGCAATTGGGCATGAACTCCCTGCTACCTCCTCGGGCCTGGGCAAGAGCCAAAAGCCTGGAGATTAATAGAATCCTTGAGCTGGAGTCCATGCCCTGAGGTCTGCTCTCAGCAAAACGAGGCACAAATCCAGCTACTTGACACAGCAGCCTTCCTTTGAACTTGGGGGAGATCCAACTCTCAGCTCTATCTGTTCTTTCCCTGCATTAGACCAACACATTCCTGGCTTCATGTTCCCAGAGTCCTCCTGCAGCTCCCACAGTCTCCATTCTCCCCATCTCCATCATCTCTCTCTCTTCTTCCTGCCTTCTACATTTTTTGTCCTTGTCTCACTTGTCCTTGGAGCAGCATTAGCTTGAGAGAGCAGCAAACATGACTGCAGTTTTGATCTCAGTTTCTCACAGCTACCAAGAAAGCAATGGAAGCAGCATTTAGGACAAGATGGTTGGTGACAGGTCACCACCCACCTCTCATGGTGCAGAATGGATTACAACCATCCATCCAGCCCTACAGCCTGGGCAGAGGAGAGGGTCCATTGTAAGTCATCCCTGGTGTTGGCACATCTCCCACTGCCCAAGGACCCTCACCTGAGTCTGTCCTCATCCAGGCACTCCACGATATCATTCCGATCATTGACTGTGTTCAGGTAGGACTCCAGCAGCTCCTTTTCTCTCTCTCTCTCCCTGAGTGTCTTCAAATCCTCTGAACAAGACACAAGAGAAGCCCAGGTGAGTAACTCCCCACTGTAGCTCCTGTGTCCACCCTCGTCCAGCAAGACCCTGGTACAGACCCAAATGTTGTTATCCTCATGCCCAGGGCACACCTGGCATCCTCTCAGAGAGGGTGGGTTGGGTGTTACCGGGAGTCTGCACCTAACACCTCCGAATCCAGGAGATCTTCCCAGTGAGACTGCCATCCCTGGCAGTGTCCTTCAGCTCTGAAGGCCACCCCAGCTCTGTGTGCAGAGCAGAAGGCTCCATGCAGCCAGCAGGACTCTCAGTGCAGTCAGCTCTTACCTGGCTTGCTCATGAGGTGTCGCAACTCTGTCTCAATGTTCCACTGCTGCTCCTCCAACTTCTGCTGTTTCATCCTAGAAAGAACCATGGAAATGATGAGTTACTGCCTCTCCATGCCTCAGGGCTGGAACCTTCTCATACTGTATTTAAGCCTCATCTCTACATTGCCCACCACTGGAGAAGGGGCAGATGAAGGGGAATCTTTCTCCATTGCATATGTAAGTTTTCCCTCCCTACAAGCTTATCAGTGTTCAACAGTGCCCATCAGCCTGTATCTGATGTATGCTGGCAGTTCTCCCAGAGATGTCCTCAAGCCCTCCCTCATCCCACCAATTGGCATGTTATTTTTTTGGGGCTGCCATGTTCCCTCACTTGCCCTGCTTACTGCCAAGTGCCCAAGCAGAAGGATGAATTTCTGGTTGTACTTACTTGTACATGAGCTCCGATTCCTGTCTGAGCAGCAGCTGCTTCTCATGGATCAGTTTGAACCAATCCACCATGAGGGCATCCTCAGACTCATCTGCAAAGGAGACAAAGGGCAAGACTCCTTTAGAAGCTGCATCAGTGCAGTCTTCCAGCTTAAACACACATCCAAGGCAGAGTCTAGGATAACTTAAATGGGCTACAGGCAACCTCAAGTGAAAACAGCTCATCTTTGGTATTCCTGGATGCAAGGGAAATTATGCAGCTGCTGAATATTCAAGGATTATTCAGTAAGCACTCTACCTCAGGGCACCCAGATCATTTTTCCATGTCACTGGCTCAACTCTGCCCTGTGAAACCTGAGCCATGATGACCCAGGAATGGGACAGGAGCCTCACACCTCCCCACCATAACAGAGATGGCCCCTGGACTTCTTTACCTCCCTCACAGTCACGCAGCTGCTTCTCCAGATCCACTCCTTTCAGTTCCAGCTCATCCAGTTGCTTCTCGATCTCACACACCTTCTTCTGGATTTCCTCCTCAGGAAGGTAGTCTGGGTGCAGCTAGGAAAACAAAAGTAGGACCAAATACAGCTTAGTGCTCTCAGACTCCCTGCTGAGGTCACAGTCCTAACAGAGATGGAAAATGACATAAGGAGCCCAACTGCAGAGCCATGTCCTGAAAGGGCTGTGTCAGCAGAGATGCAGAGCTCATACCAGAGCAGTGGCCAGTGCTACATTAAACCACTGTGATATAGTCACTGTAGGTGATAACATCTACACACTCTTGTCAATCCACAGAGATTCCCCCTCCTTTTTAGGGGGAGACTATGTCTACCAGATCTTTCTTTGTCTCTGCCTTATTCCAGGCCCTACTGTCCTCCTGCAGAGGTAACAGGCAGTCTCTCCATCTTGTCTCTGTCACAGAGCCTTTCACCCCTTCTCTGGAAATTCATATAAAACCTGCCAATAAGACAGCCTCAGGTATTTCTGGGCAAGGACTCCAGCAGGATAACCAGCAACTCCGGCATGTGCCCCTTGCACCTTGTTTCCAGCCATACCTTAGTTGGTGACACTGCTTCAGGGGTCTGGATGCTTTTTGGAACAGAGGGTTTAACTAAAATGGAAAAAAAAAAAAAAAAAAAAAGAGAGAAATGCAGTAACAAACTTAAAAAAATGTTGTGGGACAGAGCCTATAGCACCAGAGAGCACAACAGGTCCCTGCCAAACAAAAGAAGGCACTGGCTACATGTATGCATCAGCATGCCTGATGAAGGGGAGAGCAGTGTCTGCAGGAATCAGCAGAGCCTGATTTACACCTCGTTTCTGGACACTCAGACACTCTCTGGTCACAGGGTGCTGCCTGCACCCTCAGGCCATAGGCACTCACTAAACTCAGGAGTGACTTGGGAGCTTGCACTCAAAACTATTAACTTCCATGTTCATTCATTATCTCATTAATACTTGACGATCCTTACTGTGGGAAAACCCAACCTTTATTAAGCTTCCAAAATATACAACAGAAATATGGGGTTACTGTTAGAGGAAAAGACAAGACATATTTAAAAAAGCCCCTCTAGTGCTCTTGTACAAAGATGTACCAGTAAATACTGATGAAACAAAGATGGTCTAGGGGACCTCAGCACAGGTCTCAGGAAACTAAGGTTCAGTTCCTTCCACAAAACACTTCCTAGGTGAGAAGTCCCTTAGGCCCCACTACACAGCATTATTTAGGCCCTGGACACCTCTTAAAATCAATTCTTACGCAATGTGTGTTTGTTCCACTGTGCCTCAGCTTCCTCTGCCCAACTGTGCTGCAAGGATAACTACAGAAGAGTGTGAGGTATTTGGATACCCGAGGGGATGGGCTGGATAATTACCACAGAGAGAGAACAGAAGCGTACGTGGATGATGTGATAGGAAGGAAAACTCTGGTATCAAAAGAGCAGGGCTGTATGGAAGGCAGCAGCAGTGCAGGCTCAGCACACACAAGGAGAAAGATAGGACAGGCAGATTAGGGGAGCCTCCCGAGAGCCTCTGGCAATTGGTGCTGACTCGAGGAAGAGCTCAAGGACAGTTCTCCAATTGCCCAGTCCTGCCTCTAATTGCATTTCCCAGGAAGAGTGCTGGATGTGGCAACCAGCTCCGTTGTCCCTGCACTGCTGCTCTCCATCAGGATCTCCTCCCTCTGGATGCCGCTGGTTTGCTGCTCACACACCACCTGTGACTCCCACTTCTCCTAAAGGTTCCTCCAAGAGGGAACACCACCCTTTCCCAGCTCAGCCCTGCATCTTCAGGCTCCTTCTGGCTGATCTCTGCAGCACCTCCAACCAAGATAGGAAGCTGCAAGAAGGACAAGGTCACTGGAGAGGAGCAGCTCGTAAAATGATGCTGTCCTGACCAGCTCAGGGTCTGATATCCCCTGATATCCTCAAGTTCTGTCTTGACAGACACGAGCTGGGTTGGCTGCTTGCCGGCAAACTGGAAGTAGGACAGTTGGCAGGAAAACCCTGGAGCCTCCTTTCTGAAAAGAAAACGCTACCTACGCCAAAGAAAACTAATGACCTACAGAAATGCTCATCATCCACAGCCCCAAACAGGACTAAGGGCAGGAATGGCAGCTGACTTCACAGCCTCACTCTGGGTGCTGAGGTAGAGACCTCTGCAGAGGAGCAACAAATCTGTCCTTAAGCCACAGGCTGCCAAGGGAGAGCAGCAAGAGAACAGCCCTCCTGATGGGAGACTTGCACACACATGAAAAATATGGGGAGATTTCCTGGGAAAGCTTCCCAGAGCGGGCACTCCCCAGCAGCCTCCCTTATCTTAACAACTCACTTCCTGGGAAAGATGTAATGCTGAACCATGTGGCTGAGTCTGAGGAGAAAAAACCAGAGAATGATGGAAAGTTTTGGGAAAATGATGGCAGTGGAGGCATGCTAAGCTTTTAAAAAAGGCACCACAGTTGGAGTTTGAATGTTTTGTTCCTATCAGAGGTACAAGCAAAGGACAGTGCTGGAAGCAGGTAACCAATAGTAAAGGAAGCCACTCAGCCATTGGGACTCATCCTGCAAGCTCCAAGACAAACATCAAAGTCAGGGCTGAGCATTGCTGTGAGGACCTTCTAGCCCAAACAGGTAACACTTGTTATGCCAGACAGGGTAAAGAAAGGGAAGAACAAATAAGTCAAGCAAACAGGACAGCAGCAAAGATTGGGTTACTTCCAGAAAATTTCATTTGCATTGTATTGGGACAACTGGGCAAAGGAGGAGAGGTACAGAGTAAAGCTATGGCTGAAGATACAGGAGTAAGAAACTGGATGAAGGGAAGGGACAGACTGGTCAGGACATATTTGAAAGTCCCAGAAGCATCAGTCTTGGCTGCTGCTACAGTGGGTCCTGCCAGCTGGAGTCCCTGGCTGACAGTTCTCTGCATTCCTTTCATTTCCCAAAGCCACTCAATTGAAGGGGAAGAGGGGCATCAACTAGATTCTAGTTCCCCAAATTAGGAGATGGTCCTCTTCATAGCTTTGAGTCTAAAGAATGACAGGGCAGTGACCCTGACAATCTCTATTTTAATTTTTTCCCTTCCCACACAATTCTCTGGTCTGGCTGGTTCCTGCTTAGGCCAAGATAGCTAATAAAAAATAATGACATGGATTTTTTTTTCCCCCATCACAACAGCCACAGAAAACTCAGGAACACATCTCCCATACAGACCACTCAGGCTGTCCTGACAGTGCAGAGGAGAGAATGCCTTTAAGCAGGCAGAAGAGACCTTACATGTGGTAGTGCTTTTCTTCAACTGGTTGCCCTCTTCCTCCTTCTTGGCAGAGCCCCTAGGGTCTTCCCAGCCTTGCATTGAATTCTGACAGCTCCTGATAAGATCTGAGCTGGGGATCAACTTTTTCTTCGTGAATCCACCAGATGAAGCTGGAGATTAAGAAGCACAGGCAGGTGTTGAGTAAGAAATTTCAACTCTCATCTTACAAAAATCCCTTCATTGCCCAGCATCTCTGGTTCTCCTCATTAGTCACCTTCATTTCTAGTCCTGGTTCTCTCTCAGTGGTAGCAAGGGGCAAAAGCTCAGAGGAAACAGGGAGAAATCACCAGTTAGAAGATCAGAGTATAAGAAGGGTAGAGGAGAAGAATAAACTGTTGGGAACCATCCCCAAGACTTCTCACCATTGCACATTTATGCAAGAGGGAGTAAGCAAAGTCTTGCTAGCTGTCTTGCAGAAGAAGGGCACCCTGTAAAGGTGCCTTCCTTGGGGAAGGATGGCTCTCCAAATAAAAGACCAAAGCAGGTACTGAGAGAAAAAAAATCCTGAAAGCAATGCAGTCTTTCACCTTATTTGTGCCTTGCAGCACTCATGCCTGCCCCTGCCTGCCTACCAAAATGAAGGCAAAGCTTCATACCAGAGTCCTGCTTTGCTGATGGGACAACTAATGGACTTGGCTTTTTCTCCTCGTGTGCTGAGCTCCCTGTTCCCACCTGGGAGTTATCAGTAGGTTTCTTAGAGCCACCTTGGTCTCTGCAAAGAAGAAAGACAAAGGTAGGAAACCATCCTTCTTGTAGAGTGGTCCACAAGAACTATACTGGACTTCCTCAGTGGGATCTCCATCCAGGAGGGTCACACTTTTTCTAATTAAGAGTCCATCAACTTGAAATATGCTTTCCCTCTCCAGAAATGAAAGACTTTGCCTCTTCCACCACATAGTTGAAAACAGAGAAGCATTAAAACACAGGAGGGCTTCTCTCCTATCAGCACAGAAACCTGCAGCACCACACACAGCTGCAGATATGGACATTCCCATTCTCTTGTCACAGAGACCCATCAGCTCCAAGACACTCACTTGTTGGCTGCAGGCTTCAACAGAGATCTCCACTCTGCTGGGCTCTCAGACTTGTCTTCACCAACAGCCAGGCTTCCTAAAAATAAAGGACAAAACAAGGTAATTTCAGATCTAATAAAAAGAAACAAGCCAGATTTGTGTCTCAAGAGATGTTAGGAGATAAGTTATACAATGAGGTAGATACTATGATATTATTGCAGCAAACCAGCACCACTTCAACAAGTCTAACATGGGCAGACACATGTACAATAGGCAGTAAATAACCTTGGTGGCATTTTTCCCCTTTTGGCTCAAACACATCAAACGTTTGCAGCTACAGAAACACAGCCACAGTGTAAATGAGCAGCAATGTTCAACAGCAACAGTTCAGGTTTCAAGGACAAAAGGATGAGGCATGAAGCAGGGGAGACATAACACCCCACAAGCTGCAGACAGATACTGCTTCTGGACCAAAAAAAGGCCATCTGGAAGTGGTTGAGACACTGGATGCCCCCAGAACATTATCCCTCAGCCCCCTGTGCAGTCACCATGGTGCAAGCTCAGTTCCAAACAGAATAGGAGGCTGAGTGAGCCCCAACTGCAACCACAAAATCAACCTGAAGTTCTGGCAAGGTCTCCTCTCTGGGAAAGCCTACATAAGCCTCTGAAATCCATCATGATTCCAACATTTGATGACAGCTGGTACAACTTCAAATACCTGGAGATCCTCAGAGAAGAAAAAATTGCCATGCGAGAGGGAGCAATTGCACTGGAACAAATGAAAGTATGTTGAGCCCCAGAACTCAGAAAAACCTCGTGTGGCTATGGAGATAGAGAGTGCAGGAGTCACTGACACATTCATTGTACTTGTCCAAGAGAAAGGCACAAAATTGGCACACAGTGGCCAGGCAGAGCTCACAGAGATGTGAACCAGTCATCTCACCTTTGATGCCTTTTGACGCTGACTTGTGCACAGAATCAAGAGGTTTGCTGGCATTCTGGCTCTTGGGCAGAGGGTCTGTAATCTTTTCCTGTTTTAGTGCTATATACCCTGTTTTGCTGGGCTGTGCTTTTGGAGCTGGACTCTGCCACTGAGAACTGAGGGGAGAAAACTTGCCACTGCAAAAAAGAATAACCTGGTGAGTGGTTTTGAAAGGACAGACCATTTAGTGGCCTCTGTTCCAAAGACTTGGATGAGTCCCTTAAATCTCAGCCACAAGAGCAGTCAGGGACAAGGGAAGAACGATGCAGGGACTTCTCCAGGTTATCTCAAGAATCATCATAGGAGTACAAAAAGGGAAAGAGAAACAGTACTCACCTGCTGGACACTGAGGTGCCAATGGAACTGAGTCCTCCTGGCCTGTTTGGAGAGATGTTTGATCCAGCCAGAGCGTGTATAATGTGGTTACGTGCCTGATCCTTCTCAGCACTTGCTGGACTGAGCCCAGTACTGGTTCTGGCAGGGGCAGTTTTACCAAGGCCATGAGAAGAAGGGACTTGGTTTTTAGTGTCAGAGGTTTTATTGCTGGAGGTCTCCAATGACCGAAAAAAATTTTCCCTGGCTTGCTGTATTTTTGTTGTGGAGGTTGTCCAAAGAGGCCCTGCTGGGGCCTCATGGTGATCTGTTTTATTTCCTCGTGGGGTACCTTTGCAGTCATCTGATTTATTTACAGCTGAAGAGGACCATGAAGTATTTATGCTTTTGAAGCCAGAGCTTCCAGAAGATGAAACAGATGGCTTGGTTGAATTAGTAAGGCCTTCCTGGCTGGGTTTCTTCAACACCTGCTCTGATTTCTTGGGTTCTGCTGCTTTCTGGAACGCCTTGGCAGCAGTAGGGGCTGGGGTGCTCTCAGGTTTGTTCCCAGTGCTGCAGAGACCAGAGATCTGGACATTGTCTGGCTGCTGGTGGCTGGTACAGATGAAGGTACCAGGCTCAGGCCCAGCTTTGTAGCTTCCAGGAAGGAGCACGTTCCAACACTGCCTGCATCTGTGAATAAGAAAAGTGTTAGAAAACATCTCCAGAGCACTGGGAGGTCTTTGAGACACAGCTGAGAGTGCAGGCACAGCTTCCACTGCCAGCACAGGGTGGGTGAAGGTACCACACAGGCAGTGAAATCCATTCCCTCGAGTGCCCACACAGCCCCCTTCCCCTCCATCCCCAAAGCAACAAGGCTGCCCCTCTGCAAGCCCCAAACCCCTGCCCCCAACTCTACCTGAAGCAGTTCCTGTGATAGAGCTTCCCAGCCACCAAGCAGCGCTGCACCAGGTGCACGTGGCTCCCACAGACCCCACAGCTGCTGCTGGGGATGTTCCCACTCTCTGCCAGGACCCCTTTCTGTGGGGAAAAAGCAGAAAAAAGGTGAGAAGCAGGCAACACCATAGAGGTCCCAGGTGGGTGCATGTTTGACATGCACAGCCAGTGGGCTGGGGCAGAAAAGTGATGACCAGAAAATTCTGGCCCTGGCTTGGTTCATCTGAAGTGGAACAGCCCACAGGGAGGATAGAGTAAGGAGAAGTTGCTCCTAGCAAAGGCAGAGGACCAGAGTGTTTTGTCTGCCCGTGGGAAACTGAAGTGCAGAAATGCATGATTTGAATTAGCTGTGAAAGGTCCTTACCGTGGTGACAAAGAAGCTTCCCTGCTTTCACCCTCATTTTGTTCCTGCTCTGCTTTGAAACTGTTTCCAAGAATTAAATCAGTGCTTTCTAGCAAAAACGATACATTTTGTTAAACATTTCCACCCCCAATCTAGAAACATCACAGTCATGTCCTATTCACCACTGGATGAATCCCAGCTTGTGATGGCTTCCCAACAACTGCCACCTCAATCTGTGCAGTAACCAACCAGACCTCTGGATTAAATCCCCCCTATAATGAGGTGAATATTTAGAGACTGAAGGTATAAACAACACCCCAAGCCCCATTTCTTACTAGGGAGGTTTCCTTTGGCTGAGCTCTGGCTGGTGGGTGGGCAGGAGGTAGTTTTGGAAGCACTGGCTTAGGAGGCTCTGAAACAGCTTTCTTCCCAAGAGGCTGCTCCTGAGGTTCAGAGGAAGGACGCTTGATTCCAGCCATGCCTCCAACTGGAAAGAAGGAAAAAGGGAAGATTTTAAGATAACATAAGGAAAACCCATAGAAAACACATAGAAATAATCCCTAAAAATGGATAATTTGATGATGGAGGCTTGGAGATGCCACAGTGGATCTAATGCAGGAACTGACAGGACTTGCCTCAAGAAACCTGCAAACGCCCAATCCTCTTCTCAGATGAAAAAGAAGCCCTCTACATTCACAACAGGTAGAGCAAAGAGAATCCCAAACACACTTCAATGAAGCAAGGAATGATTCCCCATGGCCTGAGAAGCCCAGGGAGGCTTCGTACACAGTTTCTACAGACAAGACCCTGTAGCGGGAGGAGAGCGAGGTGGGCGTCGCCGGGCTGGATAGATGAGCGATGTAGCTAGAGTTGCTGCGAGATTAGCCTACTGCTGAGGACGCAGCCAGCCATGCTCGAAGCTAGCTCTGGAGTGAGCTGCCTGGTGGATGTGAGACTCACTATTTATTGGTCCACGGCCTCACGCATGCTCCGTGGGGCCCTGCCTCAACTGGGCACAGGTGTAGTGGCTCACACCCACTCCTTGGTGATTAGCAGACTCCTTATGTTGTTCCCCTACAAGACCCCTCGATCTGTCTCTCAGGAATGTTATTTTTGCACAACTTGTTCTCCTGAATGAGATGTCTACATGTTCCTTGTGGGATATGGTTGACCCACTGCTTCACTTTAAGAGCAACCAATAAAATAACCACCAGTCTGTAAAGGGATTATAACCTTCCTGGTAAATAGAGAGGGAGGCTGGGCAGGGAGCAGAGAGGAAGCAGAGTTCCCAGCAGCCTTCTCTCAATAAAGGCAGCTGTCCAAACAAACACCCAGGGCCCTGTCACCACACTGACAGTGGACTTGTGACAGCCAACCCAGCACATGGTTTAGGCTCAAGCTGTCCCCTCACTTCACATCATAAAGATGGGGGGGATTCTGCTCTGTTCTTCTGCAAATGCAGGACCGCACTAGGATACTGGCAGCTCAGCCTCCCTGGCCTCCAGTGTCCTGCTGGAACCCATGTGAAGGGCACGACTGTGGTATCAGGAGGCTGCTTGGTGTCAGAGGGCACATTCCTGGCTGGGCTCATTTTCAGACACACACAGCAACAGGAATGCAAACAGTGTGTTTTGTGGGACACCAGAGAGTATAAAAATGTGCTGTGCTTGATGACGTGGTGGGCAAATTGCTGAGGGGAGGGGACAAAGACCCCAAACTGACCCAGATTTGCACTAGTTGTCACACACAATGGACTTTGTTTGACTTCAGTCAGCCTGGTTTTAAAACAAGACATAAAAAATGAAGAGGCTGGAGGGAAGAGGTTATGGAGAGAGAAATAAAGCATGCTTCAATGTATAAAGAGGTGGAGAAGGGAGAAGAGTATTAGAGGTATTAGAGGCAGCTCTTGGAGTGAATTGTGCTTTCTTTTTAAGATGTGGGATGTTTTCAGTATGTATCTGTCTTTTCAATCTAGATTCACCTTAGCCAGTTAAGTCATTCATGTCCCACTTTCTAAAGTTTCCTCTGGAGGAACCTGTGAAATTGGTTTATCGTATTATTTCATTTTGTAAGAGCTTAAAGCCAAATATAAACCAAGTCTATGATAATGCTCCTGTGAGCCCAGTTAAACTCCTCAGTACGTGGATATAATGCCTTATAACAGCTCTGTGGCCTGTTTCATGTTTGAAAGAATTGCTATCACAATTATGCCAGTTCAGGGGGTCATTTTCTTCTGCTTCCTTCCATCAGCACTGTTGTGCTGTACAACCCCTGCCACGGATGCTGTTACATTGGCACAGCCACACAGACAAGTTCAGCCTTGTCAAACTTGATGTTCTCACTAGTCCTCTGGTGTGGCAAGGACTAGAGTAGGCATGAAAGTGCTTGAGAAAAGAAAGCTGAGTTGGGGACTGTGGAGGGGAACCTTCACTGCTCCTGTCTGGCTGAACTGTAAGAAATTTTAGAATGCTTACTAAATTTAAAGGCGCTAGTTTTAAGACAAGGTACAGCCCTGTGCCCTTCCAAAAGTACTGGTGCTACTGTAGGCCAGTGTGTAAAGAGGTCAGATCCTCCATTCAAATAGTTCTGGTACCAAACGGCCTCTGTGCTATTTTGATTTTCCAAGCTTGTCAGGAGGCAAGGGAAAGCACAAAATTAAGCCCAAATCCTTCCTACGCCCCTCCTGGGAATATGGTACTTACTAGGAGACCGTCCATGGAAGTAGTTATAATACTGGGATACATAGGTGAGGATGCTCAGCCTGTCTGGTACCCTCAGAGCAACCATATCCTCTGCTTCCAGCAGGGCTGGGATCCCCAGCTCCTCCTCCGCCACTCGAAATGCCTGGAGAGGGGAAAAATAAAAATTAAAAAAAATGGCAGTCTTGTCCAGCCCAGGCTGCTCCTCATCAGAAGTAAGAAACTCCACTGCAAACATCCCTGCTCAAATAATAACTCTACTGGGGAACAGCTGCCCCAGTTTAACTCCTACATCCCATGGCTGCTGCAGGAACTGATGGAGCCGTGGCTTCCAGCCATCGCGTTGAGAAACTCAGGCAGGGAGCCAAAAATCTGGCCTGGCAAGCTGGCCATAGCTCACTGCAGAGGAACTCACCTGGGCTTACCCTGCTCATCCTCCAGCCTGCCTCTGGCTGGATGGGCAAAGCTGCCAAGAGCAAGGCCTGGCAGAAGGGGATGTGTCAGGCCAGGCTGGCAGCCTCGCTTCCAGCCCAACCTGGAGCACTCCCCAATTAACGGTGTGCTGGAAGGTGTCTGCAGGCAGCTTTCTATCTCCAAGTGTTGTGCAAAGCTTCCTGCCTGCTCCTCCCCAACTGAAAAAAGGGAAATCTTGGGGGGAAGAGAGGAATAATGCAAAAGAATGCCTGATACCTAGCTTCCCTCCAGCTTAACTGTTTGCATGCTGACTACTAACACGTATTTGAGGTAAATATTTCTCTTTCTGATGTCCTCTTCTTTGAAATTGCAGGATCAAGGTCAGGGAAAGGAGAGAAGAAACATTTTCTTTTACCTCTTAATGAGACCCTTTACTGGATGGCAAAAACTTGCTCAACTCAGCATAAGGCTTTGACTAGGGATTTTCTCCATCTGTCTTCCTTCCTGGCTTTTAGGAAAAAATCCTTTCCCTTCCTGTTGGAGCATCCCCTTTGAAATGCCAACACAGCAAAGGAAAACAGCACTTGCAGGAGCAAAAGCACAAGGAAGGCTACTGCTGAACCCTACAGTGAAAGGGTTAAAGAAAGACTGAAGCATATTAAAGACTTGAGCACATTAAATCCTCCGCATCCGACCTCTGGCACAGACACAAAACAGTGGTGGTGTACAAGCCAACTATTCCTACTTAGAAGAAACAAACAGCCATTGTTTTTTAGCAAGATAATTACCATTTTATTCTGTTGGGTATCCCAGTAAATATGTAACTGAGCTGACATTAAGCACACTTTCAGACAGTTACCACTGGCTGCATTATCCCAGCTGCCAGCCCAGCCTGGCACTCACCTGTCTCATAATCTGGTGCTTAATATCATCTTTGGAGTGTTCCCCATTGCACTGACTGCACAACTGGTCCAACCAGTGGACATTCCTGGTGTGCAGCCTAGCAAGAACACAGGCCATGCCATCTCCTGCCAGACAGCACCGTAGGTGAGATCAGTGTGACAGGCACAGAACCAGTGTGAGGGGCTGCCTGGACCACAGAGAGGAGGATGCTCTCTGCACACAACTGGTTTGGCCAGAAGCACACAGAGAGTAGCATTAGGATGATGTGTCCCCTATAACTACAGCATCCTCGTGCTCCTAGGAACTGCTCTTGCCTGCAGACCCAACAAGATCACCACTCAGTTGCCCTTTTCCTCTGAATGCTGGCCCAAGCTTGGCTTTAAAGAAGCAACACGTTCTTTCTGTAACATTTTTCATCAGTGCAGGTCCAAGAAGTGAGTTTAGCTCTCCCAGAGCCAAGGACCACCTCAGATGGCTCCACTGCATCAGAGATGTCAGACAGTCCAGACAAGAGTAAGCTGCTGTGGTTCATTCACCTCCCAAGCTCCTGCCAAGCAACAACGAAGCTGCGTGGAAGGATGCCAAGGGAAGAGAAGCATTTTAATTCACTGCCCTTCTCTTTGTGAGAAAGGAAGGAAAAAAAAAATCCTTCCTTGGAGCACTAAGCTCATGCTTGAATCCAGTGCAGGAGGGGACTGGCCTGCCCGACTTCTGTCTTCTCTGTGCAGAGAACAAGAGAAACTCAAATCCCATCCTGGAGTGAAATGTCCAGTCAGAATGAGGTTTTAGGATGCCTCCACCTTCCAGCAGCCTTCAGTCACTGGAAATGAGCAGAAATGGGGGGAGACTCTTTACACTTCCCCTCTCCCACTAGCTACCTCCCAGCTCCTCTTCTGTCCCTCAGGAGCATCATGTACTCAACACATCCATGCCCATGTCTTGACCCCCAGCACCTCCTTCCAAGTTCCTGTTGCAGCAGGACATGCCTGACACAGGCATCACTGCAGCCAGTGAAGAAGTCTGAGCAGTCTGAGGGTGCTTTCAAGCAGCCAGCAAGCCTGGGCAGTGTTGTATAAGTCAGAAAGCTGGACACATGCAGAATAAGGCAGAGGATTTGATTACAGCACACTGCACCTGCAGTCACAAACTAGAGCACCAAGTCCCAAACTAGACTAAAAGTAAAACTTTAAATGTCACTTACCAGCTTGTTGTTCTCATATACATTTTCTTTACTGAGGGAGCTGAAGTTTCTGAAACAGAAGAGACAAATTTCAGGTTGGTGATGTAGAGCCAGCTTCACTTCCAGCTTCTCAAACCCCTCTGAGCTTCAGTGGACAGAGCACCTCATCCCATCCTGCCTTCTCAGAGCCACTTTGAGGGAGCAATGTGGGCAGATCCCAGCACACAGACAGCCACAGACCTGCTGTACCTCCCAGAACTGAGACATACAGAAGACCCAGCAGGCACAGCCATCTGCCCACAGGCAGCACAACACATTTTTGGCACATCTACCCTTGCAGGGTTGACTCCTGCAACCTCCCATGGACAGGATGTGCTGATGCCAAAACATCCCATGCAGATTCAGGGGTTTTGCTTTCTTTTTTTTTTTTCCCCATCAAAAAAAGAACAAGCCTTGCTCCTCTCCCACCTCAAAAAGATACACTGGTTCCTGCCACCCAGCTTTGCAACACTCTCTCCCTGACCACTTCCCAAACAGCCACATCTTTGCTTTTCTCCACACTGCCAGACCTCAGCTCCAAAGGACACTACACAGCACCCTTCTCCAATGCACCCAGATCCTGCAATCTCAGAAGCTGCCAGTTCCATCAGCAAACACATTCTGGTTTCAAATCCTCTTTTCTCCTGAGCTCCACAAAACCACCAGCACCAGGAATCTGCCTGGGAAATACCTCTGCCCACAACCCAATACTGCAGCTGATAACACCAAAGTTGCCTAGAGAATCTTATTCTCCTTTCCCTGGGGCTGTCACCTTTGATTTGTAATCATAACGAGTAACTGAAAAGGAAGAGAGAATTACTGTTTGCAGTTACAAGCCAAAGTCAACAATCCTTTTTCCTTTCTGAGGTCCCCAGTAATCACTTCCCTCTTCTCCACTCCCTGGATTTGCTCTCCCTCTCTCCATTCCAGCCCAGATGCCACTGTGCTGGGAACGCAGAAACTGAGACCTGGCAGGGGTAAAGCACAGAGGAGAGGGAGTTTTGTGCTATTGAAAACAGAGCCACAATAATGGGTTTTCTCACCCATAGCAGAGTGTGTCCCTTGCATAGGAAACAGCCACTGTCAGCTTTCTTTTAAACTGGCTGTGACTTGCTAAACTGGGAATACAAAACCAACTGCTGGCTGGCAGCCCTGCTCTCCAACACCATTTCCTTCTGCCCAGGCAAGCGGGCAGGGTCAAGTCCTTTCTTAAAACCCAGTTTCACTTTACAACCCTTGTACCTACTGGCACAGAGCTAAGGGTACAGAGAGGTATCAGAGAGGAAATTCTCATTGATGAAAAGGCTACAGCACCAACTTTGCACTGTTGTAGGTAGCACCTTCATAAACGATGTGGACCTACCCTTGTTAACCAGTCTCTCACCTTGGAGAGGAGGCAGGATAAGTGTGTGAAAGCCAGGGCAAAGTTGCCTTGCAGAGTCCTATTCATGAGTCAAACACATGATATGTATCACAGCAGGGGAACTTTTTCCATGACTTGTAACAGCAAGGAGCAAGCCAGGTCCTTTATCTGCTTACCACAGAAAGTGGAGTATTACATTACAAATACAAGAGGCTCCTTCAAACAGGTTTGCCCATGATGGCATAGCCTACATCTGGTATTGCAATGTGGGATAAGGAGAGAATGAACAACAGATAAGACCCAAAGGTCAAACTCCCCCAAGAAGCACGTACAGATATGGCACATCCCACTTCTAAATCATACTCTTTTTCCTGTGCAAAAATCAAAGGAACTTGCAGAGGTTTTTGTTCAAGCAGTACTTGTGCTCGGAGAGTTCCCTTTCCTGAGACAATGGATTTAAAAAGAGCAACAAAAATAATTACAAGTCAAAAAAGCTTCAGTGAAACAATAGCTACAATCATCCGGTTTTGTGTCATGCAAGAAAATCAGCTTTTTTAAGAGCCAGCTGAAGGAGGTGATTGCAGTTCTCTGCCTCACTCCCAGGGACATCCTGAACACAGGAAAACACCTGCAAGAGGAAAGGGGAGTTTCAGCTTCCTCAGTCATGCTGTCACACAAGACACAACATAAAATACTGGGATTATTTATTGTGTGATCAGTGCCTTTTGCTGAATGCTGTTTGCTGTGGTAGTGTGTGTGAAGCTTGACACTGCATGGCATGTCAGAGAGACCTAAAAATCTGAATCTCTGACAATGAATGTCTCAAATCCCCTTCTATTCCCCACAGAAGAGTGCAAACAATCAGGTTACATGGTCCTTCCAAGAGCCTCCTGCTCTCCCAGCATCACTGCTTCTCTGGTTAGTCAGGTGAACTGCTTATATAGACTATTTCTTTTAGACATTGATCGTGCTGGTGCATCTCCTTTCTTGGAATCAAAGCTCTCTGGACCAATGTAATCCTAAGAAAGCAAAGCTATTACAAATGGAGAAGCAGGAGTTCTCCACTGAGAAAACACAGGCAACTGAATTAATTGAAAGAGGTGAGAAATAAAAATCTGACCCAAGAGAGGGCCTCCAGTGTTATAAACAAAGTGGAATTCACTAGCATGTGAAGAGAAGTGAAGTTTTGAGCTCTCAAAAAATCCTTCTCTTAGCAAAAAGCAGCTGAGCATTTTTGATGCCCACAGAATCTCTGTGAGCACCCACTGCTCCAGCTGCACAACCCCAGCACTGCCAAACCTTGCCACAGTCCTTTGCTACCCTAGGAGGGATCTCTGCTGCTACTGCTGGAAGCACTAACTTGGTTGGAAACTTTCCTCTGGAACAGACAAAGCAAAAAAAAAAAAAAGCCCCAGAGCCCTGATGACCTCAAAAGCTTCTGCCTCTCAGCACTGTTGCATTATTTTATCTAGAGGCTGTAAGATATGCACAGTCAGAAGAATCACTGAAAAAGGGTGAAGCACTCTTTGCCTGTTCACAGTCCTTGAACAGAGGGTTCAAATCCAGCACACTCTGCTAGGAACAGGACCTTTTCTGGAGTTGCAGAAAATCTAGGGAGGTAGAACAGGGCTGGGAATCCCAGGTGGAAAACGTGGCCCCTGCACTTGTCCTCCTCTCAGCAATGCCTGCTCTGGTCTCAGTGTGCTGCTGGGAGTGATTAACAACACATGAGATAGTTTGACCCCAGAACCATCCTCCCCTTGCCTGTCATTGTCACACAAACCACAACGCCACAGAGGCCAAGCAGGCAGCAGCTCTTGCTTCACTCCAGGCTTTTGCTGAGGAGATGGAGAGTGCAGGCAACCTGTCCCCAGCATGGCCCAGGCCCTCCAGGTCCATCCTGGTGACTATCAGCCTCATCCTGCTCCACTGAGCTGACAGCAGCCCACGAAATGCTGCTGGAGGAATGGACACCCACTGCTGCTGAGCTGCCAGAGGGGGATTTCACAACCAGTCCATTCCCAGAACACCAAGCTGAACAGCAGCTCACAGTCTGGGAAAGAGCAACAACCCTGACAAAGAGAAGGAGCTTAATCAAAACCTTTCCTCGACATCTGGCATTAATATCTGAGCCAGTGTGCATGGCTTCCCTGCTTCTTCTAACCCACTGATCCAGCCAAGGCCACTGAAAATGTGGCTGGAGCTTGTACAGCCCTCACCATCACACACCTCACCTCCTGCCATGAGGCTTCATGTTCTTCTGGTGTAATCAGCCCAGAAAGTGATCTGGGTTCTGCCTGACACTGTGTGTGTCTGCTTGGTGCTGGCTAAAAAGCAATCTTCAGCTGGGACAGAAAGAGAAAACCATTTCCATGGTAACTCAACTTGCACCCTCCCCCTTCCCCCAGAGCATCCTTGGGTGAGTGGGAAGTGAGTGGCAAATGCATTTGAAATTTTTACACAGCCTGCTCTGTTCACCAACAACAAACAGACATCAGCCAAGTTTGAGAGAAGTTATCATATTTTCCATGTTTTCCAGTAAGAAAACAGGAAGGGGGGAGAAACTCCAACCAGCCTGTCCTCTGAGCCACATAGCCCACAAGAGAAGCCTGTGATTATGACCATGTTGTGTAATTGCTTGAAGTTTTCCTGAGAATTTCTCAGGCTCCTGCAAGGAGAAATCCCCTGCACTCCAGAGCCCAAGAATGTCATTTGTGTAAAACAAGATGGAAAACACACTGTTGCAAAACTCTGATGCCACGACTGAATCATGTTCTGCAAGTGATTTATCAAGCAGAGCTGCTGCAAACACAGCAAATGCTCCAAACATCTATTTTCCTTTACTAGTTTTATTTCCTGTACGATACTTCTAATCTGCAACCAGGACCTCTGCCAGAAGCAAGGGGAGGAGCTCAGGACACACCACTTGAAGCCCCTGGGAACAGGAGTCACAGCCACACATGCACCCAGCCACACTTCTCTGCAGGTGGCTCCTGCACTGCCAGCACCCAGAGAAGCTTTTACAGACTCAGGGAGATTTTGCACAAGAATCCAGCCCCAGGATCTGACACATGACACCCTGGCCACCAAACACTTGAAAGCATAATTTCCTTCCAGCAGGACTTTGCCCAGCCAAGGATACACCTGGTGCTTTCCTGTACTACACCACTGACACTGATGAGGGAGGTCACTGTCAAAAGCTTCTTTGACTTTAACCTTCAGGAAATCTTTGCTGAGCTGGTCCAAGTCACAAAGAGTTTCTGTAAGGTCCTGGATGAAGTCAGGCAGAATTTCCCCCATAAAAGAAAATGAATGGTAACAGACAGATGTCACAGGCAACATTTCCCCTCTTCAGCAAAGGAACATTCATTTAAGATGTGTCTATCCACAAGCCTTGATGCATAATTTAAGGATTATAAACAAAACTAAAATGGTCAAGAGGATTATTCCAGCTCTCAAGTCACTATGCCCATTTACATCCATGCTCTGAGTGGGCCAGCTGCAGAGTTGGCCAGGAAGCAGTCACGTTCCCTCTATGAGGACCTCCTGGTCACATCAACCTTTCTGCCCTGGTAATTTGTATCTTTGTAACTGAATCAGGAAAGAAAGGAAATATTTGGAGTCACATGGATATGACAGAATGTCAGGAAGCGACACACAGCAACACTCCATGGTGACTGCCCAAGCACTGGGGACTACAAAGAAAGTCTACCTGAAGCACCCACTTCCCACTGCCCAAGCCTGCTCCTGCCACATTTAAACACAACAGAAGCAAGAGGAGACCTTCTCCTTAGGCTTCCACCAGAACCAAGACATCTGTAAGAGACCTGCACACACAAACCTAAGTGACAGGCTGTCCTGGGAGCATGAGGAGAATGGTCAAAATCAAGGAACAGGAGGAAAAGTGCAGTACAGACAACCCATCCTGGTTCTCTACCAGTTGGACACATCTGGCTGGGACAGACCTCTGCTTAAATCAATACTTGTGGGCAATCTTTGCTCCCTTGTGCCTTGACCTCCTGCCTCAGCTGTGTGTGTGTGTCCCCCCACAAAGTCCAAAGAGCCCCGAAGTGAAACAAAAACCACACGTAGGAAGCAAGATCTCTGTCTCCCTCTGGCCATTCACCTTTCCAGGTCTTAGCATTTGGGCAGAGGCAGGCCAAAACCTACAGGGTACCAGCAAGGGGTGGAAACCACTTCACCTCTCTGAGACAGAGCTCTAGATGGGAAAAACGAGTGCAGGAATCCAGCAGTTGCCAGGCCCGACCTTTTTACTGAATTTTGTTTAAATAGCCCTCACTTCCCAGCTCACACACAGCTGAGCTGCTGACGGGCTGAGCAAGGAAAGCCCTGCCTGAGCAAACATGAACAGCAAAGAGGGAAACACTTCCCAAGGCACTGCTGCCTGGGCTTGCCTCACAATCGAAAGGACTCATTGAAAATACTTATACTTCAGCTAGAGAGAGAAGAAATGGGAAAAATGAAAAATATAAAGAGGAGAAAAAAAAAATGTAGGCATGTAGGCAGCGAGCAGAGCTCTTCACTTGGAGATTTTCAGCGTGGGTACAAGCAGAGCTCCCGGCCAGGGCTGCCCGACTGCACCATCCCCCACGGAAGAGCTCCCCTGGGAAAGGCCATGCGGGATGGAGGGCTGGGGTCTGCAGCTCGGTGTGGGGCTGAGCGCAGCCCAAGCTGGCAGCCGAGGGTCTTGGCCTCGACGTCCGGCGAGGGTACTCACATGAGATCGGGCCGGTGCCGGTGGAGGATGGCGCAGAAGGCGAGGCCGTCGCGGAAGGAGGTGGTCATGTTGGTGATGCTGACATCGCGGTAGCCCTCGCACTGCTGTTTGCACCACAGCTGTAGGTTCTGGATGGCCGCCATGCTCTGGGAGAAGCGGGGAAGAGGCAGCAGCCCCGGTCCCCTGGGACGGCTCTCCCGGAGCCCCGAGCGCTGCTGAGCCGCGGGCTGCGGGCGTGCGGCTACCGGCGCGGAGAAGGCGGGGAGAGGGGCGGGCGGATGCCCCGCAGGGCCTCCCTCCGCCTCGCCCCGGGGCCGAGCTTAGCCGAGAGGGCAGAACCGACAGAAATAGGGGTGTGGGTTGTGTGTGGGGTGGGGGCGGTGGTCCGGTGTGGTCCCAGCAGATGCTGCGGGGCGGTGCGTGTGGCCGGTGTGTGTTGGGGGGACATGGGACCGCACACGCTGGGCCTCCGCAGAGGGGTTAAAGGTGGTTTCCTTCGTACACACACCAAGAAAACAAACCAAAACAACCCAACCCAACCCACGTTTCTTTCGTGCAGGGTCAGCTGCGCGGGGGAGGTGTGAGGAGGGAGGATGGAGAACGGGCGCGCCCAGGGTCCTCCTCCTGCCATGGGCACAGGGTCTGCCCAGGGACATCAGCGGCTGCTGACTGTCACCTCGGCCACCACCCTGCACCCTGTCCCTGCAGAGGGGACCAGCAGGGTGGGTGGCTGGGTGAAGGAGCTGGGAAGGCAGCCAGGCAGCCGTGGCCGGGGGCAGCAGGACGCTGGCCAAGCCCCAGGGCCGTCCCCTTTCTCCCTCCTCTGCACACACATCCCGTAAAATAACTCACCAGATCTCGTGCAGCTGGCAAAACCGCCCAGGAGACAAGGTAAGGCTTTCAGAGCTGCCTATAAATGAGGAAAAAATAATTAATAATACATATAATATAATATATTAATGGCATTTCTATGACATGATATGGATAATATACATTAATATATAAATACCTCACAAATAATTTAGTGTGTTTCCATTTCATCAACAATCACTGGCCAATGTATTTACTTTATGGTAAGGATTATACATTTCATTATAAATGCCTTGCTGGGCATGTCAGCAACTTTTACATCTCCATTCACTTTATTATTAATGGTTTCCTGAACAGAAACAGCATAATAATGCACACAATGCAGCATGAATATTTGATGTGGCATCTATAGTCTCCCATTTATCATTTATAACAGGCTACAAAAACATTATAAAACATTTATTACAAATTTATAGATCACTTTATACTAAAACAAAGTTGTGTTATAAATACATTATTAATCCTTTATGCCATTTATAGGAATCCCTTGTAATAAGGCCTTAGCATGTGTTGCTGCACAACTGTAACAAGATCACTGTGGCAAGAAAGAAATATGGCACAGTGAGCCCGCTCCTGAGTACTGAGCATGTTCTGAGAAGGAAAGTATAGACATCTGCACTCAAACTTAATCAGACTACCAAGGGACGAATAAAAAAAAATAAAATGCTGGATTAACCCAAAGTTAGTTTTTTCCCTCTTCCTCTCTGAAAAGGTGCTTGCTTTCATGCAAGCTGGAAACTTGCAGCAGTGGAGTCCTGAAACTTGAGCTGTCCTGCTTCATTTCCTCACCACCTTCTCACTAGATTGATAAAATCTGCATAATTTACAAAAAGCCAACTGCTTAATGATGGGCAGCCTTTCCCACCCCCTGTCATCAGGAAGTTTAGGGACTGGTAAGAAATAAAGAGGATGCTGTGGGTCTAGGAAATACATTTGTGGGGTGTCTTTTTGTAAGTCCTGAAGATTGTTTTGTTTAGCATCCCTCCTGCTGTGGGAAAATGATATTTGAAAATGAGCTGTTGACAATTGCTAGCAGTACAAAAAGTGGAAATCAGCTTCCGAGCCCAGCTTTGAACCACCTGTAGTTCCCCCTTTCAGATTTAATGACCCAGATGAGGGGCACAGCCCAGGGAACAATATTTAGGTTTTTTTAAACATATTTGTTTAACATGACAATCTGTCCTCTAACATACCCAGTTTAATGAGCTGATGTGCTTAGTCCCTTCTCATTACCTTGCATTTTGGAAAGGGGCTGGGTGGCAGGGGGACACAGACCCAGGGAGCAGAAAGCCAGGCTGGACTTGGAGAGCAGCTGTGATTTTCTGTGTATCACAAACCACTACATTCACCTCATTCCTCCCTGCACTGTGCCTGGTCATCTGTGTTTGACCGAGACTGTCATCAGAAAAGCATCCAGGCTTGCAGACACCAGAAGAAACTCTTAGTCTCTGGCCCCAAGCTGTGCATCCCGAGAGAGGGTTAGCCTGGAGGTGCAGCCCTTGGTACAGCAGAAGACTCAGGTCCACATTATACATTGAGGTGATTAAAATGACATTGCTGCAGGAGTTGCTAATGCAGTGATAGTGTTACTGCTGGCCCAATAGAGGCTTTTCAAAATGCAGGCATCAGCAACTTGTACACTGTTCCTCGTTGGTGATTAAGGGGAGGTCTGTGGAAATGTATAGCTATGACAAACCCTTAACACAACAAATAAACTAACAAGCACCTGAGGGAGGAACAGGGCAGGAAGGGAGCCCATGCAGCTGCCTACCCAGTACCCACAATGGGTACTGTTCTCCTAGGATGTTCCTCGTGGGATGATCCTTCCAAATCCTTGCTCTGGATTATATTTTTCCCTTATACATGTTTTCCTTGGTGGAGCCTTGTATGTCCTCAGCCCATGTGGTGGACCTGACCTGCACTCACTGAACTTCTCTGAGTGCTGCTGGGTGAAATTTCCCACCCGTGATGTACCTGGAGCAGAGAGCATCCTGCGAATACAGTGGCTGCTCCTGTAGATCCCCTTCCTGAAGCCTGTTTGGAAACTTGCTGGAGAGCAGCAGTCCACAGACAGGGAGCAATTTATTTTTCTCTACTTACAGAAGCATCTTCTTTTCTCTTTCTTCCACAATCCTTTTAATTTCTCTTCCTAGATACCAAACTGCAATGGAGAAATCCTGAGTGTTTCCTGATAGTTGTTATGACTATGGGGATCACCCTCTGCCATTAGCTCTTAAGTTTATCATGGTTCCCACATAAAGCAGCCTGGACTTCAGTGTTAGTAGAGGGAAAAAAAAATATATATGTGGCTAGGACCACCCTAAAGCCCAGAGAAAACCAACCAGCATTTGATGCTTTGAGGACTTTCAGAGGGGGAAGGGTCGATTCCCTGCCTCAGACAATGTGGAGCCTCATGAAGCTGCGAATGAAGTAATGGATTCTTTTTCATAAAAGAGGGCAACATCATAGACAAAAACCACATCTTTTAACTATTGTGGGAAATCAGCTGATCAAATTGAGCTACTTCATAATTTTGCTGCAGGCTGTATGCAGGGCTGTTCACTCCCAACAATAGGAAACGTGTGTCGTAGCCAAGAGCTCTGATACATTCCCGCCTCAATGGATTGTAATAAATTGAGGGATTCAAAACAAGAAGGAAAAAGTATGCGTTTCATCAGTAACATGCCTCATCAGCTCTCTCTTCCCAGAAGGCAGCCAGGCTGACTCCACAGAGACAGAAAGGCCCAAGCCAGGGAAAAGAAAGCCCCAACAATTTCACAGCTACTCACATGGAAATGTTTCCGCATGATTCCCGCCTCTCCTCAGAGTCTGGTGAGTCTGACCTGCAAAGGAGCAGGAAAAGCATTAGTGCAAAATTCAAGTCTGAACTCAAATTTCCCCTGAAAGGAGATGAAAGTGAAATGTAAAGTTACAGAAAGAGGCACTTTGGTAAATCTCTCTACAACACATCCCTCTGAGAAGCTCATAAATGGTAAATCAATTATCCTAAAATCCTCAAAGGACCAAAACCAGCAGGCATCAGAGCAAAGTGTGTCCTGTCACCTAGGTATAACATGACATCACATCAAAAAAGAAACAAGCCTCTCTCCCTTGTCCCTTCTACCTGCCAGCAAAATGACCCATCAGCTTTGCTGTCCCCCAGAACAGTGAGGTGCATGACAGGCTAAAGGCTGATGTCAGAAAGTTATTTCCAAGCAACAAGGATGTGAGAATGCCTGCATGCTGCATCCTACATACCAGGTAAGGAGGAAAAAAATGAAGAAGCAACAAATATCTACCTGGTGGGTCAGCAGAGAGCCTCAGGGAGATAAAAGCAGCTCTCCAAGGGGATTGAGGATGGTGTTTGTTTCACAAGGTGACCTCCCTTCCTCTTCTGAGAAAGCTGAAACAGCCAGTGGTGATCTGCAGTATTTGCACTGCTGTGGCAGAACACTCACCTCTAGTCCTCTGGGCACCCCAAATTTCACTACTCTTATCAGAAACTGAAAGTGAAGGTGCATTTTGCTGATCAAAACCTGTTTGGATCATGAGATTGAATGAGGTGACCCGTATCTATCCTGGCATCACCATGGGAGCAGGACCCACCCTGGAGCCGGAGCTGGCTCAGCTGCTTTGAAATGCTCTTACCAGCAGTTTAATGCCTGGAAAACCAGTAATATTTGTTAGAAATTAACAACATTAACATGCTGAAGCAAAGAAGCACTTTGCCTTGTCTAAACTCTTTGTGGTCACGAGTAAGTGAAGTTTCCTTTTCCTGGTGGTGGGGGGTAAACAGTAAAGCCAGAAGAAAGGCTGACTTTTCCCTCAGGTAACTAACCTTGAGTCAGTGTAACTTTAAAGGCCAGAACTTTCCACTTCTGTGCTGAATTCAGGTGAGACACTGCCAATCACCTTGTTTTCACCCAGACCAAACCTGAAGCACCACGTTTTACTTGGGGTTGAACGGGGGCTCCCATAGGAAGTCTGTGATGGTGCAAAACTCAGACTCTTTCCTTTCTCCAGTCCTGGCCTAGCAGTTTGACTGCTGTGGGGTCCTCCAAAGCCACCAGAACCTGTGTGCCCATGTGCTGCTGCCTGGGTACAAAAGGAGGGGACAGCCTGAGCTGGTGGCTCTACAAGCCCTGCAAGATGACTGATTGTAGATGTAGTTAAAGATGTCCTACTCACCCTGTGCTGAAGATCCTTGGAGGTCTTGCCCTCCTCCAAAGATCTTCCTGTGAAACTCTGGAAAGCAAAACCATAAGCATCACTTTAGTTTTGAAAATCTCATCCTTCATTAAAAAAAAAAAAAAAAAAAGGAGGTAATTTCATTATTCTTCTGGTATGTTTTTCAATATTTGCATAATTTCATATTTGCATATGCATAATTTGCATAACTGTTTAATGCTAAGAAGACACTTAGCAATTCTTACAGCTTAATAATTACCCAGCAATAACTGGCCTATTGTAGCTTAATTAATTTTTGAAATTGTTGCTGGGGGTCTTGACATTCTTTTGCCCACTATCTTCTTGTGTAAGAGATGCTGTTCATGAAAACAGGGTAGTGCCAAAGGCGAGACACCACCAGTTTCACAGGACAGGCTGATAGATTACTATAAAGGTTTCTTGAATTTATAAGGAGGAAATGCAAGCTATTTTCTGCTTTAGGGCCAGATTACCTAAATACACAGAGAGGCAGGGCAGAGATTTAAAAAAAATCAGTCCACCTTCTGCAAATGCTACCCCTATAGAAGCCAAACTACTTACCTGGTGTGGGGCTGGCTTTAACATAGCCCAAATGAGCAAGACTTCTTACCATTTTTAGCTTTTAGAGAACAGTTCCTTGAGTTAAGTGTGAATCATATCATCCTCAAGTGTGGTATGGCCAGCAGGAAGTTAACTGAGGGCAGGCAGGGCCAGGATTGTGTTTTTCCTTGACTGAGGTCACAGATGAGGTTGGCTGGAGGAAAAGGATGGTGAGGCCCCCGGGAGCAGTCCCAGGAATAGACTCCACAGCCCACATTTACACACAGATGACAAGCAACGGAGATGGAGGTTTTTTTGTTGTTTTGTTTTTGTTTTGCATGGCATGTCTTGCATGCTGCTCCTTGCAAAGGGAGGCTTCTCTTTCTCTACCCTTCCTCTTTTCCAGTGGCTGGGGAAAAGTCAATGCCTTTAACCATGAAATCCCATTTGTTAGCACTTACCCCTCCACCTTTCTGAGTGTTCCTACTATTGACATAGTGGGTTGGGCAGATTTGCTTCTGAGCTCAGTGCTGGGGCTCCTCCAGTTACTCAACCTGAAGCATGGCCCAGAGGCAGCTGCCACTGAGTCAGCAGCACTCCATGCTTCATCATGCCCTGCTCATGGCCAAACTCCAGTGCACCCCTCCTGGTTCCTGGGATGCACAACCCAGCCCAGAGCTGGTCCAAAGCTGCAGCCCTACTCTGGGGCATCAACTGATGCAAGAGGCCATGCTCCCAGCCACACCACACCAGGAATATGGAAGTGTTAGGTTGGAGCTGCCCACTTGGACTTTCACCACCCTGGCTGGACATATCATGTGCATGCTGGACAAGTGTTCCTCACTCTCCACATGAGGCTGCCACATGGTCAAACATGATGCTTTGATCATGGGCCATAAAAACATTTGATCTTTGCAGGAGAGAAAAATAACATCACAAGCATGTGATGTGGACAGTTTGCTTTCCCCATCATGTTTCCCTTAGAGCTGGGGTGGGATTCCCACTGTACCTGGGGAGACCAAAAGCCACCCCACAAACCAGTCCCAGGTGAACTCCTTCAGACACCAGCCCTGACAGCCCACAGCTCTCCTAGGAAGCTCTTGGTAACAACTGGTTGTGACAGAGAAGTGCCTGAGCAGTGATTTTGTCCCCCTTTGAGTAGTGTTGTGTAGAGGGCAGATGGAAGCAGTGATTTCCACTGGGTGAGGCATGGGAGCCTCATGGGCTTGGCCAGGAATGACCCGGCAAACCTAACTTATCACCCTCTTCTGAACGAGGTGCCAGTTCTCCTTCAAGACAGAGGAGATGGCCCCAGCCCCCAGGAGGAGCCTGGCAGACCTATGAAGGATAATGCTGTCAGCTCAGCAGGGACTGGAGGAGAGAAGGTGCTCAGCCAGGCAGAGATGAAAGTTACAGAGCGCTGATTAAAAGGCGGGCGAGTGTCAGGGCATCAGCCACGCTGTCACTAAACTGTTCTAGAGCTGTCACAGCTGCCTTTGCAGCCAGGAGGGATGGGCTCCTGCCCCAAGCTGTCTCTGCACAGCCAGGCACCTCTTGACAGCCCCATTCTCAGCCCTGATCTCTTTTCAGTGACATGCTCCAAGCTAAGGCAACCTGCTCTGCTCCACTGGGTCCAAGCAGAGGATGGCAGCAGAGCAAATACAGTGAGAACCTTTAATACAGCAGAAAGCAGTGAGAACAACAAATCCTAGATGATAGCTCTTGTACTGGGAAATCTGCAGAGTACCTGCTCTCCCTCCCTTTGAATGTGTTTTCTGACCTCACAAAAGATCATTTCTGCTGCTGCTGATAGAGATCTGCTGCTCCCATCTTCTCAAACACATCTCTTTTTTCCTACTGCTCTACAAAGTGTGGTTGTCATGGTGTGAGGGGTCATTAAAAAGTTCTGCTAACATTCAAACATCCCCAAACATCCCCCACGTGTCCTGGGGCTGATCTGCTCACAACAGGTACCACCCAACAGAGAGAAGTTGGGGACCAACCACACAACTTGATTTTGTCCATAGACATTCCTAGTTACAGCCCTAGGGTGGTGTTTCTGGAAAGTGTCACCTGCAGGGAGAATCTTCACCATAGCACCAGCTACTTTGTCTGACTCACTGTCTCTGCTGTGGTAACAGACATTTTCCATGCTCTTTGACTCCAAGTCCTGTGAAAAGCCCCTTCACAGCCAGTCCCATAAGTTCCCAGATGCTCTTGGCCCACAGCAGCACCAAAAGAATAACCTCCCTGCTCTGACAAACTGAGCAGTACCTTAATGATGTCTGATAAGGGACTGAAATAAGAGGAGCCAGTAACATCACTGGGAACCCTTTAGACAGGCATTAATCCTGCTGTCATTGAGCCCCTCAGGAAAACCATTTCACTGACTTGATCTTCTTCAGCTGTTCTTCCCTGTAATTTATATGTAGCTAATTGCCACAGTAGTGGCTCTGGATGTGAAGCAGATGCTGCTGAGGAAAAGAGCATATTGCATCCTTAAGTGATGGTTCTAATCTCTTTATTTAAAGGCAAGGCCACTCACAGTTGATGGGAGGTTCAGAGCACTCCCTTTTCTCCTCCCTCTTCCTGCAAAGCCAGCCAGACATCCATTCATATTTTGACACATTAGCAAAAGTTGTCAGCTGCAGCACTCCTGAGTTACAAGCACAGACAATATTTCTGCACCCAGCCACTCGTGAGGTCACAACTGTCCTTGCCATCAGCAAGATACAGAATAATTTACAGCCATCTATAAAATTCCTCCAGGATCTTTGTCTTTTGAATACTACAAAGATTCTCTACTAACGAGTGGAGTGCCAGAAGAACAGAGACAAATGACATGAAAGCAAACTGGTGATGAGAATTAAGTTGAGACTGAAGAACAAGCATGTGCAGTTATTTCTCTGGAGCAGAAGGAAGACAAATACCTCCTTTTCTGTCCTCAAATGATGGCTGGCAAATAAGCCAGCACTTATATCTGCAGATGAGGACCAGAGAGCAGTGGTCATAAGAGTCACGGGGAGGCACTGGGCAGATCCCAAACAGGAAACTCAACAGCTCGTTCCAAGACTCCACTGTGACAGTGGCCAGCTGCTGGGATGTTTGCAGTTAAAGAAGTTTCATTTGTTTTTAAAGAAAAGTTTTCTAAAGACCCTCTTAAAAACTTGTTCTGTCAGCAACTGCTGTTGGCCAAACTCATCTGTTGCACCCCACTGGCCCTTCTAAGCCCTCTCAATTTCCTGCAGATGCTGTGAAAGGCCAGGATGGTTCTGTGAACAGTTGGCTGCAGTGTCAGGTACTCCAAAGGTGCTTGGTCTAGTATAGTAAGAAGTTGAAGAACAGGAAGAGAGTGAAGCCAAGCTACACCCAAAGCAGTGCAGAGCATAGAAAGGTAACAATGGTAACAGAGAATTTTAATTAAAAAAGAAAAAAACCAAAAAAACAGCCACTCCCATAAGTGGTCTCCCCCCTGCACAGATCTGGATGCTCCCTCCAACACAGGACTGCAGAGACTTCAAGTGCAAGGGCCAGCACTCCATTCTGCTCTCCTAGCAGTTCTGCCTTCTTGGAGAGACAAAAGACAAACCAAGCAACAAACAGACTGCCACTGCACCAAGGAAGTGGTCCCTGTTTGGCACAACATTCAGGAGGTTTTTCTCCCACAATAACGGTGTCTGAGCCAGGCAAACCAATCCCTGCTTCTTTCTGATCTTCAGTCACCACACTCTCCTCTCCCAGCACACTCTGGCCTGCTACATCACCTCTTTGATCCTCCAAGCACATGGGTTGAAATACACTGTCTTCAGACAGGGCTTCAATGCAGCCAATGAGTTCAGTTAATTCCTCTGGAAGTGGAGCTCCCAGAACCAGATGTTCATATCATGGCTTCCATGTGCAAAACCTTCAAGGCCTCTGAGATCTGAGAGCTGGTGTCAATCTGTCCATACATCCCCACCAGGAAGGCTCTGTGCAGTAACACTGCTGCATGCTCTGGGAAACAGAAAGACAGCATGAGGACTGACCCAAGGGCTGCAACATACAAGCAAGAGCAATTCACCAGCAAACACTGAGATGAACATTTGCAGCTGTGCAAGAAATTCTCTCCCCTTCCACAAGAACACAAACCACTTCCTCATAGCTCTGTGGGTATGTGGATCATGGGAGGGATTACTTTGGAGAAAATCTTAAGGGAGCAAATCTTCTTGAAGGAAACCTACCTCGTGTCTTCTGAGGGAGGCTGTTCCCTGGCCCAGGAGCCCAGTTTTGATCCTTGTGAGGTAAAGCATGTACCAAAGGTGGCAAATACCAACTTACCTTGGCAAAGGAGGGTGTACTCAGGCAAGTTCCTCAGTGCTGTCTGCACCACCTCAAAGTCTCGACTTCCAAGGCAGTACATGAAGGTGGGAAGGAAGTCTGCAGCAATGCTGGGAGTAAAACAGGATGGTGTCAGTATGGTCCAGATTAGCATCAAGAGGCATGCAAGATGGGCAACCAGTGCCCATCAGTGACTCTGGATAGCCTAAGTTCCAGTGGTCCTCACCTGGGGTTGTTCTGAATGGATCGCAGAGCCAGGCTAAAGGCCAGATTTCGGCAGGACTCCTCTGAGGAACTCATCAGCTTCTGAAGGTTTGCCTGAAAGAAAACACACAAATTAGGATCTGGGGGCATCCAGGGAACACAAACTCCTCAGGCTTCCATTACTTCCCCTCTAGCACCAATCCAGCCCAATACACATCCAGCAGGTACTAGCTGAGCCAGGAAATCCCCCTCTATAAGAAGGATTATCCTGTTTTTGAATACTTTAAAGCACCCTTCTATAATCTTACTCTCTGTAGGCTCAAATGTTTTTGGCAGAGCTGCTCTGCTCTCTCCTTGCCCCAACACTGGGAAAAGGACAGAGGGTTAATTCTTCCTCTGACATAGAGAGAAGTTAAAGTGGTTGATGACAAACCCAGTATGCAATAGAGAGAAGATGGCTGCAAACTAAATACTGCCTGCTGTCAGAAGGCCTAACTGGAGATAAATTTCTCCTGTGATGATGCAACCACACAAAAAGCAGAGTAAGGGGAGAACTTAAGCTGGCTGTGCAACACAGCATGTAGTGAAAAGAATCTCTTCTTTCTAGTGGCAGTTTGAGACACTCATACTCACAGCAAAAAAGGAGAGAATTTCTGGTCTCCGTCTGGACATCTCATCAATGTCTGTGAGCACCTCCAAGATGTCTGGTGGAAAACACAGGTTGAAAGGGGTGATGACTAAAATTTGCTGATCCAAAGGATCTTTTCTTTTTTTCCCTAAAAATCCAATCTCCCAAGCAGTGAAGTTTTCCCACCTGCTCAAAGAGCTAGACTAATGCAGGCATTCTTCAAAAAGGATGAGAGCAAGTAGGTCCTGTGCCAAATCAGCCCATCCCAACCTGCCAGGCAGAGGCCACAAGCACTGTCAGGCCATGGGCAGGTGAAGGAGTGGGGTGTGAGTTTTCAATTCTAGAAGAAAGCCTCTTTTAGCAACAGTTTCCAGGCAGGACTTCTTCCCTTTGTTTCTAGTGTAGAAGGAAAACTGTCACCTCAATAACACAACTTAAGTCTGAAGACTAGACACTTGAGATTTCAGAAGACCTTTGAAGAAGTATCTTGTTCCCATGTGCCAGGTTAATATTATTTAGGTTAATATTATTTTGTTCCATGGAGGCCATTTGGGTATTTGTAACAAAATCCTGCTTTTCATCACTTTGGTATTTTTATATAATTTTAGAAAAATAGCATTCCTATAAGCACTCCAGACCTAGCTTGAAAATCTGCAGCACTCCTTGAATTACCCATACCATATCTCAAAGCAGTTACAAGATCCTTGAAGAACCCTACAGGAGAGGCAGCTTCAGCACTGGTAAGTGATAACAGCATCATAGGAAGCCTCTGTCACAGCATCACAAAAGGCTATGGATGAGTTCATCCAAAATAAAACCACATCCTCACTGCTGGACACTTCTACACACAAGACTGAAACAGGAAACCAGCCTGTAGCTGCCAGATAAGGGTTGGCATCTGTCTGCATTTGCCCTGTGCTTTTATACAGCTCTGCAGGTCAGTACTCACCCTCAACTGTTTGGCCTCTAGAGAGCCTCTTCATATATGGGGCCATTTCAGCTGGAGTGAGAGGAGTGAAGAGAGACACACTGACAAGGGGCAGAGAGCCAGCTGTTGCTTCATCTGGGGGGAAAGAGAGAGAACAGGTCAGTCCCCACAGCCTATGAAGCTTTACCCAGGAAACAGTTCAGTTTTCCCCACCAGTGCAGTGGTGTACCATGAGCCAGCCAGGAACACTGTGAGAGCATTCCTGCCTTTCACACTGTAGCCTCAACTACACTTTCTGGTACTGCCCAGCTGAAACAAAGAGAAGGAACCTCCTCAAGCTGTTTTGAGTAACTTTCCCATGCAAGTTGTAAATAAAACAGTGGAGAAGTAGATGTATCCTTTGGAGTCTCTTAACAGGTCAATCCTGAAGTGTGGCTGAGGAAAATCCACAACAATATTTGCTCTTAAGAGCTCTTCTTCTGCTCCAGTAGTGATACCACTGACAGGGAAACAAAATAGGTACTGGTTCCAGAGTGCTGAGTATACAGGTGCCATTCTCCACTCTAAACACCCTTTCCTTGGGCTGCAATGCACAGAATGAGCACAACACAGTCCATAAAATATCTGTGTGCCAAAACACACTGCAGATTCAGCAGATGGGATAATTCTTCCCCCAAAACTCAGACTCACCATCTTTCTCTTCTTCAGAGCCCCTCTCCAAGATGCCACTCTTACTAGGCAGACTCAGCCCAGCCAGGAGGGACTTCAACATTGCCAGGTCACTGTTGTCAGATGATAAATCACTGGGAGAGGAGATGGCATGTTTAGCTTTCAGTAGTAGTAAGGGCATAAGGACAAGTAACATATATAAACTAAACAAACAGTTCCTCTGAAACAAACCTAAGATTTTTCCTTTCACTGTAACTGAAACTCATGTGTTTTTCCCCATATCTGCAGCTGGGACTCTGCAGCCACCACTCAGGGAAAAGACCCTCCTGCTGTCCCTCTGGAAATGACTGTAGGGCACTGCAATGCCCCAGTAGGACATTTAGGTTATTATGTGAGTTGAAAACACCATCTGACTTCCTTGGTCTCTGTTTTCACCTATAGAAAGGAATATGCTGCTCACCTCAATAAAGACTTAAGGGAGCTAAGGGTGAAAAAGTGCCACATCACTAGCAGTTTTGTCACAGTTTTGCTTCCTCTCTAATTAGCTGACATCAGCCTGACTGTGCAAGCTCTCTGCAAGCCAACCATTGGCTAACTGGAATAAGGAAACTTACTGGAGTGGATCAGAGTGCTTCTGCAAGAAGGAGACAGCTGCCTGGGCATTGCACGTAATGTACTTGTGGATAAACTGAACAAACTTGCTGATAAAAGCAGCCAGGTGCCGTGAGGATTTCCTATAATTCTAAGAAAGAAAAAAAAAAAGATCAGAGTTTGAGAAAGAAAATAAATATCAGAGTTAAAAAAAAAAAAAAAAAAGTGATGCATTTCCCCATCCTGCACTTCTTGAGTGCAGGGAGTAGCTTCTTGGCCTCCTGCCTCCTCTTTAAGCTCTCCAAGGGATCTGATAAACTTTTTTGTCTATAGGTTTTCCCTTCAAATGTGAGAGCTGGGCTGGCTCTGTGTGCCATGAGTTTCTCCCTCTAGTGGCTGTCAGCCCGCGCATGGATGGGGAGCAACCACTTTCCTACCAGCAGCAGCCGGATGAAAGATAGGAGACAGTCCCATAGTGCCGCCTGGTGCTCGTTCTGGAAGACCTGCGGCTGGAGCAGCTCCAGGATCCCCAGGACGTGCATGAAGAAGGTCAAGTGGTTCTGCTGCCTGAACTCCTGGAAATTGAGGTGAACACGGCCATGCAGCAGCGCTGCAATCATTGGCAGGTGCCTGAAATGCCAAACAGAAGAAAATCCAGATCCAGCCTCCTCCTAGAAACTGTTACATGCTGTTACACCTCAGTTCCTGGAAGGAAGCATCCCCTATCCTTTCCCAGGGTTCTGGATTTGACCCATGTATCCACAGAACCAGCAAGCCCCATTTCCCACCCATGTTCTGTTCTCTAGTCTCCTACTCCAAGATAACTGTTTCAAGATAGACATAAGAGATAACTCTGCTGCCCTTCCTCTTGGCTTTTGTCCATGAACGCAGATTCTGTCATCAACCATCATGATTGCTGCAAGTTTGTTCCCCTTCTAGAGGAGCAAGGGTCGATGCCCTTATATGAACACCAGCCACACAGAGGGTGAAAGGGGAGAGTGGTACCTAAGAAGTAAGATGGGGTGAGCCACAGCCAGCTTCCTGCAGGCCATATTGGCATCCCAGACCCGGCTCTCTGCTGACTTGGAGTCACTGGTGTCTGCGAGAAGGTTAATGAACCTGTGAACCAGGGCATCCAGCTAGAAGAAAAGCAATGAGGAAACAGTTCAGAAGTTTAAAGCACAATTAAGCCCCTGGCTCTTCAGCAGTGTTTCACAATTCCTTTCCGAAGATAGAGGGGGTTAACAGAAATTATTTTCAAGTAGAATCCATGAGCAGATGCAATGTTCCAGCTGGCACAGGATCTGAAGTCCGCAGTCCCTACAGACATGAAAGCACAACCAGATGCCTGCACACTTGTGCTTTACAGCAGCCTTTGGCACACAGAAGTTTGTGAAGCTTATAGAATTTTATAGAAGGGAACTGCAAAATAAACCACACCTGAACTCTCTTGCTCCTGAAAAAGGAGTCACAGTGACCCAAGCAAGGTTTTGCCAGTCCTCTCTTCTTAGACTGGACATCAAGGTAGCATCCACACAGGGTGAACAACTGGGAGGGGGCATTCCTGTCCCTCCAGCTTTACCTTGCAAGTGCTGCTGTCTCTGGCTCCTTCACTGGTGAGAAGCATCTCGGGCATAGGAACAAGGAGCTCAGGTAGTTGCAGGTATATCTGAAGCAGAAGGTCCTGGCAGCATTTTCCCACAGAGCTGAGGGGAAAAAGGGAGAGGTCAGTCACCAGTTACTATGTTAATTCAACCAGCAAACATCCCAGACCCATCAGATTACTAACAGCATTCCTGCACATGGCAAACAGACCATGTAAAAGAGCAGCCACCACTAATTTGAGTCAGTGTTTTTTTCAGTCTTTCCTTCTTTTGAACTACTCACATCATTCACATTCCACAGGGATCCATCACTAGGCCATGTGAAGTTAGGAAACTGCAGTTATAAAGGGGCACAGGCCAAGAAAGCTGAGTTTCTGGATGGGGTACTTCTGGTCATCCCCATTCCAATTGGAAGAGTGTTCTGAGGCACAACTACTCAGACAAGCCAGCCTGTTCTTTACACACCCACCCTCCACAGGTCCCTGGCACCATCTGTGCTGGGAGGCAGTACAAGGCAATGGCAGCTGAAATTACTCAGGATCTTTTCTAACACCACAATAAGCAAGGTCAGTTTAGGTTCACTGTCACAAATGCTACCTCCTCTTCTTCCCAGAGCTAACAGAGCTGTTGGAAAACAATGAGAGAAATCATAATTGCCAGAAGCAGGATGCAATATGAGCTGTGATTCAAGAGAGAAATAGACAAGAAATCCCTCCTTAGAAACTGGTAATTAAAAAAAACCACTGGCTTAAAAAAAAAAACACAGCAAGCATTTCCTCCTGAAGTCCTAAAAGCAAAAGGGACTTGAAACATCCCTTTTAAAGTCATCTTCTTCGTCCAAGTACCACATAAAATGATTACTAACTACAAGTTGATAGTGCTAATCATTGTCAACCCCACCTGCTTCCCCACTGCTGGATACAGTTGGTCAGATACTCCGTTACTTTTTTGATGCTCTCAAGGTCCCCATGAGAACAACTGAGCAACAAAGGCAGCCGAGACTGGATGAGTGTGCAAGAGGCCTCTTCTGTGTTCTGGTGTCTGGTTTCTGCTTCAGCCAGGATCAGCTCCACCATGCTGATCAATTCTGATGCCTTTAGGTGGAGCACAAATTCCTCACGGCGCTTCTGTAACACAAGAGAACACCCAAAATGAACCCAAATGAATCTCTAGATCCTTAGTTCCTTCTATAGTCTCACTTTCCAAGTGGAACAGAACATCTCTTAGGGCTAGACTTAAGAACAGCCCTATAAGTGGAGTTCTGAAAGCATGTATCACAGCCCCAAATTAAATCTCTTTACTCCAACTTCTTAACTAATTTACTTCAGCTCATCACGTGCAACCAGACAGAATCCATAACTCAGTCACCAAACCAAAGAAATTCCTCTGTGGAGAAGAAATGTAACCCTTTCTCTTTCCTGACAAAATGGGAATCATGCCACACTGGATTTTAGCTTGTTCACCACTGCAGCCTTGTGCCTTCATGTTTAACAGATAGTGTGGCAACTGCTGCAGGAGCTGCAGAGCAGATGCCAAGTGGGCAAATTTGTGTGTTTGTATCATCTTTTTGGACTCAATTTGTCACTGTAATATGGAACATAGCAAAGCAGCTAAGCAACCAGCTGAGGTACTAGCAGCAAACTTGGCATAGTGCACCTGTATCACTTCAGCCACCTCTTGGGCCATGGGGGAAAAAAAAGAAAAAAACAAGCAAACAAAAAAATATATCAGGCATTGTGAAAGTGTCACTTCTTACTCCATCCAAAGAGGAATCTTGGAAGAACTGAACCACTACCTGAGGAGTTCTTTGGTCCCTTCCCTGCCAGATCCGAGGAATGTGAATACAGGCCCACAAGAAATCCAAGGATGCAGTTGGGTCAAACCTGCCAGAAGACAAAAGAAGACAGATTTGCAATTACAGTCAGTGGAGCCCTCAGGCAGCAGAAAACACATGGCAGCAGCTCTAAACATCATGAGTACTGTGAAGAAAGGAACATCTGCAAATGTAAAAATAGGATCCATTAAGTCCCGAGAAGGGGTTTGGTTCTGTTCCCAGATTACAACTAAATATTTGTGGCAATAAACACTGCACAGGGTATGGAGCTGAATAAATGGCATTCAGCAAGAGTGTGGCAGCTAGACGGTGTCTTGCACCACAAGGCCAGAAGTTGGTCATCAACACAATTGGTACAATTAGGACAGTGACCTGACTGTCCCAGGGTACAGAACACCATTTTCTGGCTGTTATCCTGGACTGCAAAAATTAATGAAATTTTTACTAAGTAAGGGATCAATAAAAAACCAATAATCAAACAAACACTGCTAGCTTTAGAAATCTTGCTAGTTTAGTCATGTCCTAAATTACTGTTATTAGGTGTTACAATTTCCCGGTCCATAAGGAAAACAAGTTTAAGCAAGATAGTACCACAGTGGCACTTCAGTATTTTGAAGCAAAATACAGAAGCTGAGAGCTAGGGCTGCTTGAGAGATCAGAACTGGGAGCCTGGTGCCAGAAAGGGGTTAGAGAAAGACTGGTAATGGAGTTTTGTACAACCAAAAGATCCAGCAGAGCCTGCCCAGGAACATCCGTCAGTTTGCTATCCAAGCCATCTTTCAAACCCCACGTTCATAAAGATTATCAACAAGGGCAACGTGAGATGGATTACCCAGTGATTAGCTCTTCCTGTTTAGAGCACAGCCAAATCTTTATGTGCTGCTTCCATCAAACAGCAGGTAGTATTTATATCGAGGTACACAAACCAGCATGACTGAAATCAGCATCTTTCCCACAAAGCCTTGTTTTGGCTGGGTTACATCTCCTGGCAGATGTCCCATGGAACATGGCAGCTCTTGTTCTCAGCTTCTGTTTGTTCTCTCTCAGCTCAAACCTCCTTGCTAGGCCCAAAAACCAACTCACCTTTGCTCCCTGTTTCTGGAAAGCAGAAGTCTGATGCACTGGTGCAGTGTGGTCCAGCTGGACTGGTGAGTCAGAAGAGCCAAGAGATAGGGGCGGAAGGAAGGCACCTGAGAGCCTGCCTGAAAGAACCAAACCAAAAAGAGAGGTCTAAACAGATCCTTGCTTCAAGGTGGATGTAAGAGAGAGGGTGTGCATTAGAGAAGAATGATGATCCAGGCAGACATCACAGAAGACAACACCTGGATCTATGATTTGAACTGCAGTACTTTCTAACAGAACATGGCATCAGCCTTGAAATTCAGTTTGGTTTAGCTTTGGCATGGCACCTCTGGGCACATTACTCATCTGTCAGCAAAAATACCAATGAAAATACAGTTGGCAGGGCTGTTCTGGGAATATGTTGTGTCTAGAAAGCACTTTCAAGTCCTGAAAAGAACATGGCTGAGGAAATAAAGATAAGGTGAAACATAAGCCTTGCACTGAGAAGGATGCAACAGAAGCCTCCTCCTGGTCACCCTGTACTGCTTTGGAACTGGTAGAGCAACATGTGGGAAAACATAAAACTACCCCTTGCCCTGTTTCCAAGTGCAGGTCAGTACCCCAGGAGTTGGTTTCAGCACAGTAGTCCCTCTGCACTCTACTTACTTTGTTCCAGGAAAACAGTAGCTTCTGCTGGAGATCAGGGCAACTGCTGATCACTTCTGGGTCAAGCATCTCCAGCCAGTCATTAAGAAGGCCAGAGGAGGGCCCTAGCCAAGCAGCTTCAGTACTGGTGAGAAAACAAAGCCACTGTCAGTGGTGATGCCACTAACCCAGACCTACCAGTGAATTCCCATTACTGCCCAGACTCACCTGCAGCTGTCCAGCTCCTTCTTCACTGGTGTTTCTTCTTTGTCCTGGAGCAACAAGGAGCTCACCACAGCAATAGGTTTCATGGCAGGAAGCCTGGCAGTGGTCTCAACAGTAGCTGAGAAGAGGACAATCAGGAGTTCCTCCAAGTATGGAGAGTGAGTTTCAATCAGGCCTTGCAGGACTAGCAGAAGGGGAAAGATGTCACTCATTAACTTCAGGATGTGGTGAAAGCTATAGAAGCTTGTAAGAACATCATGAAGTCCAGCATTCCCAAGAGTCTGGCTCATTAAGGAAGAGGGAAGTCATTTTTATCTGGGATAGTCAGCTTCTATTTCTCATTTTGTTAGTGGAAACTGAGGGTTTTCCAAGAGACTTAATCTCAGGCTGAGAGCAGGATTTACAACCCCCATACCAGTGCAGAGGAAGGAGCTGATACAAGACAGGACCAAGTTTAGATTTTCTAGCCCAGGCAGAAGGCAGCTTCCCACAACCTGCACATTAGGTACTCCCTTGGTGGGCTGGATATTCATACCACTGCTGAAGCAGGGCAGGAGAGCAGGACAGCAATACCTTTGCTGATGAGCTCTGGCTCCACATTACACTTCTCTCCTGATTTCAGGGTTGCAATGATGGCACGTACTGTGGAGCTGATCAGGTCAGGATCACGACGGAAAGACAGAGCTTCTGTGAGGTGCAGGAAGCCACCTCGAACTGCAAAGAAATCACAGCACTGACATCCCAGGGCCAAGCCAACCCCCACATCACACTTCCACAGATGCCCCATGTGGCTGCAGGACAAAACTAATCAAACATACTACACTTCACTGCCACTTTACTCCCATTGAAACCCTTGACAGCTCTTCTGCATGGTGCAGGGACAGGTGGCTATGAGAAAACTCTATAACCATAAACCCATTTCCATGCTTAAGCTCTTGGTTATAGACTACTCTTCCCAACACGTGGCAGATAATCAACAACTCTACATCTTCTTCCAGAGCATTCTTGCAAGCTTGTCTTTCAGGATTACAGCTAGCACAGAATTCCTGGCCTGAGCAACTGGAAGTTTTGCTTGAAAGATCTACTGTGTTTGGTGAGATACCACCAGGTGTCTACTGCAAATCCCCAGAACCAAACCACTTGCCTGCATCCTCATGGAGTTTATATTGCACAATATAAACCTCTTTGCTGCTCTTAAGCACAGAGAGAGGCAGTCCTTCCCACTTCCTGCTTCAGGTATAGTTTTGTTTCTTTCCCTTTCTTGTCCCACTCAAGAGTCCCATAAAGCTGCCCAGTGTCAGTACCATCACTGATCCTGTGCCTTGAGGAGTACTGCACAGCAAAGGCCTTCAGCTGAGCACGCAGAGGACCATCTTCCACTGCAGGGTTCTCCAACCAGTGCAGCATCTGCATGAGGACTTTGAAGAAGAGTGAGGAGAAGGCAGTGTCTTGTGGCATGCAGCGCTGCAGAGAACAGTGAGAGAGATTTGCTTATCCATACTTGAAGAACACCACAAAGATAGCAGGGAAGATGCAGATAGGGGCACATACAGCCAGGAATACAGAGTACACCTACTCTGTTGGATGGTGGCTCACTCAGCTTAAGGCAGCAGCTTCTACTGTACAAATGCAAGGCAGAAGACTCAGTCACACACACATTACTTCTCCCACCGTAACTAGGAATAACTTCATCACGATGAAAGGAATGAGCCATCTCATTGAATAACTTGCAACCTGCCCTTAAGATTTCTTTACAGAATTATAGACTTCAGTTCTCAAATTGTCTGCAAATGCCCTGGCTTGCAAAAAAGCACGGAGTAGAGATTCCAAAACAGAAACCCCCAGTGACAAATCCACAGTACTGCAGTCCCCAGACTAGGCAGGTACACCCAACCCTGCAGGATGCCCCATTTCCCACCAGTGTTAAGGCTCTCAGCCTTCACCCAGGCCACCCGAGTCCCCCTGTGTCACGCCACCCCAGGCTCCATTCCCAGCATTTCACAGGTAAAGCCTCAGCACACAGCAAAGCAGACACACTACAGGCTTTGTTATCTCCTCACCCTTTTGTTGAACACTTGGAAGTCTCCCCTCACACCACCCACCTGGTACTGGCAGAGCTGGCGCATCAGTGGGCAGGAGATGAAGTGGTGCCGGTGCATGGCCAGCACCAGGGCACCACTGTGTGGGGAGTTGAGCAGTGCAGCCACTGCCTGGAGGAGCCGTGCTGTGATCCCTGTCACCTGTGTGTTCCCCTGCTGGATCCCAGCCAGCTCCTGCCCCAGGGCCTGCTGCAAGGCCAGGGCAAGTGGGCGCAGGTTGGAGTTCTGCCATCGTGGGTCTGGATTTAGTGGGAAAAGCTGGAAGGATACAGAAGGAAGTGCATTTATGAGAGCAAATGAAAGCAAATGAAAGCAATTGCTGTACAATAAACCTGAAACTGAGGACTGGTTTACCTTGTACAGTCATACTGACTGCAGGCTAACTAGAACCTTCTGATGGAGATTTTTCAGTATTTTAGCACCTGGTACAGGACCAGTCACAGCATCTATGCAACCCCAATGTGACTATATCAATACTAACACTGTGGGGGAATCCCCATACTCCCCAAATACAGGCAACCAATTTGGCCAATTAATTCCCTGTAGGGTCCTCCTGGAGTCAATGGAGAGAGGGAGGCTCAGCAAGAAGACACAAGCCAGAATACAAAAGCTGTTTACACACAGCTTTGCCACCAAGGCCCTGTGAGCATGTCACAAATCCTTCATCCACTGCTGAGAGAAAAGGCACTGTACACAGAACAAACAGCACAGAGACAGTAACCTGATAGTAGGCACTGACAGTATTAGGCATGATCAAAAATCACATCATGCTCAAACTACAAGAAGAAAATCCTTCCAACATCAGTTCCACCACCTCATTGTCTGCAGATACTGCAGGAGGAAGAGGTTGGAAGATGCAGGTGTAAGAGAAACGGGTTTTGCAAAGCTTCTGCAAGGAAGTCATGTGAGCTGGAGATTATCCCAAGTACCTGCAGAAAGATGCTTGCCAGATCATCATCTGGGCCCAGAACTCGGACCTGGCTTAAGGCCCGGATTCGGCTCTGGCTTTGAGAGTTCTCAGGACTAGATTTTGACCTTGCGTTCTCAGTGTTGTCTGCAAAAGGAAGAAAAGAAAGGCAAGAGGTGTTACGGTGGCTCAACACTGGATCACCTTCAACTGTTGCCTCTTACTACCAAGGAGCTTGGTAGCTTTTCTCTTGAGGCCAAAAAACCCCTGTTTTTCCATGTAAGTCAGAACAACCCACTGTAGTAAACTCCAATACTGAAATTTCTCCTTTCACCAGGAGAAACAAAGTCTAGTAATGACTGCTGTCTAACTGTAGCTTGCTGATACACTGCAACACAATCCAGAGGCAGCTCTTTCTGTCCCTCCCAACAGCAATGGAGGAAGGAAGTTTGGAAGATGACTGATATTGGAAGTTTATGCTATTCCAGGCAGTACCTCTGCGAGCTGGTAAGGATGCAGTGAGCAGGGAATGGAAAGTCTGACCTCCTGTTGCTCCTCTCTCATGTTGAACCTCAACAAGGTGAGCCATATAATCTGAAAAAGGAGAAGATATGACATCATCCTCTCACCCTGTTCAGTATAGCATGATAGAACTTCTTGCTGTACAGGGAATTTTGAACAGGGAATCTGCTGTTCCCTTAGACTTTGTAAACGATGATTTTAGGCCTTGCTTCTTTCACAAGTTAGCCTCCAGTTAAGTTCTTAGACTCTGTACAAGCCAAACCAGAAAATCCTTCTCTGCTTCAGGAAATAGAGCCACAAGCTCTAGGGAGGTGTGTACAGTGACAACAGATTGCTGAACTAATTTGGATTTTTTTAAAGGAAGTCACAGAATGTTGTTTAAGAAGTAAAATGTATAGTCAGCCTTATATGAAGCTCTTACTTTTATCCATGATGTTCTGCTCTAGTGTCTGTGGATCATGAGATACTGCCTGATCCAGGTACTGCAGCAGTTTGCTCATGCTGGAAACTGGGATTCCAAAGGACTGAACAAAGAGAAGCAGCTGCTGTGGCTCCAAGTCCTGCAGGGCTGAAAAACACAAACACTGAGCCCTCAGACCTCCAAAGTGCTCACTGAGGGTCACTCTTTATTACCTGATCTTTGTGCTTTTGGCTGGACCAACACTGACATGTGAATGACAGGGCTGCAGAGAAACCAAAGCCAGAAGTCTGACAGCTGCCTACTATGCTTTCATCACCCTGCAAATCATTGCCTTCTTATTGCATCTTCCAGTTAATTCACTCACTGGGTAATTTAATATTCTGTTTAATTTGATCAAAACCTCAGCAGCCCAATAATTTACATTAAAAATAATAACTTCCACCCTATCTGCTGATGGCTGTAGGCAGGATTTATTGAATAATTCAATCACTGGGTATAGAGAGCTGTCATTTAATTGGTAAGAAAGGGATGAAAGCTCTGAATACCAAGAAGAAAAAAAGCACTGATGGGCAGCACAAGGACAACTGTAACTACAACTCTAGCTGTACACATCCTTCAGACACTGCTCTCCACATTGTAAGCCCACCATGTTCTGGGGGTAGTGCTGTGCCTGTTGTCTGGTGACAGAGTAGCTTAATTCAATCTTAACAGTTTTAGCAAAGATGGGGTCCAAGAGGTTGTATCTATTCTCAAACCCTTGACACATGGACTACACATAATGGCTGAACAGGGAATCACCCTGGGACATCCTGTAACATTCCCTGCCCAAGTCATATTCTGCACATCTGTTTCACATCCCCAAGGGACACAGCAAAGAATCCAAGATATGTTTAGATTGTGACTGTTACAAAACCCAGAGGCACACTGCTTTCTAAATCCAAGCTCCCTGCTCAGATGCAGTGACTGATGCCCCCCTCCAAAAGGCATCCAAGTAGGATGACTGGAAAAACAGAGGACTTCAGCAATGCAGCCTCTCCCTTTCCTTTCAGGAATGTCTGAAACACCAACAAACATCCCACAGGCTCACCTGCATCCACAAGACGTGGGACCTCGGAGCGGATCATACGCAGCTTTAGCCAGTCAGGGAGCAGCAGAGCCTCCTCTGAGGTGTCAACCAGAAAAGCAGTAGGAAGGGGCTTTTTCTCTGGGAACCATATATCCAGTAGGGTATAAAAATCACCATCCCCTGCTTAAAAGTGGATACAAAATTATCTGCCATGTTCACAAGCACCCTACCCTTTTCTATAGAAATCAATACACCTGAACACTTCCTTGTTCAAAAGCCAGAAACAACGTGTGAATAAACACTGAAGGATGCAAATACCCAGTTTTCACACTACAGTATGTCTCAAAGTCCTTCTTGTTTAGCAGGGAAGGACACCTCATTTTAATATTTCCTACTGTCTGCAGATGACAAAAAAATAAGCCTGCAAATCCTTCACTCTGTGCAGCAATATTCTGATAGATCTCATAGCTACACACAAATATTGCAAGGAACAGATCTGTGAGTAGAAGGATTAGCACCAGGCTGACCTGTGAGGAGACAGCTGACAAAGTAAAAGCTCTCTGTATTGTCCATGACCCCTTGAATAAATTTGAGCACACTTCACTAACCTTGAGGTGGCCCCAGTGTCAGTAGAATAACCATGGCATGAACCACAAGAATGTGCATAGTGGCTGTTTCCCCACTAGTCCAACGAAGGAACACCTGATCCTGGGACTCTGACTAGAAAAGACAATAAAAACCAGAATGAACAAAAGTGGGAGAGAAAGGAGAATGAGGCTTGTGAGATGCAGATGAAAAGAGGACATGAGAATGGACAAATTTGGTCAGATCAAAGTTCCATCCAGCCCACTGTGTTCCCCCAGTGGCCACAAGAGATAACCAAGGAAAAGTTAAAAAATCTTTTTATGTATATATACACTTTGATATGACACCAACCCCTAATTATTTTCAGATCAGGTAATTCCTGAACCAGATGTAGTCTCTAACATGTTCAGTGACCCACAACAGACTTCTCTTTTGTCAACTTGTCCCATTTCTTCTATCTCCTTAAGAAAGGCAGGGAGGCACTCACCCAGCTGTACACCTCCTCCCCCTCCTTGCTCTGGCGCATGCGTTTGATGTAGTGGGAAAAGATGGAGAGAAGAGCAACAAGCACTGCATCTGATTCAGCACAGTATGAGAGCTTGGAGAAGAGGTGAGACATGATGGTGGAACGCTCCACTATGAGTCTGGCTACATCCTACAAGGGGAAAAGATCTGTGAGATCTTCACTCAACAAGGCCAGGTCCTCCTGCTTCATTGCATCACATTCTCCAGTTTCCATTATTGGCCCAGTTAACACCACTCTGGAGATCAACATGTCAACCATGGAGACCAACAAAGAGTCAAGAATAGAACCATCACAACACAGAACACACCGCTGCCCAGAGACATGCCAGGTCTCCCCCATGCAATCCCCTCTGCCCTGGCAAGCTGTCCCCTCACCAGAGCAAGGTCATTGTGCTGTGCCTGTTCCTCTACAGGGGCATGCTGGGAGAGGTACACCAGGTAAGCACTGATGGTCTGGGGATCTGTCTCCATGTGGATTGCCTAGAAGGAGAAATCCTCTCATTAGAAACCAGGATTTACTGAAAACAAGCACCAGTATAAGAAAAACATATAAACACATTAACGTTGCACCCACAGTTTGCTCAGATTTGTTTTAGCATGAGTAGGACAAGGAATAACCTGACCCCTTTCCCCTTCCAGCTACTAACACCCACCTGTTGCAAGGCCAGAGCTGTAGTTGCTCTGACACTGTCAAACAGTGGCAGCCTTGGGAGGTCTCTCAGCAGCCACTGATATCCCTGCAGCAGCTCAGAATCACCAGAGTCTTCTTCCATGGGGTGATCTTTTTCCTCCCCATCACGCAGTCCCCCCTCTGACAGCACCAAGGACAGACCCTGCAGAACCCACAGACACAGCTGTAGCATCTGAAGCCACACCCAAACCACTAGTTTCACACTAGGTCCAAACAAGCTTCAAACATCATGAAATGATCCAAATGCAGCATGCAACAGGCTTCATATTTCATATATTATGTTTGCTGAACAGCTACCCTGTATGAAGTTCCAGTCTTCTCTAAGCATCACCTTTTTGAGCTCTCTGCAATCCTGCTTGCCTTGACTGTTCTCAAGGGCACCAGACACACACACTCATTTACATTCTCCACAGACAAAGCTGCTGCCAATTACTCTGCGTAGCACATGATCTGCTGAGTCTACACCTAAACTTCAGAGGAAAGAGAGCAAAATCCATATCTATCTTAAGAAAAGTACTACTTGGCTCCTCAACAAAGAAGGCTTCTGAGCAGCAGGGCATAGAAGTGCATTTGATAAGGTTTGGAAATGAGACAAGTTACTAAAGAAAGGTGACATGAAACAGTTTCACTGAACTGGCACTGGATTCATGATAATCTAGGACTCAGCTTCTGACAAACCCTAGTCAAGATTTTACTTTTTCTCACCTTCATGGCCAAGACTCGTGAGGCCACCTGGGAGGAACTCAGGCGTCGTAAGAAATAGTCAAGCACCTCACAGGTTGTTTGTTCATCTGCTTTGGGACCCAACAGCAAGTCTTGCAACCGCCCAAGCAACTGCCTTTGTTTCTGTTGTCTCTGTGGAGAAAGAATTTGTCCTTTCCAGTGAAATCAAATCCAGAATGCACAGGAAGCAGACAAGAGAACTGATCTCCAGGAGACCACTCACTTGGCGTTTCTTGGCACGCTGCTCCTTACTCTCACCCTCCTCCTCTTCTTCACCTGACGTGGACTCATCAGCAGCATCATGAAGCAGGAACTCACAAAGGCACTGCACAGGTAAGACATCCAAGGAGCCTTCACTGGACTGAACCAGATCTGCCAGCCATGGCATTGACTGTGATGAGGCCTAGGAAGCAGGAGAATCACAACAGAAGGTCAGAAGAACACAGATGCAACATACTGATCATTTCATTCCTCGGCAGTAAACCACCTTCCTCTGCATCTTAGCTGCCTTTTGCCCCTCACTCTGCTTGAGTTTCAGAGATGAGGGGTCAGATCCTAACACAGAAAAGCCACCAAGGGAGCCCACCTGTCTCTGAATGATGTTGAGAAGAAAGTCAGGATTACGGCTGCGACACAGGAGGTGGCCCAAGCGAAGAGACTGGTTCAGGCTTTTTACCTGCTCCAGGACATGTGGGGGAGGTCTGCGGGGGGGACCCCTGCCAGAGAAACAAGAAGTTATTGACAGGCAGTCATAGTTTCCCTCTGGTATTGATGAGGATCACTCAGTTCAGTAGTACATGAGGGCTACATGCAGGTGACAACACAACAAGAATCAAATGTGATACATATCCCACAGGCTACCAAACTCCTGGGCTCTTCCTGCCCACATGAACCTCCCTATGAGCAATAAGGTTTCCTGATTAGCTGAAAATCCCTGACTGGGATTTTCCTGATGGCATCAGGCCACTTACTGAGGGTCCAGACTTGTCAGCTGGGACAGCAAGAGGCTGCTGCTCTCTGTAATTGTTTGTTTTGTGGATGCAGCAGCCAGATGACCCTCAAATGCAAGAATCTCCTGTTTTTCCCTCTGGGTGATCTGAAGTTCACGATTAATCATCTCTGTGCGCGTCTCCTCGTCCGTCAGGGTACATTGAGGATAGGAATAGTTACTGAGAAAACAAATTTAAAAACAAAATGGTTATCTTTACCTATCCAAAACTCACAAACCACAGTCAAAAAGTCCCCAGGATCTCAGCTCCATTAGGCAATATAGAAAAAACACTGCTTCTTAGCAGGGCCAGGGACACTGAGGCCTTTCCAGCAAGGCACATCACAGCCATCCCTCCATTTTACTCAGCTTTATTCCCTTGCTCATAATACTTCTATTGGGGGAATTCACCTTTCCCCTCAAAGTGCAGAGCAAGCTTACTTAACACCAGTACCACTGGAAAGCAAGGAGACAGCTGGCATAAACTTCACTCAGAAATATGTGTTTTCAGCAGTCTATTCAATTAGGTAGGGATTTAAGCATACTAACTTGGTCATGACCATTTCCATGAGCATCTTTAGAGAGGGGTACTCCTCCCATGCAGCCAGACCTGCAGCAGAGAAATCAGGGATACAGGAAAAAGTGATGATCTTTTCATACATATATATTCTTAACACACTCTGAGGTGGGAAGACACACAGACTCACTTTTGAACAGCTCACAACACTCATATCACAGATACTGTAATTCCAGTCACATATCATCCAAACCCACAGAGGAACATGCAGTCAGTTAACTGCAGTTCCCATCAGCCCAGCACATGCTTTGAACCTAAGCAACCAGACTTCAGCACACAGCACCCTGGCCAATTTTTGCAGCAGAACTGGGACCCTCAGAAAAGTTCACACTCACCAATATTTCCAGGATTGAATGCAGCCACTACAAGTAGGAGAGGCCAGGCTTTCCAGTAGAGGGTAGAAATAGCCAGATTTGGAGGCTGGTACCTACAAAAGCCATCAACACATACAAGTGGTTGTGTCTGGTTACTTAAGGACATCTCAAGACTGCTTTTTTCCTAAACCATGCACTGTTTAGATTTGTCCACACCAGTTCAGTGGTTTTGGAGAAAATAAAAGCCTCTCTCGGGAAAGCCAGCTGAAAATTCCTAGAGCAGAAAGGTTAAGAGTGCTTGCAGTGGAAAGTCCATTCCATGACTCAGGCCTCAACTGCCCTAGAGAAATTCCCACCTGAACACAACACTGAAAACATTTCCTCATTCTGTTATTACAAACTGTAGTAGGGGAAAGTATCTTAAAACCTTTGAGCTAGGACTGTTAATCACAAGGTGAAAATGAGCTAAATTACAACAAGATCATCTATGTGATAAGACTTACCCTGGAGGTAGCTGGATATTCTCTGGATGGTGGTAAGTGCACAGATTTAACACTGCATCGATCAGCTGTATTCTTTCTACCCTCAGGACCTCAACATCTGGAGGAGGAGAAGAAAGGACTAAGTAAGTTATTGACCTGGCTACCTGGCTGGAAGTTCTTCAAGAAAAGCCTCACAGTATAACAAAAATTTTACTTCAAGCAACTATATTATTGTGGGCTCCTGCTCATATTACAGGTACACAAAACCACCACCACTTAACACTTTTAAAGAAAACTTCAAGTCAATATGTACACATACCAAGCTTTTCAGCTGCAATTTGGTTTAAATTCTTAAGGGCAGTTATTTTCCCAAATGCATCCAACATGGTACCTGTATCTTTTTCAGAACACAGATACATACCTTCAGGTAAGCAGTGAATCTGCTCGGAAGTCCTGGAGTGCTCAGAGGAACTAAAAATGAATTTTAACTTTGTTGCAAGTTTGCAGACTCTTAACTCTTGAGTCTTCCAGTCTTAATAAACATTTAAAATGCTGCTCCATTTTGGAGAAGCTGGAGACATTTTCCCAAGATATTTAACTGCAAAGCATAGCTCATTCTACTTGCACTGACCAGATCTGGATTAGACTCTGCTATAAACCAGTCAGTGCTAAGAGCACCTCGGATGCTTTCCAGTCCAGCTGACATCCCCCTTGGCTCTGACACAAACAGATACAGCTCAGCTCACTCTCTAAGAATGCAGGAATTCAAACAAATGCTGAATGAATTCATAGAACAGGTAAGAGTTAAGGTTGCTTTTGTAACTGCTATTCTGTAACAATGTTGGAATAATGGAATTGGGAGGAGGTTAATTACTTTACCTTCCAACTCTTCCATTTGTGCATGGCCTAAAATTTTCTATTCGTTTTAAAGTATATATAAAGGACTAAATTGAATTGCAAAATGCTAACTCAAAACTTCGGGTGGTTATTCACAGACCTTCATCCTTAACACAACTGATAATTTCCCAAACACTCCATCACAGAAAATCAGTAACAGGGAGAACCAACAGGAGGAAATAAGCTTCTCTAGGGAGAAAGCAACAGCAATACGTGTCTGGCTTTGAACCAAACACCACTAAAATGTGCTTTAAGGTTCCCTGGTATGTGGTAGGAGCTGCCTCAGCCCTGGGCAGCACTAAGAGGACATGGCAGACAGAAGAAACCACTTGCTGGCTGGAGCTTTGTGCTGTCTTACCATCTGCTTGCACAGCTGCAGCCCGCTTCACCAAGTGGTCAGCGAGCTCCATGGCATCCGCAGGGCCGAGAGGAAGGTCCCGGGACAACCCAATGACAAGGATCCTCATCAGTGTGTCCTCAAGGATGGGCACCTCAGAGCAGAGGCGAAGGAAGAAGCTGCACAAGACATGAGACATCAACCATGCTTCTTCTGACAGCAGCACAAGGGTTCCTGAAACCCTTCACAAACGCTAGAGCTCATCCAAGAAGATGATAAATTTACAGCCCCTTCCCTGGTCTCCAGCTCCAAATGCAATGACCCAAAATAAATCATTTCATGCAGTGTTGCTTGCATTGCCTTGTACCTCTGCACTTCAGCCTGCTTGAGCCTAAGCTCCCTAGTACAAACCACACAGTGCAGTGCTGCCCTTCTTATAATTACAGCATCAAGACACAGGACAGCTTGGCACAGGGAAGAGGAATGAAGGAGGAACAGATGGAGAATGGAGCAACATCCCTTAATTTTAAGGCAATGTGACAGATGAAGAAAATCTAAGCACAGTTCCAAGCCTTTCCAACTGAGCTATACAAGAACACCAGAAAACACCAATTCCTCTGCCTCCAGCTACAGCAGCTCTGTGGCTGTACCCAGCTGTGGGTGGGGTCACTCACTTGCGGTCACTCTCAGGGGGCCAGTTGTCCCATTTGTAGTAGGTTTCTGGCTGTTCTGTGAAGAGCACCTTGTGGAGGCTGTAGAGATGAAGAGGACAGTAAACACCATCTGTGCAAGACTCAAGTACACATTCAGCAGTTCAGTTTCCCCAAGCTCCTGCATGTGTTTACACTTCCAGTAGTCATCATTAGTAGTACCTCAGATTCTACTAATTCTGGTTTGACCTGCCTCAGGAATGCCTTGAGCCAGGCCCCAGAATACAACTAGAAGCAGGCAGAGAGGAAAGTGCTATTTATGGAGCCATCAACTGGCTCCATACAGCCTGAAAAAGCATGTCAGACAAAAGAACAACAAGAGGTCCACAGAGACCATGCTTGGTCAGGTAACTGCAAATTCCCTGTTGGTTGACCCAGATAATACAGACCAGAAATATTTTCCATTAGCATGTATTTTTGGTAAGAGGATGTATCTGCAGGAATTCCTGAGAGGAAAACCATCCCAGCTTGAACCCAGCTGAAACATTCTTTCTGCTCTCTGTATGATAAGGGGAGAGAAATCTAACCAAATTCTGCCACATGCATGGCTTGTCACAATGTCACATGCTGTTAGGACAGGAACTGGTTACACAGAGCAGGTTACCAGGCTGACTCCCTTACCAGTGCACATAGTCCTTTGGTGCCAGCTTGCTGATAGATGGAACCACAGTGTGGAGCCACCAGACAGCATCTCGTTGGATGGCAGCAATTTGGTTCTGGAAAGAGCGTAGCACTTCCAGGTCTGTAAAAGAATCAGGTTACAAATGACACCTGTGTCAGAGCCCCATGGGGATCCAAGCAGGAGAGGGTGGCTGCCTCAAGAGCAAACAGTAACCAGGGCTCTGAAGCATAAACAACAAACCAGGGGTGGAGGTAAACCAGATAACATCCCAGAACTGGCAGTACACATGCTTTGCTTTTGGACATGCCCTGCAACACCCTGAGGTGTAGCATGAATGAATCAGAGTTGTGAGAAGATGATGTGGGCAGTGAGTTCAGGGACTAAAGCTCTGTCTGCTCAGCATGAGGTACTTGGTAATGCCTACAGCTGCTCCTTCACACTTTCTCTGGGCTCTCAACCACTGCCTCCACAGATACAAGAAGCACCCAGCCATGCAAATGCCACACCTCCCAACTCTGTCAGTCTCATGATGACAGGAAGCCCCCCCAGGCTTCCATTCAGCATGGAGACTTACACCTCTGCCTAACCCTAGCTGCAGTGTTCTCCCAGCTTCTGGGAGAGACATCTGCCAAGCTGCCCGCCTTCAGAGGGAACCCAGGTTGCTGTGCTTACTCTTTTTCTCTCCTTTGTCCCAAGCAATTCCAGCCTCTTTCACCTGGGCTGTGATACCAAGCATCATGGAGACAGCCAGCAGATCAGTTATGTGGATGACAAACCGCTCCTTAAAGAACAGAAAATAAAAGAACAAAAATAGTGAGTTGAATCATCACTAACCAAAACTGACTTCTGGAGAAGTATTTCATCATCAAAAAGTGAAAACATGGATGTCTGGAAATGGGATACAGGAAAGCTGGTATGAGATGAGACACACATACTGATTCACTCAAGAGCATGAATGAAAATGAATGAAGAGCAAGAGAATGAATGGCCAGAAAAACAGATACAGAAGAGCCAAGAACACCTCTGGCACATCCAGCAGCACATGAGTCAAGCAGAGTGGTACCTTGAATTCCATTTCTGCATACTGGGATTCCTTCCTCTCCTGCATAAGGCCCAGGCAGAAGGCCTGGAAGTTGATCTCATGCTTTGTCTGTTTGATGATCTCTCGCAGCAGAGCCCGGGAAGCCCGCAGATAATCATCCTTGGTAGTCAAAAGATCCTGGAACACCATTGCCAGGTACTGGGGCAATACAGAGAGAGAAAACTTTCAGTGCATTGTAATGTATTTGCATCCACAAAGTGAAAAGAGTTGGGAATAAATGTGCATGGGCACATTCTAACAAGGGCAGCAGCATCATTTCAAAGCAATATGATCTGATCACAGTTGTCCGTGGGAAGACTTCATTTGAGCACTGGTTCAGGTGAATCTCTTGGGGACAGGGTGGGGGTGGGATCATTCTCAGTCACACAAGACACCACACCTACCTTGGGAGCTTGCTCTGAGCTGTGTTGAAGCACAGTATACAGGATCTGCATGTTGTTGGGATTTCTTGCATTTGATAGTTCGTTGAAAATCACAAACTTAATTGTGGTGCCCAGGTTATCCCTGTGGGCATTCAGCAGCTCCCTGCAAGGGAAGACCAGAGGTATCAGAGCTGAGGTTCTGTTGCAGCTAGACCCACTGTTGTGACTCCTCTTTGAAGTATTTAACACACAAAGGTGAAGAGGGCAGAACAGCACGTATGTCCAGCTATGTTGAAGGATCACCAGAAGACATCCAAGCCCATGAAACTCATCTAAATGTTACACAGAACACTCCATGGTCCAACTTGGTACTAAACACCACTATGAAGACAGAGAGACCATTGAGGGTCTGGGCACCTCTTCCAGAGAGCTTTGTCTTCCTGTCACAGACCCAGTACCTCACTTACCTGACACACAGCATGTAGTGGTTGAGAAGCACTTTTGGCTTGAGACGAATTTTAATCAGGTTGGAGATAACTTCCATGTCCTCAGAGCTGTGGGTGTTGCAGTTCATACAGACTGACATCAACAAGTCCTGAGCTGGCTTGGTCAACTGCAACAAGAGAACAGAAAGACTACAGCCACCTGCCACCACAGATCAAACACGTAGCTAGCACGCAATACGCAGCATTTTCGGCTGTATTCCAGGCCAGGTCCAGAGGAGTTGTGCTCCAGCACCTTCTATCCTTACCTTTGGATTTTGCAGCCACATCTCCAGCCTCTGCACAGCCATCTGCCGCACCTCTTTGTAGCCACAGGTTGCTGTCAGCAGTCGAAGGAGGTTTCTGGAGACATTGTCCATGGGCTGGCGCCGGTTGAGTTGGTCCCGCAGCATGTCCAGGACATATTCCTCCACACTCTCTGCAAGGTCTTCATACCTGGGCCACACAAACTGGGTTTTATTCACTTCCACACAAGGCAGCTTGGTCAGGCTCTGCTGTGTCCACAGAGTCCTTACCAGTTCATGGTAATGTTGCAAACAAACAAGCAAACAAAAAGCATTTCCTGCTTTCTCCTGGGACCAGCTGTACCTGATGTGCTCTGGCAAGTGTCACGGGACAGCCAGAGCAGAGAGGGGGCTCCCTGCTGCAGCACTGCAGGAGTGGGTGAGCACAGACAGGGCTGAAACAGTGCTATGTCACACAAAGAGGCACTGTACCTGGGCATGAGCTGACCCTCCTGCTCAGGGCTCATTTTTTCCTCTGCAATCAGCAGCTCACTCTGGCTGTCTTCCTCCTCTGTCATGGAAGGGTGTGGGCTACTCCCTAAGAGAGACCAGCACACAGCATGCTTCAGGAGACAATTCTTTCTGGAGATGACCTGCTCACACTCTTATGTGTTCAGCTTCTCCTAAGGATCCCCTTTAGCCACACCACACTAGTCCCTGCCTCACATGGGGTCACATGCAGGCACACTCTCAAAGCCTTTTGCACTCAAATATCCCTGAGAAATGAAAGAACCCCAAAAGAGAGGAAAAGCAGTGCTTGGAACTCAAAGTCTGGTCTATGTGTTACAAATTCTTCTCACCAGGCTCCATCCTCTCCCTACCCCTTTGCTTCTCAAACATCTTCTTACCAGCACTAAGGTCCCCTCCACTACGTCCAACTTCTCCATGCAGGAGCATGCTCTTAGGAGGCATCTTTGTGTTAAAAGCTGTTTGGATGTTATCCACAAACGTCTTGCAGTGAGGGCTGTCCACCCAGATCCTCTCCCCAAGAGAGTCCTCGATGTAAACCTGCAGGACAGAGCACAAATCTTTTCACAAGAAGACAATTTTTCTTTTTTCTTTCCTGGTTAAAGGAGCAACTGTGATGTTCCCCAGTTTTTATTTATTTTCACTATGCAGCTGCAAAGTAGGAAACGAGCACAACCATTGTATGGAGGAAAAGCAGAGCAGATGCCTGCAGGCAAGTCACACAGAAGTAAAAAAACAAAGCACCACAACCCAAGCTCTGCTGAGCACTGTCCCTCCCAACCAGCAAAGCTGATCATGTCTCAGCAAAGATTTTACAATTTCTACCACCAAAATACAGCAGCTGGTCTTTCAAAAGCTTGGCCTTTTTGTGTTATTGGGCTGTTTTACAGACAAAGAAGTAAGAAGTCTCTGTGACACTTTTATCAATACAGATTGCCAAAGGCATCTCAGAAAAAAACAGGGACAAAGCAAAAGAGGCTGCAGCATTTCAACAACCAGTGGGGATTTTTCTTTAAAAAAATAAAAAATACCAAACCAACCTTTTAACTTTTGACAATGCAGCATGGGCAGTCTCCAGTTTCTGCCTCCTCTAGCTGCATTCCCTATGCTGGGCAGCAGGCCACTGGACCCCCCCCTTTCCCTGCAGCAGGAATAAATCCTCTGCTGCAATCCTACCCCAAGAGCTGCACATTTCCCCACCCCAGCCAGTGCTACCCAGCCTGCCCACCACTGCCTCAGCCCAGCAGGAGCACCCTTGGCTCAACAACCTTGACAAAGATCTCTGGCCAGTTCTCATCCTCTTCATAAGCTGCCATGAGGAGGTTGCAGGCCAAGACAGACACGAGGCTGTTCCCTTTGGCTTTGAAGTTGATGGAGGCATCTCTTCGGAGCAGGCTGCACAGTGCCTGGAATATCATCCATTAAAAAAAAAAAACAAAACAAAAAAACAAGTAATCAAGCAATCTAGCAAGAAAGCACACAGAAAATCTTTAGAAAAAATATATCAGCAAGCCCCAGAGTCTCAACACGTTAGAGCCCTCACCTCGATGACCCCTTCAGTGGCAAAGATGTTTGGTTTGATTTTTGCCAGGTACATGAGGCTCAGGTACAGAGTGGTGTCAGGTTTGGCTCTGTTCATCTTCAGCTGCTTCACTGCTCCACACAGCACCCCCTCAATCCGATCGTCGTTTCCTTCTGCCTCTGCTGCCTCAATCTCATCCAGCAGCACTGTGGGGACGACTGCAAGCACCAACACACGGGCATCAGCATTTCCAAGGAACAACCCACTCCAGGATGTTGCAAGGCCAGGCTTCAGGAAAGCCAAGCATGGCTCAGCTCACCTTCAGCATTGGTTTTTCCCTACTCAACTGCTATTAAACAGTTCTGTTTCACAACTGACAATACCCCTTTATTAATTTTTGGCTGGTCTGTGTTAAATGATCCTCTGTAAATGTATCAAATGCCAGAAAATAGAGTGGCAATTCCAAAAAAGTAAACTACAGTCTGTTAAAGAAACATTTAAACAAAATACCACAATACAGACTCAAAAGATTTCCTGGAGGAGTCTTTTAGATGCTGCTACTGAACAGCTCTCAGCCAGGATAAGCACAACCCAAGGCCAACGGGAGAGGAGACCAAAGTGTGACCTTGTTCCCCATATCCAGCAGATGAAACCCTTAGTGACAGCACATCAATATTAACGTGTGGGCTTAGAGAAAGGCTCCTGGGCTGAAGCTGCAGCGGAAGGGAAACCGCACTTCCCATCCTCACCCAACGCAGACCTCACCTTCGATGGGGATCACAGACGGCTCCTTGATGGAGGGCGAGATCGCTCGCTTCTCCGCCACGGCCGCCTCTGCCAGGCGTCCCAGGGCGCTGAGGGGAGGCGTGGAGGAGAGCTTAGGACGCTTGGTCAGGCCGGGCAGCCCCGCCGGGCCCGACAAAGCGGTGGCTGCGTCCCGTTTGCGTTCGGAGGGCAGCCCGGGGGGTGCCGGTTTCAGGAGGGTGACGGCGGCTTTGCCCTCTCCGCTCTGCCCCTTGGAGCCCAGCGCGATGAAGTCTCCCGGCGGCGGGTGCGCTGCGAGAGGAGAAAGGGACCGACATGACAGCACCGGCCCGTGTCCCACCCGAGCCCCGCACCCACCCGCTCCCGGTACCGCTCCCGGTACCACTCCCTATCCAGGCGGCCGCAGCGCCCCGGCACTCACCGGAGGGTTTGGGCACGGCGCTGGGCCGCCGCACGGCCGCAGCCTTGGGCCGGTTCATGGTGCCGGTGAGCACGGACACCCCGGACCGGCAGCCACCGACCGGAAACGGAAATCTATCAGCTCCGTCGGCCCCGTCCCACCGGGCTGCTGAGCCAGAGCGGCACCTCCCGCCCCCGTCTTGCGGGACAGCGCCGCCTTGTGGCGGGAGGGCGGTAGCGGTATGCAGGCGTGCGCACGAGAGGGGGGGGGGCATAGGGGGAGAGAGAGGAACGGGGTCTGTGAGGGGACAAGGGGGCTGTGAGGGGACAGGGGGGTCTGTGAGGAGACAGTGGGGTCTGTGAGGGGACAAGGGGTCTGTGAGGGGACAGGGGGGTCTGTGAGGGGACAGGGGGGTCTGTGAGGGGACAAGGGGTCTGTGAGGGGACAAGGGGTCTGTGAGGGGACAGGGGGGTCTGTGAGGGGACAAGGGGGTCTGTGAGGGGACAAGGGGGTCTGTGAGGGGACAGGGGGGTCTGTGAGGGGACAAGGGGTCTGTGAGGGGACAGGGGGGTCTGTGAGGGGACAAGGGGGTCTGTGAGGGGACAGGGGGGTCTGTGAGGGGACAAGGGGGTCTGTGAGGAGACAGTGGGGTCTGTGAGGGGACAGGGGGGGCTGTGAGGGGACAGGGGGGTCTGTGAGGGGACAAGGGGTCTGTGAGGGGACAGGGGGGTCTGTGAGGGGACAGGGGGGTCTGTGAGGGGACAAGGGGGTCTGTGAGGAGACAGGGGGGTCTGTGAGGGGACAGGGGGGTCTGTGAGGGGACAAGGGGGTCTGTGAGGGGACAAGGGGGCTGTGAGGAGACAGGGGGGTCTGTGAGGGGACAGGGGGGTCTGTGAGGGGACAGGGGGGTCTGTGAGGGGACAAGGGGGTCTGTGAGGGGACAAGGGGGCTGTGAGGAGACAGGGGGGTCTGTGAGGGGACAGGGGGGTCTGTGAGGGGACAAGGGGGCTGTGAGGAGACAAGGGGGTCTGTGAGGGGACAAGGGGGCTGTGAGGAGACAGTGGGGTCTGTGAGAGGAATAGGGGGATTATGAGGGGTCTGTGAGGGGAATAGGGGGGTCATGGGGGGAGCAGGGCTGTGAGGGGGACTGGGGAGCTGTGAGGAGGAGAGGGAAGACATGAGGGGAACGGGGGGGGCTGTGAGGAGGACAGGGGGGTCATGAGAGGAACGGGGCTGTAAGGGGGATGGGAGAGCTGTGAGGGGGGAGAGGGGTCTATGAGGGGGACAGGAAGACTGTGAGGGGGACAGGGTGGTCAGGGGGATGGAGCTGTGAGGGGGAGAGAGTGATCATGAGGGGAGCAGGGGGGCTGTGAGGGGAGCAGGGGTCTGAGGGGAAAAGGGGGTCTGTGAGAGGGAGAGGGAGGTCATGAGGGGAACTGGGGGGCTGTGAGGGGAACTGGGGGGGCTGTGAAGGGTACGGTGCTGTGAGAGGGAGAAGGGGGCTGTGAAGGGACAGGGGGGTCATGGGGGGAACAGGGGGGCTGTGAGGGGAAAAAAGGACTGTGAGGGGGAGAAGGGGCTGTGGGGGGAACGGGGCTGTGAGGGAAAGGGGACTGTGATGGGGAGAGGGTGGCTGAGGGAAACAAGGGGGCTGTGAGGAAATGGGGGTCATGGGGGGGGCTGTGAGGGGAACTGGGGGGCTCTGAGGGGGATAGGAAGGCTGTGAGGGGGAGAAGGGGGCTGTGAGGGGAATGGGGGGGCTGTGAGGGGAGAGGGGTCTGTGAGGGGGAGAGGAGGATCATGAGGGGAACGGGGGGCTGTGAGGGGAATGGGGGGGCTGTGAGGGGACAGGAGGATCATGAGGGCAATGGGGGGCTGCAAGGGAAAGGGGACTGTGAGGAGAGAGGGGTCTGTGAGGGGAACGAGGGGGCTGTGAGGAGATGGGGTCATGAGGGGGAGAGGGGGCTGTGAGGGGACATGGGGGTCATAAGGGAGCTGTGAAGGGAGAGGAGGGACTGTGAGGGGGAGAGGGTGGCTGTGAGGGGAACGGGGCTGAGGGGAGCAGGGGTCTGAGGGTAAAAAGGGGAGTGTGAGGGGGAGTGGGAGGTCATGAGGGGAACTGGGGGGGCTGTGAGGAAAGAGGGGGCTGTGAGGGGAGAGGGGGCTGTGAGGGGAGAGAAGGGGTCATGAGGGGAACAGGGATACTGTGAGGAGGAGAAGGGGCTGTGAGGGGAATGGTGGAGCTGTCAGGGGAGAGTGAGGGCACGGAGGGGCTGGGGCTGGAATTTGAAGGGGTAATGGGATGGGTGAGCCGAGCTTGCCCAAGGAGTATGGATGCATCAAGGAGGTTCCAGGCCAGGTTGGATGGGGCTTGGAGCAACCTGGTCTAGTGGGAGGTGCCCCTGGCCATGGCACGGGGTGGGACTGGATGGTCTTTGATTGCCCTTCCAACCCAAATGATCCTGGGGTTCCATGATCAGGGGCAGAAACTGAGAATGGGATGGGGGGGGCACGAGATTTAGGGCTGAAGCTGGGGGGCTGGAATTGGAGGGGGATTGGATTGGAGTTGAAATTGAGCAGATGAGATTGGGGGCATGGAACTGGAAGGGCCACAATCAAGGACTAAAAGTCTGGGGGCAGGGAAGGAATTGTGGCAACCATACATTCCCATTCCCCCCCCCTCCCCATGCCACCACCCCTGTCCCCATGTTGAGCTCCCAGGACAAGCTCTCCATGCTCTCCGTGTGACTTTATTGCAGCAGGGACCACCCACACCTCACCCCTCAACACCCCCCCCACTGGCCAAACCCCCACCCTGTGCCCCCGTCCCCAGCCGTGCTGGCAGGGGCCACATGGCAGCAGGGGACAGTCCCCACTGCCTCCTCCATCCTGTCCTGGAGGGACAGAGCGTTGAGCGTCTCCTGGACCGGTGGATTCAGTGAGATGGTTGTGTCCTACAGCCTCCTGCTCACAGCCACAGCAGGGAGAAGCCCTGGCTGAGGCTGAGGCCGAGGTCACTGACAGTGAGAACCTGTGGGGATATTTTGGGGTACAGGCCTGGCAGGGGGGATGAGGAGCATCCTTTCCCCTACCAGCTCTGCTCCCCCTAAACCTTGACGTGTCACGACAACCTGACACGGACCTGGGAGTCCTAACCCACCTCCTCAGCCACTGTCCCTGCAACAAGGGCTGGGGGAGAAGGGATGGACCCTCAGAACAGGGCACCCCATTATGGGGCCATACCTGATTGTCCAAGTAGGAGAAGGGCTTCTCCTGGCCGTTCAGGAGGACCTTGCTGGGCTGTTTGCTCACACCAAAGATACTCAGGGTGTCAATGGTGGCTTCCTTGGCCTCGGTGCTGGCGTGGAGGATGGTGGAGGTGAAGACATTCTGCATGAGGGGATGGGCATGAGCCTGAGGTGGCCAAGTGCCACGGGACCCCTCGCCTCTGCCCTCCTCACCACATCCCACCTGTGTGACGTTGAACACCAGGTAGGAGTAGCTGCCCTGCTCAAAGGTGTCCAGGCTCTCACCATCATCCCAGAAGAGGTCCCCCCAGGCAGTGGCACTTGAGGACAAGGCCACGATGAGGCGCAGGGGGTTCCCTCGGGTCACCTCGCTGGTGATCCCTGGTTTCTAGGGTTCAAAGACACGTGGGTGCTGTGGGACTGTGAGCACCTGGGGTGGGGGTCTGGGACCTGAAGTGCTGGTGGGGACACACATGCTGTGAACAGCCCCCAGGGTGGTGACGGGTGAGTGCTCACCTGGGTGGGCAGGATGGCACCTTCCCGGATGTGCAGATTGAGGTGGTCCAGAGGGGCAGACATCTTCAGCATCTCCCCACTGCTGTTCACCAAGGAGCCCTGGGCAGGCAGTGAGGGCACACAGGGGTCAGGGGCATGGCAGGGAGGAGCAGCCATCCCCACCCTTTCCTCCACTGGGGCTTGCTGAGCTCAGCCGTGGCTTCCCACCCACAGCCCCGAGATAGTTAAGCAGAGACCACACAACCCTCAGCCACGTGCCGTGGTGCTCCTCACCGTGTAGAAGTCATACCACAGGCCTCGGGGGACATAGCCTGTGACCGAGTCCACCCCGGGCTCCAGCACCGGTGTCACCAGCAGGCTGCGGCCCCACAGGAACTGCCTGTCCAGCGCCAAGGTGGCCGCATCCTGGGGGAACCTGTGGTGGGAAGGAGACATCACTTGGATCATCCACTTATCCGTGATCCAGACAAAGCATCTTCCCAGTGATGCTCTTACTCAAAGAACAAGGGCCGGGCGACCGTGTCCCCTTGCAGGTGGGCACGGTGGAAGAGGGTGTAGAGGAAGGGCAGGAGGGAGTAGCGGGTCAGCAGCACGTCCTTCATGGCCGTCCTCGCCGCTGGGCTGAACACTGTTGGGTCCTGGGCCTGGGGGGGGGGTGCAGGGAGTCAGCAGCCACCCCATTCCCACCAGGTATCTCTGCTAATCCTCGCCCACCCACATCCTACATCCCCCCCTGGGACACCTCCCCCCAGGCACGCTGCCCTCCACCTTCTCGTTTTGGGTGTTGTGGTTGCGGGCGAAGGGGTAGAAGGCACCGAGCTGCATCCAGCGGGTGCACAGCTCCTCCGAAGTGCTGCCAGAGAAACCACAGATGTCCGCCCCGACCAGAGGGATGCCAAAGAGGCTGAAGCTCAGCAGCCCTGAGGGCAGGGATGGTCAGCAAAGTGCAGGGAGTTTTGGAGATGTCTCCAAAAAAAAGCAGAAAGCTCCAATGGAGCTGGGGGTGCTGGCGGGGGGAGGTCTGCATGCAGCCCGCTCCACCCACCTGGGATGGAGTAATACATGTCCTTCCACTGGCTCCGGTTGTCACCCAGCCAGTGCCCCGAGTACCGGCCCTGGCTGGGGAAGGTGGAGCGGGAGATGACAAAGGGACGCTTCCCCCGGATCTGGATCAAGGCACTGGAAAGCAACATGGAAAGCTGAAGGCAGCACATAAGAGCAGCCCCCCAATAGTTCACCTTATCCCACAATGGTAGAAGGAGAGGTCCAGCCCCACCACAGCCCTGCGGTGCTGGAGTGTTGGCCCAAGTGGTACAGGGAAGGTGGGCCTTCCACCCATCCCTCCAGGAGTGCTGTTGGCTCCCCTTCTTGGCTGGTTTAAACCCATCCGGGAGGCTATGTGCAGCCAGAGCATCTCTCCTTTGGGTGAGCCACTCAGATCCTTGACCTTTTCTATTTAGCCTTGAGCAGCAGGGTTTTGTCCCATCCCATCCCTGGGCCAGCAGGAAGCAGGATGCTTGGGTACCTCGCTGTGGCTTTGGCTTCCATCAGCCCATAGAGGTTGTGGAGGTTGTAGTGCACCGAGACCTTCTGCTTCGCTGAGGCACACACTGTCTTTGCAGAGAGGGAATCTCCCAGCACAGCTGCCAGGAGGGAGAGCCCCTGTTGGCACACGGTGTGGGGGGGGCCAGGGGACACAGACCCCCACCATGCTTGCTGGCTCTGCGCTCAGGAGCCAGCCATCACTGCCAACACAGCACCAAATGGTCCCATCCCACACCCTGACATTACCCTGACAAGAGTGCAAGGCTTGGGCATGGATACCAACACACACAAGGAGGGGTGGAGATGTGTGAATGGGAGATGTGACAGCTCTTAAAAATGGTTTTCTCCCCTAACACTTGGTTACCAGTGATCTCAAAGTACATGGTACCTACCTGGTAGGTAGGTACCTGACCATATAGGTAGGTACCTATATGGTACCTCCATACCTGGAGTGTAGGGTGGGCTGTCGAGTTCTCCTGGGGGGCAGCCATCTTTAGACCCATCCATGAAGTTGGATGGCTCATTCATGTCCTGTGCAAAGAAAATCACTGAGCATTTTCAAGGGGAAGGTTTGGGGAATTAGCAGATGAACCTGGAAAAGCCACACTTGATGGTCCCTCCAGGACACACACTGGTTGCAAGCTGAGCTGCCAGCAGGAACTGACCCAGGGGCCAGGAGGGACTTACGATCCAGAGGCCATCGAAAGGCACATGGGCATGGAAGCTCTGTAGGTTCTCCAACCACCACTGGTGTGTGTCTGGGTTGGAGAAGTCTGCAAAAGCAGTGGAGCCAGGCCAGACCTGAGGGGACACCACAAAACCACAGGTTCAGAAGGCAGGCAGCTTGTGGGGGGCTGTTGTGGGGAATGGGGTGCCATGGAGCTGTGAGACCTGGGGGTGAGATGGGCCATAAAACAGAAGATAAACCCATGCTGACTGCCTGAAGTTCTGTCTGGATGCAATATCCCTCCTGGCTCCCTCAGAGAGGTACCTCAGAGCCTTGGGATGTTGGGGACCCCTCTGCAGCCTGGGGAGGGGTGTGGTTTTTCCACACTGCCTCACTCCAGGAATTTTGGCTGTTTCCTTTTCCCCCACATTTTCAGGATGTATTAAAAGCCCTCTCCTTGTAGAAGATGAAGGAGAGACAGTGGGAGCAAACAGCTGGGAAAGGCAGGGACAAACTGTGAGGGAACTGCACAGAGCAGATCCAGAGGTGTATGTCCATCACAGACAACCTCCCCTTAACCCAGAAACAGGAAGGGAGAGAAATCAGATGACTGGTCTTGGGCAGCACCACCAAGTCCAATAAGCTCATATGACTTCCACAGGCAGGGGCTGGTTCCTGGGGCTGATGGAAATGCTGGGAGGTGACATGCAAGGCTGAGGGTTGAGCCAGACTCTGGCAATCATCCCAGAGAAGTCCCTCTGCTTGGCTTTCCCTCCAGCACAAGGGATGAAATCCCAACCCTGCTATTGCACAAGTTCACAGGGATGGGATTTCCCTCTCCAGAGCTCCTCACCTGCCCAATGAGTGGCTGCCCTTGGGTGGTGTTGAGGAACAAGCCCCGTCTCAAACCTTCATCAAAAGGCCAGTAGGAGCCATGAGGTCTGGTGCTGCTGATGCCAGGATCCTGGGGATGGAACAAAGGGTCAGTGCCTTTCCCAACAGACCATGGTCCCTTCTCCCTGCTGGGTCACTGTGATTCAGAGATGAGAACCCAGATGGGGTCAGACAGAGCCCACACACGATGGCTGATTCCCTGAAGGGGAACAGAAACTTGCTTGAACACTTCCAGGCATATTTTCTAAACCGTCACTTTTGCATGTCCCCAGGACCTGTTAGGGCATTTTGAGGATGAGGGGACAAATGCAAGGAATCTTATGCTTGTGTGAGAAACATCAGGTCACAGCCAGGCTTGGCTACAATGTTTCCCCAGCACCCTCCCAGTCCCACCACCCCAGCCAAGTAGAACCCACGCTCCCTTTCCTTGCAGAGAGAGGAAGGGAGATCACAGCTAGGTCATGAGTTCCTAGTACTCATGGGGATGTGGGGGCACTGAAGCTGAGGACCCACGAGTTGAACAGCCTGACCCACAGTTCCTCCATCCTTTCTCTGGTGGGGGATCCTTGTACGCCCACGGGAGACAAGAGCATAGCACAAGAACCAGGCCTGTGTCTCCACAGTTCCCTGCATTAGGGGGATTTCCAGTGGCATTGTGCAGCTGCCTGTCCAGCACTGGGGACTGACAGCAGAAAAAAATCCCTGGTTCTGTGGGTGATCATCTGGGACCACGAGCATCCCTTATGCCTCTGCCTTGCATTCCTGCTCTGCATCAGAGGCAGCAAAGAGGGAGACGAGGGAGAGTACCAGGATCATAACGTAGCGCTGCCCATGCTTGTGGAGGTCTTCCACCAGTGAGGGGAGGGAAGTGAACTTCTGGGGATCTAAGGTGAAGTCCCGGTACCCATCCATGTAATCGATGTCATTCCATTGTGCATCCTGCGGGACAGAGACTCAGGGATGCCTGGCTGAGTTTGGACCCCCCCTCCCCAGGTCTGGTGGGTTACCTGGGGGATCTGGTAGTTCCTCATGGCTTTCACAGTCTGCCAGGTCTCGTTGCTGGATCTGTAGCCCCAGCGGCAGAGGTGGAAGCCGAGAGCCCAAAGGGGTGGCATGGCTGGGAAACCTGTGGCAGGAGAGCAGGAGCATGGATGGGGTGTCCTGAGACAACAGCAGCATCTCAAAAGTATGGGAAGGGAAGGGGCGAAGGAGGAAAAGGGATGACCACTGCCTTCTGATGTGCTGGGAAGGATGGGAGGAAGGATGGGAGTCAGATGGCTGGGGACAGCTGGTCACTCCCCAACTAGGAGGACAGGGGACAGTGCTGAATCTGGGGTGAGACAGGGATGGGGGTGTGGAGAAGGTGCCTGCAGGTGGGGTGTGAGCACTTACCTATCACCTGCTGGTACTGCTGGATCACCATGTTGGGATCAGGCCCCAGGAAGATGTAAAAATCCAACACCCCCCCGATGGTCCTCCAGGTCAGGCCTGGAGCAGGCTGCAGTGCTACCTCTTTGCAAGGGGTGGAGAGGAGGGGGATGGAGAGGAAAGAGAAACAGAGCGTGAGAACTGGGGAGGAACGTGCAGACACTGCCGCAGCAGGGACCAGGCAGTGCCACTGGCAACACCCAGCCTTCAGCAGGGGAATGGGGAAATCCCTGCCTCGCTTTCAGTGGGTGCTAAAGGGGTATTTGGAGGCTGAAATCATCACAGTCTAGGGAGAATGCTGATTTACACGGGAGTAAAGCTCACTGTCTTAAAAATTTGCTCATTAAAGCCCAAGTTGTGCCTTTCTCCCAGCTTCCACTTCAAGACCAAGCACATACAGAGCTTTCCTTCCCACCCTCCCCCAAAATCCCCTCGTAAGCGAACCAAGAGCTACTCGCACAAGCGAGCATGGAGGGGAGCAAGGGCTTTCCTGGAAAAGGCTTTTCCACACAAACAAGCCCTGGAACCTCAGCTGGGGCAGCCGCATCTCCCTTGCGAGGGGCAGCTTGGCTGAAGCAAATCCGAGCAGAGCCGGAGCCCCGGTGCCGGCAGCACCGGCCCAGCTGGGTGCCGGGGGGAGAGGCTGCTGGCAGGGACAGGTGGTCACCGGTGCCGTCCCCAAGGCTGCAGAACCCCACGGGAGCTGCTGCGTTCTCAGCTGGCACCCAGGGGCGGGTCCCAGGGCCGCAGGTGTCGGAGCGCAGCTGGGAAGAGCGCGGGCGGCAGGCAGACAGCATCCCCGGCTGCACCGCCACACCGGGCCTGGGGGCAAGGACGTTTCGGGTGAAGGGGGAACAGGCACGGACCCGCGGGGAAGGGCCGTGCTTTTCCAACAGCAACTCGGCAGCTGGGCGTGTGGTTAAACTGCTCGGCAGTTGCTAAAGAGCCTCGCAGTAGCCAGGAAACAGATGGCTACGCTCAATAACGGAGCCATCAAACCACATCTTTCCCTTTTACGGCTTCCTCTCTCCCCAAGTTCCCGAACCAGCTGCTCTGGCAACTCCCATCTGTCCCCACCTGCTGGGTCACCCCCCAGGGACAAGCCAGCCAGGGTCCCCCGGGACACCTTACCCATCGCGTTGCTGTTGAGGAGGAAAATCCCGTGAGCATCTCCACCCTCCTCCATCATCAGGTAGAAGGGATGAGCACCATAGAGGTTGAATGATTCCTACAAAGAGGATGTGTGAAAGCAGCTCCCAGAAAAAGGGGGAGAGCCCTGTGTCACCAGGGCTAGATGCAATAGAATTGCATCTGCTCCCACCACCTAACCAGACAGGTCAACCCCCCCAGGGAGGACATGGCAAGGGATGAGGATGGTTTTGGAGCTGGTGCTGAAGGCCATGGAAGGCTGCTGCTTCTTCACAGCTCGGAGGCTGCTACTGAGCTGAGTGAGGGGAAACCTCCTGCCTTGCTGCAACCTGTTGCACGAGTGGCAGGGTGGAGTGGAAAGCAGTTGGGGCTCTCAAGAGTGCCAAGAGCATTTTGCAATTGCTCTGAAATCCTGTCTGGTACATATCGGCCCATCAGCCTTGACCACCCCCAGCTCCTCCCAGTGCTGCTGCCCACCCCCCTGCCTTATTTTCCCACGGGCTCATCTAAGGTACTGAAGAGTGGTACCCCCATCCTTGCCCCCTGCCCCCAAGAGGGAGGGGGGAGATGGTACCGTGGGAGAAACATCGCGTGCCCACAGGCTGAGGGTGCTCCAGTCCAGGCTGTGCAGGAGGGTGCCACGGTGTTCCCCCAACCCATAGAGGAACTGGGATGGGAGCAATGTGGATATCTGGAGAAACTGGTCAGCAAAGATCAAGGGGGCCACGGTGGTGTTGAGCCTGCCAAGGTGACACCAAGGGAGAGACAGAGTCAAGGAAAAATGCTCAGATCCATCTGGATCCATTTTTTCCACTAACAACTGACCCTTCCTTCTCAAAGCATCTCAGCAGCCAGCAGGGCAGCATTTGTCCTACCCAACATCCAGACCCAACTCCTTGGCCCAGGCAGCAAATTCGAGTCTAGCTGAGCCAGCCTGACCCAGTGTGGAGCAGCCTTGCCTTTGGCACCAGAAGTTTCCACCCAGGTTATTATTAAGGTAACACAGCAGTGAGATTTCTGAGCCTGTCATTGCTGATAAGTAGCTCCCAAGTAAGGGACAGACCATAGACATCTGCAGACAGGAAGGTAGAGGAAAGGATGGGATCTCAAAACACCCTGGCCATACATCAACAAACCATTGGTGCTCACCACCCGCTTAGTGTAGGCAAAGCCACAGAGGTGACTGAGAGCAGTGCAGCGAAGTCACCTGCAGCCCTTTTCCACAAAAAGCCTGGAGCTGTGTGAGTCCCTATAGCTTGGACAACCAGGGAAACACAAAAGTAAGATGAAACAGGCAAAGCTACAACCTTTTGGTGGCTCTTTCCCCAGGGGAAAGAGGTTCCCTATTGGTTCCCTATTGGTGATGTGCCAAGGACCTGCATGTTGTTTGGCTGCTGTAGGACCTGGCAAGGAATGAGGGTGCTGGGAGTTCTTTTGAGAGCTACTGATCCCACCCAGCCCTGACACAGCCACAGCAAGCATGTGGCAAGCCCGTGGGGCTGAGAAGACACATGCTGCCACATCCCCATGTGAGCACCTCTGGAAATATGAACACAAAGAGGAAGTATAGGCTGGAAATCCCACAGTGCAGTTTTCCCTAAGAAAAAAACCTCCAGAAAGCATGCTGGACCCTGTTTTGGGTGGGATGAGATTTCCCCCACCCGCTGTGGGATGTGGAAGTGGTGGGTTCTTACAGCACTGTCCCTGTTGCCCTGCGGCGCAACTGAACCCCAAAGGGGTCCCGGGAGAAGTCCAGGCTGTAGATGGGGTTTTCTGCTCTCTTCGTCACTCGAGGAACCTCGAGGGGAACCTCATACCGTGGGTTGGCTGCATCTGTTATCTGCAAGAGGAATAAAGCATGCTTTAAAGACCAGCAAACCAAGAGAACAGAGAGTTGGAGAGGCCACTGGAGTACAGTAGCTGCCAGACTTGGCCTGAGCAGCGGGATGGCCACCTAAGGGATGAAGGGTGCAGGGGTACAAAGCAACAAGGTCACAAGCTCTGGAGGGCAGCCAGCAGGGAGCTCACCTTGATGTGAAGCCGCGTGTCTGTCTCAAACTCCACGTCCAACCTCAGTATCTCGATGTCCCGAGGGTAATAGGCCTTCTCCCTCCTCACCAGCATCCCCACCATGCCCAGCGCTGTCTGGTTAAGGCTCTCCAGGGTGTAGCTGGGGAAGTCAGGGGGGTAGAAGCACCAGGGCACCCCCCGCTTGCCCTCTGCTGGTGGGGGGGTCTCGATGAAGCAGCATCCTCGGCTTTCACAGAGCTCCTGGGTCACCACCACGTGCCGTTCTGGGTAGCAGTCAAAGCGGTGGCTTTCAGGTGCCAGGAGACACTTGGGGGGCAGAGCAGTCCCGGGCCAGCCCCCTGATGCTTGCCGCAGCACCCAGACAGTGATGGCACTCAGCAGCACAGCAGCCACCAGCAGACCACTGCCCACCCACCACGGGGCCAGCTTCTCATGGCTGGTGGGTGTCGAGCCAGCCCCTTCCTCTTCCTCCACCCGGCAGGACACCGGCTGTGGGGTCGTCAGCTTCTGGTACGACTTCATTGTCCTGGCGCTGGAGTGAGGAGGAGATAGGGGCAGGTATGAAGGAGTAGAATGGGGAAAGCTTGCTGAGCTTCAGGAACAGCTCCTCTGCTCCTGACACCTGCAGTTCAGGCAGAGCCTGCCCGCCTCTGCCAACCCTGGCACCTTGCACCGGGATGTCTACGCCCTTGGCTTAGATCCACGCAGTGAACTCACTCAGCACAGGGTGGCTTTGCCAGGGTCGGGTGGTCCTGACGCTGCTGGCATGTGAGGAGATGCTGCCACCCAACTCTCCTACAGCCCCAAGGGACAAAGCACCACCCGCCTGAACCCCGCCTGCTCTCAGGGTGTGGCAGAGCTGGCCCACAAGGTGTTTTTCCCAGGTCTGAATTTATGGACTGCAGCGTTTCTGGAAACTGCAAGCAAACCCGAGCTTCCTCCCTCTGCCCACAGGAGCAGAGCCGCGGTGCTGGGAGGATCCCAGGTGCAGAGCATCATCTGCTCTGAGCATCCTCCACTCTCCTCTGAACATCCCCTGACAGCGCCCAAAGCCCTGAGTCAGAGGTTTTAGTCCTGGGGATGGCTGGGAATATGCCATTAGTCTTTGCCTCCCACTGATAAAATCTGATTTTAAAGACACCTCCTGGGCTGTAAGCAAAAGAGACCCTCACACTCCTGCTGAGTGCAGGGAGCAAATAAGAGACACAACTTTCTTCTCACCATCTCCTGCCCAAGCCACGGGCACTCCGACCCCACTCACTTCCACCCTGCCCCTTTCAAAACGGTGTCCCTTTAAAGGCAGATTTTGTTCCCTGACAGCCTTTCTTCGGCTTCAGCACCAAAATGGCTCAACCTGCCGGTGGCCCGGCCCAGAAGCCATCCCGGAGCAGTGCCTCAGCCTCCCACCATCACGGGGGGCTTCCCCATGCGTGGGTGGCTGCGCCCACCCGCCCAGCACCGTCGCCCCCTGCGTGCCAACCCCGGGGACCTCGGCATGCCGCCATGCACCCCTGCCCATGCAGGGACGCCTGGAGATGTCACCCCGCAGCGGTGGCATTCAGGAGGGAGGATGGGGGGAGGACACATACAGGCAGAGCGTGCAGCCGGGGGGTCCCCAGCCAGCCGACGGGTGGCACCGCGCCCCGGGACCCCCCTGCCCGGCCTGCTTGGGTCCCGCTCCGGCCATGCCAGGCGCTTACATACACGTGTCTCCTCTTGACATTGTGGCTGCGGGCAGGCAGCGGGCAGTGGGCAGGCAGCGGGCAGGCAGCAGGCAGCAGGAAGGGCTCCCGGCCGCTGCAGCGCTGCCTGCTCCGCCGTAAAAACCCGACAAGAAGCCCAGCTCCTACCACGCCTCTCTAGTAGAGGCGCCAGCAGACACTTCTCAGCGCCTCTCTCCCTTGCTCTGTGGGCTTTGTTTGACTGTTTGACTGTTTGTTTGTTTGGACCTACACTCAATGCTGTTCCAAAGTGCTGAAGTGGAGAATATGGGAATTAAATGATTTTTCTAGGTTTTCCCCAGCCCAGATGCACGCAAAGGCTCAAAACGCAGGGTATTTATCACAGAATCCCAGACTGGTTTGGTTTGGAAGGGACCTTAAAGATCATTCAGTTCCAACCCCCCTGCCATGGGCAGGGGTGCCTCCCACTAGACCAGGTTGCTCCAAGCCTCATCCAGCCTGACCTTGAACCTTCCAAGCATGGGACAGCCACAGCTCTGCTGGGCAGGCTGGGCCAGGGTGACACCACACTCACATTAAAGAATTTCTTCCTAATGGCTAATCTAAATCTCCTCTCTGTCAGTTTGAAACCATTCCCTCTTGTCCTATCACTCCATATCCTTGTAAAGAGTTCCTCCCCAGATTGCCTGTAGCTCCTTCCAGTACCAGAAGGATGCTACGAGGTCTCTCTTGAGCCTTCTCTCCTCCAAGGTGAACAATCTGAACTGTTAACACCTCTACTTTTCATTTTAGGGCTGTAGCACTTTACCCAGAACAGCGTGAATGAGGTGTCAGTGCTGAATCCTTGACTGTTGCTCCAGAGGGTCATGAAGCGGGACAGCAACAGGTGGGTTAGATCCACAAAACCCCACACTTCCCAAAGCAAAGCTTTTTCCATCCAGGTTTTCACCAGAGATCCTTTGTGCCATGCACTCCTGCTCAACTGGGTAACAAGTGTATGTAATTGCATGCTCCCTGCCTAGGCTTTCCCACTCTTGGGGGACTGGAGAGCTGGGCACTGTTTACTAGTGAAGGCCACTGCAGTCTAAAGGTCAGCAGCAAAGGACAACAGACCTTTGGAGCAAAGTTGCTTGCCCCAGGGAATGAAAACAAAACCTAAGAGCTGTTGTGAACAACACCATTCACTCAGAAATAGAATTTCAGGTAACAAAACACACGCACACCCATGCCACATGTCATCTGCCACATCCACGTTATTGCCAAGATGGGAAAATAACCCAATTCTGGTGAGCCCCATGTGTGGGACTGTTCCCATGGAAGGTGTGGCTCGCTCCCACCCACTGTGCAGCCAGCCCATCCCTTCTAGCCTTGAGGACCACCACCTCAGGGAGAAGCCTCAGGGATGATGCATTCACTCCTGGTTATTATAACATGGAGCATGGAGGCAGGTGGACATGGGTGGACCCAAAGTTCCCACCACCAGCACCCCTCTCTTTGCTTGTCTTGGCTTTTTGAGCCACCAGAACCCCCAGTGGACATAAAGGAGATCTGGAGGCAAGCCTCAGAGGCATGAGTGGGGAGATGAGTGAAATCTGCCCTCCAAATCTGCCTAAGCTTGCCCCATTCTGGTGCCTGGGGCAGGTTTTCAGCTAGATGCTGCAAATCTGGGAGAGGTGAAGGCCAACATTGTTGCAGTCACACCGGATGGCAGCTTCCAGCCATCAGCTGTTGAGCTTTAAGCAGACTCTTCATCTGCAATAAAGAAAAGGGGGTTCTTAATAGCAGGAAGGTGCATCTGCTCAAGCCCCTTTTTAGCAAGGGCTTACTCCAGCCACAAGGGCCTGGGGGGCTGTGCCAGGCATGGGGTTCTCCAAGTTCCACAGCTCATGTTTTGTGAAGGGAGCAGTGAAAGACAAATTCTTACTCAAAACCTCAACTACGGCCCTTAGTTCTGCTCCCATGAGGATATTTGCCCCAAAGGCTTGAAAACACAAGCTGCAAAGGACTGACACAGACTTTCTAACATAATTACAGTCAAAGAAAGAATCAGAAGGAGCCTGGTTTCAGTGGAGGCAGCTGGGCTTAGTCAACCTACCCATGTTACTACATTTTTTGGATGATCATTGCTGGATGCTCTTGGGGTCTGAAACGCCGCTCACACCTTTGGGGTCAGGATGTTGTGTTAGCAGCTCTTGCAACTGCACAAAGACCAAGGATTGGGCACAGCATCTGTCTCTGGAGCAGAATTTGGCGCTGCAGCAGCATTCGGGGAGCCCTGGGACCCTACGGCCACACTGTGCCTCCTCCATAGGGGCCGCTCCGGGCAAGAGGGAGAAGGGCCAGCAGGGAGCCGGGAGAACCAGGCGATGGGAAGGGGGGGAGCTGGGGACAGGGAGCATGGTTTGGCGGGGAGAGCTCGGCGATGGGGGATCTGGGGAGAGCCCGATCGTGGGCGCAGGGTTGGCGGGGAGAGCTCGGCGCTGGGGAGGGGGCGGTCTGGGGACATCCCGGCGACGGCCGCGGGAGGGGGACAGAAAGAGCCGAGCCACGGGTAAAGGGCGTGCGGGGACAGCGGGGCGATGGGGAGGGGTCCCGCGTGGCGGTGCTGGGCTCTGCACCGTGCGGGAGAGGTGTGGGTGGGGGGGTGCGTGGGGAGGTCAGAGGGGGGGGCGGCTCCGTGAGGGCGGTGTCGAGGCCCCACCCCCTTCCCCGCGCCCTTCCCCATGAATGAACCGCGCGGGCGTGGCCGCCGTGACGCGTGGCCCGGGGGGCGTGTCCGGGCGGGGTGACGCGCGGCGTGACGCGCCATGCCGGAAGCGGCGGGGGCGCTGGTTGGTCGGCGGCGCGGCGGGGGGGAGGGGGCCGCCCCGCGCTTGTTGTTGTCCGCGGGACTCGCTGGCAGGGAGGGAGGGAACCGCGCAGCGACCCCGCCGCCGCCGCCGCCGCCGCCGCTGCTGCCACCGCCTCCCTCCGCCGCCGCCCCCCTTCTCCTCCTCCCGCTGCCGCCGCCGCCGCCCCACGCCGCCGCCCCCGCCCCGGGCGCGCGCGCGCGCTCCCGCCGGCACGCAGGTGAGGACCCACCCGGGAGCGGAGGGGCGGGGGTGTCGGGGGACGGCGGGGTGGGCGGGGGGGTGTCGGAGCGGCAAGAAGTGGGGTGAGGAGGCCGCGCGTTTTGCCGGTGATTGGGGCGAAGGGGTGAGGGGGACACACGCACATACACGCACACATACACGCGCACACACGCGCGTCTGGGCCCGGTCCGGCTGGGTCCGGTCGGGTCCGGTTGGGCGGGGCGGCGGAGGTAAAAGTGCTGAGTCACCACGGCGCCGGGCACGTGGTGCCGCCGCCGCCCCTCGCACCGGGCCGGGCCGGGCTGCGCGCACGTGGGCACCGGCGAGAGGCGAGGTGGGGGGCGGCGGGGACGCGATCCCCACCTCTGCCCTAGGTCCGGACCCACCGGGATCCCCCGGGGAGCGGCGGGGGCTCGGCGGGACCCCGCGGTCCTACTTCCCTACTGTCTCCAACCCCGCGCCCGCTCAGTCACCCGTGGGACGGGGCTGGCGGCTCCTCCCGCACCCCCGGGGGCTCGGGGACCTCTCGGGAAGAGCCGGCGGGTCCGCGCCGGGGTGATGCTTTCTGTTCTCTTGTTATTATTTTTATAAAAACACCCCCCCACACCCCTCCAAGGCTGAGCGCGCAGCCTGCCTCTGCCTTTGAATGGTTCTTAAAATATATGTGAGGAAACCTGTTGTGACGCCGCGCGCTCCGCCACCTAAAAATAGCAGCTTTTGTAGTACGCAGGGAGCCGGGGTGCAGCCGGTGCCCGGCAGCGCGGTAACAGCGTGCGGCGGTGACCGGGCGTGGTGGTGGCCTCGGTGGGACGCTCCGCACCACGGGTTATCGGGCGGGAGCAGCTGCCGGTGGGAAACGCCGCCGGGGCTCTGGGCTCCCCATGGGATAGGCTGGGGGGGGATCAGGGCTGCGGTGGGGAGTGGGGGTTATCTCCCCCGAGCACTGCTGCTTTTTGTTTTGAGGGGAGAGGCGCGTGTGTTCGGGGTGCCCCCCCCCCCCGAGCTGGTGGGAGGGATAGGTGTGTAGTGGGGAGCCCTGAAAATGGGGCGCTGTGTGGCCACCCCGGGACGTGCCGGTGGGAGGAAAGGGGATGGTGACATTCTGGGAGCGGGTGCTGCTGTGTGACTGTCAGGTGGGGGATGGTTTGGGGGTTTAGTCAGAAACGGGGTGGGTGGGGGAACCCCTCTTCCCAGCTTCCAGTGAGGGCGGTGGCATAAGTTGGGGAAACAATGGTTAGGGTTGGAAGGGATCTTAAAGATCATCTAGGTCCAACATCCAGGCCGTGAGCGAGGGAAGCTGAGCTTTCAGATCTGTCATGTTTTGTTTGAGAAAAACCTCCTTCCTCCTCCTCTTCCTCAGGCTGAGAGCCCGCTCCCCTCCCTCGTGGGCTGCTCCGTGGAGGATTTCTTTTACAGACTCTGCCGAAAGCAGGCCATGAGGTCTGAAATTAGGAACGAGCCCCCTTTGGGCAAAGTTGTTACAGAAAAGGGAAAGGCCTCCATTTTCACTTTCACCTGCCACCCCCTCCTTTTCACTCAGCGTAATCCTGAAGCTGAGTGGAGACTGGGGGAAACGAGTAAGAGGAAAGCATTCCCCCGGAAAGTTGCCCGCCCTTTTCTTGCACTTTCAGTCTGTGTGAAGCCTGTCCGTGGAGGAGCTCAGCCCTGCACCGACACGTTGTTCCTTGATACTGTCAGGGTTTTAGCAGCAAATGAGTTTACCTTGTGGTTTTCCTCACTGACGACACGGGTGCACGCGTTCCTCCGCTTTTCCTTCTCTCCTTCCGTGTGTTCGCCGTGCTGCCTGCCCTGCCAGGAGCCTTCCCCGTGCAGTCACTTCCTAGAGGTGATGGACGCCGCCGTTGCCCAATGGCAGCACACAAGGCTGCTCCGAGTTAACTCTGCTCTTACCCGACAGAGGTGCCGACTGTCCGGCAGCAACGGGGTGATTGCCTCAAGATTTGGGGCATGTGGTGTCTTTCGCTTTCAGGACACCCTGCCTGCTTCTGCAAGCTCTGAGCTTGTCAGGGCTTTGCACAGGAGCCGTGCGAAATGTTCCTGGTTTTATTACACCAGGCTCATACCCTGTTTTGCAAGTGTTTCTGAACCTGAGGCAGAAATTTGTTAGCTTTTTTTAAATTTATTATTTATTTTTATTTTGCTTGCCTGTCAAGGACAGTGTGCTTTGTCATGTTTTATCTCATTTCTGCACCGTCGCCCATCTTGGCAATCTGTTGCAGCAAGGAGTTCAGTACTGCTGTGTGCCTCCTGCAAGGGAAAAATACAGATCAGCTCGATACGCTCTTACTTCCATCAACACTGGAAGATGATTAATGGCGTGGAATGTGCTGCAGAACTTGGTATTGAAAATCTCTAGCTGTGCGAGATGTTTGGGAGGCAAAGAAAGGACAGCTGGGAGCGCTGGCCCCCGCGGCAGTCGGGGTTTGTGGGATAAGCTTGCTCACTGATCATTTTTGTAAACATCCAGCTGTGAAATACTTGAGCAGCGCTAGCACTTTCAATTATCAGGAACTTTCAGGCTCAGCACCCTGTAGAGATGAACAGGCAGTTTCCACTTCTGCCCTAGCTATTGTTTCAGGCTATCGTCAAACTCGGGCAGAGTCTTCCAAGAATGAAGCAAGCACAAAGTGATGCAGCCCTCTGTGACCATCAGCACAAGAACTTTGGGGGGAAAAGGCAATCGTGAGAGTGGTCACCCTGCCACTAAGCTCCTGAGCTTAGTGAGAGGGACAGGTTGCGTGGTGAATCTGACTGATATGCAGTGTTACAGGACTCAGTAGGGCCATGCTGTTATGTTCCATTATTAGCTGATGTCTGACTTGGTAGCTGGCATGTGGGGTCAGGAGCAGTGACGTTAGGACTCCCAGTTCTGACCTGGGATCCATCTGTGTGTCCAAGCAAGTTATTTGTTGCTTGGTGGCTCAGCTTGGCTGTCTGGGTCAGATGCATCTCTGAGCTAGTGAAGCTGAGGTGTAATTCCAGTGTAGCTCTGTCACTGCGTTTTAAAAGTGGGTGATGGAAAAAGTGCTGTGTGCTTGTCAGTACCAGGGCTGTCTGCTGCATGCCTTCCCCTTTCAGACCCCTCCTCCATGAATTTTCTGAGGTGACATACAAGCATACCCTCCTGGTACTCCGTATCCCCTGCTCCCTAACCACAGGCTCTCTGCAGCATCTGACTAGGTTGTTTACCAGACCACTGAAGACTGTCTGATCCCTGTCCAGGCTTCCCCAGAGAGAGCCTCAGAGAGCTGTGTCCTGGCAGCTCTCAAATGTGCTCTGAAGGTTCTTGAGTCTCCTCTTTGCTGCTGGATGCTGGTTCCGATCCATAAGGGAAATGGAAAGCTGGCCAGCTGGGCAAGGGCTGCGTGGAGCTCCTTTAGAACAGTAAACAGAGACTCACCCCCTCCTTGTGTCTTCTCTCTCTTCATGTCAAATATATTGCCTCGCATATGCTTCTGCTCTCTGATTCACTCCATCAGCCCATCCCTCCCTGCTCTCATTACAAATGAGTGACAAGCGTCAGTCTGCCTTACAGGATGTGTGAAGTCTGTCAGAGCAGGAGAATGGCTTTTTGAATGATGGGAAGAGGGACGGTGCTCTGCCTGCCATGCTGCGATGTGCTGGGAATCCGTGTCATGCCTCCGAGTGGCAGAGGCACCGCCAAGAAGATTTAAGCATCTGTAGCTCCCCTCACCTGCCAGCTCTGATGTTTTTGGTGGTAGGCACATCCATTTGGCTAGTGCTCTGGAGCTGGGAATAACTTCTGGATAAAGGAGAAATTTGGGTGACTTGGCTAAAACGGCTGCCTGGGAATTCAGTCACTGCCTTTGGAAACGAGAGAGTGTTCCCTGTGTAACTGTTGGTGCTGAACTGATGGCAGTGATCCCCATCGCTGCTTGAACCTTGCGCTGTTTTTCTGCCCTCTGGAAGTCGTCGCTGGCCTGGCTGAAGGTGAGGGTTGCATGTTTTCAGTTTGCTGTCCTTGTCAGAGGTTGGAAGCTAAGCACCATGCAGGGCTGTCTGCCAGGCACTCATGTTCTGGCCAGGGTTGTCTTTCAGCGTAAGAATGAGTTTTAAAATTCGAGTTCATCCACAGTTGGGTGTCAGCAGTGACTTTATAGTAATTCCTTAATGTGTAACATGCTTTGAAAGCCCTGTAGCGTGGAAAGTCTGAAATCTCATTCTGGCATGTTTTCTTTCTTAATTGCAAGTTTTGTGTGGAAAGCTCTGTCTTACCTCTGCCCCTGTCAGGCTTCCTGCCATCTTCCCCTTTCAAAGCAGAGGAACTGGGGATCTCTAGATCATCCAAGCCAAGACCGTCAGGCTTGGAATGTCAGCCAAAGACCTCCACGTTTTTGGGAGGATGCTGCAGGAGGCATAGGAGTCGGCTGAAAGAGGGAGAGGGCGTTGGCAAAGCTGTCAATGGGTAACTTTATTGCAGAATTACAACGGCTCTTTATGTAACCCACAGTCAAAACACTTGCTTTAAATACAAGCGTGGAGCTGCTCTGGAAAAGCCTTTGCCCCTTACAGTTGGTGAATTACTACCCGCTGCTTTATTTATGTGTGGTTCAAAGTGTGTCCTACTGCTTACAGAGCAGACATGTAATGCAGTCCTTGTTCCAAAAAGCTGAGCTCCTAATTTTAGATGTGATGCAGCAAATGCAATTAAGAAAAGAAGGGCAGAAATAGGGTAAAGACTAAAAGGGTTCCAATAATCAAATTGCAGGCAGGGTCCCAGAAGACCCCCATGTGATGTGTTTAGGGTACACTGTTGGATATGACATGTTTGGAGGATGGTTTAAGATTTTGTTGTGGGGTTTTGCCTCCTAACTGTGGGTGATGCTGTCTGATTTTAGTTGCCTGTCGTCGGTAGCTGAATAGTCCTAAATAGTCCTGGTGGGAAAGATTTTGTAGGTGGGGTGGGGGGATGGAGTAGGAGGCCCCTGAGGACTGTTGGTGAGTGTTGAGGGTGGTGTTGTTTTGGTTTTGAGCAGAGCCTGGACCACACCTGTGGGTTCACTTAGTGCAGAGGTAAGACTCACCCTGGCACTTGTGTCTGAGTGTGAGACTTGAGCCTGTTTAAGTGTTTCTACCTGCAAATCCTGCCCTTAGGGTCACGGCAGACCCCCATTTCCCACCCTTGTTTGAAGAGGGCCTGGTGTGACAATTGCTGATGGTTCCCTGAACCTCTTTGTTCCTCTCTGTGCCAGCAGCAGCAGCCCTGGCATGTTGCTGCTGGTGCAGTGGGACACATCACAGCCCATGTTGGAGGATGCTGGCCCATCCAGTGGGCTTTGGTGGGCTGGAGGAGACAGGCTTGCAGCACAGGTGTACCCAGAGTACCCAGTGTGAAGGCGTCCGTGCCCTCCGCCGAGGAATGTGCAGGGTAAGATGTTCCTTTGGCAACATGGAGCAACAGGTGACCAGAAAGGGGTTTGGCACATGGAACCGGAACCGCTTTTGGGGGGTGGCAGGCACTGACCCCCACCAAAGACACCCTCACCCTCTTGGCTTTTGTTTTTCCACCCTACTTTTACATTTCTTCTCCCGTGGCCAAGCGCAGTCAGTTTTTCCCCCGGCTGGCGCAGCGAGCGCTTTGAAGGCGGGCTGGGTGAGGATCAAAAGGGCTTCTGAGCAATGGGTGGGTGTGACGGGTCTGTCCCCGGCCTCCCCCTCCTTTTTTTGCCTTTCCTTTTCCGGTTTTAGCATCGCGGAGCAGCCGCCAGCGGGACGGCAGCGGCAGCGTGCCCCTTTCCTTGTAGGGATGGGGGCGGCGAGGGAGGGGCGGGGGGGGGGGGGAGGGGTGGAGGATGCCGAGGGAAGGAAGAGTTTCTGATGCTGTGGGAATGTGAGCTCTCCAACTCTGTAAACAGCTGGTGACTCACTGCATAACTATGGCACCAACTGCCTGCGCGCCCGCGGCGCTGGGCCTCGGCAGGGAGGGGGCTGCCGGCCGCTTCCTTTACCCACTGCCAGCGCCTCTGCTCTCCTGAACTCGCCGGGACCGTTTGGCCGAGAGACGAGGAGCTTTTTCCTTCCTCCTCCTCCCTGCTAAGCGCCTACATCAGCGCCTCTGGTCTGGAGGTAGGGGTGGGTGGGCGGCAAACGCCCGGCGCGGAGGGGAAGCGATGGACGGCGAAAAGGGCAACGCTGGGGGATGAAGAGATGCTTGTGGTCGCAGGGGATCCTGCCCACCCGCCTGCCTGCAAAACACACCCGGTGTGGCAGCAGCCTGAGGTCAGGCGTGTCCCCTGTCCCTCGGAGGCAGCTGCCGGGGACTGGGACTTGGTCCCCTGCCCGGTGCCCGGCCCGCTCCGGTGGCTCCGATGAGACAGGGGCTGCTGGAGATGTGCCCAGGGTGGGGTTCGGTGCCGGAGGAGGAGAGGAGGGAAAGACTCAGTGAAGCTCTAGAAAATGCAGCGCACACCAGTTGCTGTAAGTGGTCCATTCATCACGGAGCATCTTGGCTTGTGCGCTGTGCGGCTGTCCTTGTCCCTCCTCCAGACATGGAGAGCTGTGCTGTCTCGGGCTTAAAAATAGAGGAGGTGCCTAAATATGCTCCCCAATATCTAGGATAATATCTCGCGGCTTTGCACTTATGAGATTATTATTTTCTTTCCCTGCTCCCCCTCCCCCCTCCTTTCATCTTGATTTTTACCTAAGTGGTGTGATGATGAGGTGTCTTGACTGATAAATTCAAGTGACAGCAGCACGGGCTGAGCCAGCACCTTCACCCACACGGTTTCCGCTGGTCCCCACACCCCACCTTTGCACCTTTCCAAATCCTGCCGCCCCCTGTTTGCAGATATGAATGAGTTTGTTTACTCTCCGACGACCTCGTGATGTCTTTGCACAGACATGACCTGAAGTGATTATTGCTTTTGGGCTTCTCTGTTTCCATGGCGACTGTCTCCGGGTTGGCTACTTTCCCAAGGTCACCATGGCAACTATCAGAAGGGAATCATGCTTGGGATGCTTTGGCTGGATTTTTCATGAATGATTAGGATGTGTGACACGATGCAGACGTGGAAATGGGGAGGGTTTGGTTTGGGCTGGGCTGGAGAAGCAGGGAGGGGGGGGGGGGGGGGAACAGAGAGAGGACTCCCGCCAGGCAGGCAGTGTGCTCTGCAGTGCTGTGGGGTGTGCAGCCCTCGAAGCCTCCCTGTGCCGGGGGGAGTGGGGGGACACCTACACCTCACACCCTCCCCTCTGGGGGAGCGACAGGCGGAGGCTGTGATGGTGGCACGGCTGCTGTCACCTCTCTCGCGGTAGGTACCTGGCGGACCCGCCGTGCTGCCATCACGCTGGGGTGAAGGTTTTTGGGTGGAGGTGCAGGCAGGTGGATTGCCTGCCAGGCACTGGTCCAAGGGGTGTGGGTGGTGGCTGAGGTGAGAGCGAGGGGCAGTGGCTGGGCAGGGGACTGTCTATCTGGTGGTGGACATGCTGGACCTGCATCCACATCACCAGGGGTATTGGGCGGGTCAGCTCTGGCAAGCTGAGGATGAGAGGATGGGGAAGCAACAGTCTGGGTGCATTGGGAGAGGTGAACTCCTGCCTTGCTTTGTTATTGTGGGGCAGGGAAGAGGAGGGGGGGGCTTTTGTTTCTGTTGTTTGGGTTTTCTGGTAGCGTCTCCTTTGGGTGGGGACGGCACTGAAAGCAGGTTACAAACCAGACAGCTTCTTTCTGGGTTGCTGATTCAATTTCCAGCCGGGTTAATAATAATCAAAATAAGAATGAAGGGAGTTGTTGTCTTGTGGCTTTTCAGTGCCTTTTATGAGCCGAGGTAACTCTTAATTCAGGGCCTAATGGGCCATTCTGAGCGTCTGGGATTCCTCCGGAGGGAGGTGAGCAAGTGGCTGAGCCTGGGAGGCCGCACTCTGCTCCCATGAGAAGGACTGACATATTGCAAGGTGCTGTGTGCTGGTTACAGATGGGACCTGGTGTCCTTTACCCCCCTCCCTGCCCTGTCTTCCCTGCTTAATCATAGTGTATTTCATAACAAAATACAAGGTCCTTAACGTGAGAAAGCAATGCATTTGTCAACACAAATTTCCCTTTCTTGGACCTGAACAGAGTAAACAGATCCCTGAATCCATCCCAGTGCTTCAGACAACTCTGGGGTTATTTCTGTTGGTGGTGGTTGAGTCTGGGGGCTTGGACCATGTGTTGGCTGTCTTCTTACCTTCCTCTCTGAGATAATTGTAACCTGAACATTTTGTTTTGTTTTGGTTTTTTTCAGTTGCAATTTCTGAGCAGTTTTGTCCGGAAGACTGTGCTCAGGTTATGACGACTAATCCCAAACCGAACAAGGCATTAAAGGTAGGGAAGAAAGCTGAGTGGGTGATGCTGAGTGGCTGGGGTGGCTGTCGCAGAACTGGACTCTGTTGGTCATACACAGCTGTTCTTTTCCTTGCATTAGATTCTTAAAAATAGATGCTGATACAATTTCCCACTATCCATAGGTGAGGTAAGGATAGAAAAATGCTGACAATACCCAAAAATAAATGTAAAGTCTCTTGGATGGCGTGAGTGCTAGAGTATCCCATTTGCTATCCAAGAGACTTTGGACTATAGCAAGTACTGGCAGCATCCTGAAACCAGTGCTGCCAGGTACTGCCAATGAAGTACTTCTGCTCTCAGGACTGGGAGGCACCAGGGAAAGGATGTGTCCAGCTGGTGTCTCTCAAATCCAAGAGACAGTAAATGCCTTGGACATACCAGCTTGGTGGTGGTCTGTGCATGGGTTGGGTGTGTGTTGTTGCAGTTTCTTTTCAGTGTTTTAGTTCTTCATTCCAGATGTTCTGCAGTCTCTGAAGAGACAAAAGGATGATGGCTTAAAGGTTCTGCTCTTAATGATCTGAAAGGTCTATTCTAATTCAAATGATTCGATGATCCTGAAAATAGTGAAAGCAAACCACTTGAGAAAAAGGCAGGAGGCCTTGATGTCTTTCTCATGTAACTTCAGAGTCTAGCCTGTGCACCAGGGAAACCAAATTAAGCTTTGGTCCTTGAAGCCAAGCAGTGTTAGTTTTGCACACTACTTGGATGAGCAGACTTAAACAAAAAGCCACAAAGTGCTGAACTAACCCCTGTGTACAACTGGCTGTTGAGCTTTTGAGATGCTCTGATGTTGTCCTAGCATAATGCTGAGAAAAAGTGTCACCTTTAGCATTCAGTGTGAATTCTTGGTCCTGACAAAGAAACACACAGGGCATCAGTCTGCTTTACATTTCTCTCCTTAAAAATCTGACTGTTGAGTTCACACAGGGTGTCTAAGGCTCCCTGCTTTCTCTGGCTTAAGAGGCTGACCCAAATGCAGACAAGAGCAGTGCTCGGATCTCTGCCACGTGTCACCCTGGTGTTTTAGGGGAGCACGTGCTCTCTACAGTGCTTCAAGGGGTGTTCTCCAGTTAGGGGTGTCCTACTGCTGAAGGCTGGCCTGCCTCTTTTCATGTGCTCTCTACAGTGCTTCAAGGGGTGTTCTCCAGTTAGGGGTGTCCTATTGCTGAGGGCTGGCCTGCCTCTTTTCCCTATCCAGAGCATCCATTCACCTAGGGTCGCTGCTACCCCTCTGCTGTTGGTATTTGCAGGTAAAGGAGGAGTCAGGAGAGAATGCCCCAGTGCTGAGTGATGATGAACTCGTCTCAATGTCCGTACGGGAGCTGAACCAGCACCTGAGGGGTCTCACCAAAGAGGAGGTGATCCGTCTGAAGCAGCGGAGACGCACGCTGAAGAACCGGGGCTACGCTGCCAGCTGCCGCATCAAGCGTGTGACTCAGAAAGAGGAGCTGGAGAGGCAGCGGGTCGAGCTGCAGCAAGAGGTGGAGAAGCTGGCCAGAGAAAACAGCAGCATGAAGCTAGAGCTGGACGCCTTGCGCTCCAAGTACGAAGCACTCCAGACCTTTGCTCGTACTGTGGCGCGAGGGCCTATTACCCCGACCAAAGTTGCCACCACCAGTGTCATCACCATTGTGAAATCAGCCGAAATCTCATCCAGTTCTGTGCCCTTTTCAGCAGCGTCCTAGTGCCCTCGGTGGGGGGAACTAGAAGCCTTTCAGAGAGGGAGGGGAGAAGGCTCTTATGCATTGTTCCGGAGACCTTGGTCACGTCAAGAATTGGCATTTTAACAATTCTCTTCCGAAAAGTGCAAAAAATAGGAAAAAAAAACCCCCAACAAAAAAGAAAAGTTAAAAAAAAAAAAAACAAACACAAAACACCCAAACCTATAAAGGGAACTTAACCAGCTGCTTCTATCTGGACTCAGTGGCTCCATCAACCTCTCGTGTCCAGGATTTGAGCTCTATATGCAGTACAAGTTGCTTCCTCCTTCCCTGTGCCCCCCCAAACCCTTCTCAGCCCTGGGCAGCTTTCCAGCTGGGAGAAGATACCTGAGGAGCCTCCGGAGTCTTCGTGAATGATGCTCAAGAGCCAGGAAACAGATGGACCGTAGAAATCATCATGTGAGATGAATGTAAGGGAAAAACAGTTTCCTTTGGTGGCATCCTACTCCCTGTAAGAAGGATCTCCCTGACCTTCCCCACTTCCATTTGGTATTGCAAGGGCAGGGATACAGGCTTTTTGTATCAGATTTCATCTGCTATGAGTGGATGGGAGCGGGAGGACGATGGAGACTGATGCTTGGGTCTGACCACACCCATTAGGAATAACCTTTTGTTTTCAATCCACGCTGTTAAAATATGGAAAAATATATATTTTACATATTTTAATAAGCCCCATTACCTGTGTGGCCTATAAAAATTACATCGCAGCCTCCTTTATTCCAAGCCCAAGTTTCCTGATAGCTCCTTCCCTAAGGTGTGCCTATGAATTGGGTATATTTATGCAGTTTATTTCTTCCAAATGATCCGCAGTCTTGAAGTAGCATCTTTTTTCTTTTTTTCCTGGATTCCCTGAAGCTTAGGGGAAGGAGGCACAGTAAATGCTGTGAAAATCTGTGTGATGGGGTGGAGAAGGGGAGACAAGGAGGGAAAATGCGGCAAGTATTACCAGGTGGAGGCAGAACTGCCTGCAAGAAGGTGGGACAGTCCTGCTGGGATCAAAACTATGAGAAGGGGTTTGTGCAGAGTATTTAGGAAAGATATTTTTAAAGCACTGAAGTGTAACTAGAGGGCAATGGCGTTCAGACAGGAGGAGAGAAGTTGCAAAGCCTCCTCCTTGACAAAAGCATTGGTAGGTTAGCAATGAACATCCCAGCTGGAGAGCTGGGCTTACCAGTCTCTGATGACCAGATAAGGGCTATGGGAGGGGTCAAATGGGAGCTGGAAGAGTCTTTTCCTCTCCTTAGCACGTCAGGTGCTGAAGTTGGGATCCAAAGAGTACAGTGAACAACCCTCACTGTTCAGACAACCTGTGTGGATGTGACCCTGAAACTTGATGCTTTCTCTTGGGAATGGATGAATTATCCCGAGAGGCACAGGGAGGGCAGGATGGAAAATTGGTGTGTGTAGAGGATGGAGGAATTGGGATTGAGAAGTCGTTCTTCTGGCTCTGAGCAATGGTTTGGGAGAGGGTTTTCTGGCTTGGTAATGGGCAGGAGGTGAGAAGCTGAAAGGAGAGATTCTGCTGTCACGCAGCAGCACTGAAAAGATGAATGTTTCCAGGTCACTGTAAAAAAAATAATAGCTATGTTGGTGTTTGTGTGTTTTGTTGTTGTTTTGTTTTGTTTTGTTTTTCTTTTTGAGGTAGGAAAGAAAAGGGACTGTGAGTTTTGCAGGGCAGGTCAGAGACTTGTGGAATGGACGATGCCTGTTGTCATGCAGGTGAGAAGAGAATGAGATGGCTGAAGTTTAAGATGAGGGGAAGAGCTTAGAGGACTTGGGCTCCAGAACAGAAAACAAAGGTCACAGAAAAATCATGAATGTTTTGGACTGAAAGAGGATTACCAAGTAGTATCCTTGTTGCAAAGGGGACAGTGAATCAGCATCCGACACCCAGTATAATTTGTTGTTTGAGGCTTTGTCTTACCTTGAATGGCAGTAAGGTTGTAGAAATATAGCAAAGCCCTACTTGTCTTTGGAAGGAGTTGTTATCTTGCTTTTTCTTTTTTTTTTCACCTTGTCATTGGAGTCTCTGGATTTCCCAGGAGGGTCCTTTGTGAAATAGGTTAATGAAAAGAGAAACCTCGGACTTGGTTCTTGTTCAGTCCTCAACATCGACATCCGTGACCTTACTGAGCCAGAAAGGGTGTAAGTGAAACGCCTCCTGAAGGCTCGTTACCCCTGCCAGATCCACGTGTTATGGAGGGGGGAGCAGGGAGTTTCCATCAAGTGATTTTCCAACACGTAGAGTTTGGATGACACTTAGCGTTACCTCATTTCTCCTCCACTCCCTCCCTATCTCCAAACAGGCAGATCGGTGTCCTGTGTATCAGTACCAGTTATTGACTCCCACAGCAGAAGCTGAGGAAGAGAAAGATGTTACTGTCATTTCCTGGTCCTCTCATGTTCTCCAGCTCACAGACATTGGAAACTTTCCCAGACCTTACAGGTGCCTCCAAAACCAGGCGAAATGGAGACTCCTGGCACTGTTGGGGCTTTAAATGAAAACTTCATTGAAAAAGGCCAGTTGACTTGAAAATGCCCAAATGCTTCCAGTCTTTAAACAGCTCCAGAGCTCCATAACATTCCTGGCTAGATACACCCTCTGGCTGTCCTTGACCCCCTCCCCCAGCTGGGGAATTCAGACCAGTCACACCGAGGGGGACGGAGGTCGAACTTTGTTCTGTGAGGTCTTCTTGCTGTTGGAATGAGTTGAGAAACATATCTTTACGTGGCACTTCCCTTGTGGCCAAGTATTTCTTTTTTTTTTTTTTTTTTTTTTTTTTTCCAGTTCTTGGAAGGGTGCCAAAGGCTTGTCCAAGTGATCTCTAGTTTAGTGCTGGTAGGCACTTAAATCTCTGGTCACTCGATAAAGAACAAGAGGCCTGGGTCTTGTTAAAGCTGTTGATACCATAGCCATGGTAGGTAATCCATATTGGATATCCATAAGGACCACGTGGAAATATTTAAAGAGAGAGAAATATATATATAAATATATAATTATATACATTTTATCGTACAGATTTTTCGTAAAAAAAAATGAAAAAAAAATTTTTTTTCCAAGTTTGATACTGTAAATCTTTATTAAAAGAAATTGCCAGTCCAGGGCTCCCTGGGTGGTGACCTGGAGGGGAATGAAATGTCCTGGCTAAAACTTCCACAGAGGGATCAGAATTGCAAGGTAACGTGGAGGGAGGAATGACCCGAAAGCTGTTGACTGCATTGGAGACCCAGCTCTTCCACCCTGGAGGGTCCTCCAGCTTGGGTTGTCACATTGCATTCCTCTGGGATTTGGTTTGTTTCTGTTGTTGTTGGGGTTTTTTTTCTTTTGTTTGCTTTTTTTTTCTTTTGTTTTTTCTTTTGTTTGCATTTTTTCTTTTGTTTTGGGGTGGTGGTTTTTTTTGTTTTGTTTTTGTTTGTTTGTTTGTTTGTTTGTTTTTTCTCTCCGTCCTGCACTTGCAAGCCTGACACCCAGGGTGAGTCCCAGGAGGGGAGGTGGCTGTGCCCTCTCCCCCTGGGCTGTACCTCTTGCTTGTCTCTTTGCTGCGATGCTTTGGATGCCGGGGCTCCCTTCTCTGCCCCGATTTGTTTGTCCTGGATTGGAGTTCTGGGACCTTCTCCCCTGGGTCTGGCCTTTCTTTGGGTGCTCCCCATCCACAGTGTGATGTGAGGAGCCTGGGCTTTGTGGGAGGCGGGAGGAGAGGAGAGCATGGAGCAGGGAGAGGGATGGGGTGGAACATCTCTGTTCTTGGAGGCCTGTTTGCTGTGCTCTCTGTTGGGAGTGGGGGAACCTTTCCCTCCAGGGCAGCTCTGTAGATCCCTTTGAAGCAAATCAGCATCTCTGCTCTTGCCCAACTCTGCTGTCTGCCTGAGGAGACCTCAAGGTGCAGGCTTAGAGACCTGGGTGACACCACAGCTCCAGGATGGCCAGGGAGGGGACAAGGCGCAGGGCTGGGCACGGAGCGGTTGGGCCACGGGACAGCTCAGACCCGGGGAGGAGGAGAAGGTGGCATTTTTTTCTCTCTCGAATCATTTAAACTTCATTGTCATGATTGTTTTTATTTAAAAAAAAAAAAAAAAAGGACAAAAAAAAAAAAAAAAAAAAAAAAGACAAAAATGAGAATCTTTTGTAATGTGGATTTGTTTTCCTTTGTCTGTATTTCAGTCTGCTGGGGTGTTTCTGTAGATGGTGGATACTTGCTTTCATTTTTTTAATGATAGAGGTCTTCTGTTTTAAGTTGTTTTGTTGTTTTGTTTTTTTTTATCACCAGCTCATTCTATCCTCTGTGGTTACTCAGTAATTTCATTTCAATATTTATTTTTGTGCTGCTTTTTTATTATAAAATAAATTATTGATATACCAAGCAACGTGGATTCCTGTTTGTAAAGCGAATAGCCCTGTGTACGTGTCCATTACTTTCTCTTGACCGCCACAACGTAATTTATTGCTGTAAATTTAGCTGCAGTGACTGGTTTTTTTTGTACCTTTCCAATAAAGCATTTTCTGGTTTCAGACTTGCCCTGGTCTATGGTCAGCATTTTGGAGCTTGAATTGGTCATCAGTGGGATGTTCTCTTGTTGTTTGGTTTTTTTGCCAGCCCTTCCCTGGTGCACTGAGTGTGGGCACTGCCAGTGAGTGATGTGGTTTTGGGATGCAGGCTGGGCAAAGGTGAGCAGGATGGCAGCAAGCATCTGACCTAGCCTGGTGTAGCCAGCTTGCTCATGGTGATGCTGGTGACATGGAGACACTGGAACAGGTTGTTCAGGGAAGCTGTGGATGCCCCATCCCTGGAAGTGTTCAAGGCCAGGTTGGATAGAGCTTTGAACAACCAGTTCTAGTTGGAGGTGTCCAACTCAGGTGTTTCTTGAGTGTATTTAGAACATGCTCTTGTCCAAGCTGTGTGTCTGGTAGATCCCATGCTCAGATCTCTTTTGTCTGTTCTTCCAACCCAGACTGTGCTTTCATGTGTAGTCAGTGGGTGTTACGGGACTCATAGCCCAGTGGGCACCTTCCTGCAGTCATGGTGCTGAGAGCTGGCAGTGTGAGGCCATGGGCTTGGAGCCCCTGTGCTGTGAGACAGGTGACAGAGAGAGACTCCTTTCATCTTTGAGTTGTGAAACATCCCTTTGCTGCTTCCCTATGTGACAGCCTGTGAATAAACGTCTTTAACCCCTTCAATATTTCATCTTTTTGTTTTTCCCTGTTTGGGCTTTACAGAGAAGGTACGGTGTGCTGGTGATCTATGGGCTGAGTTGGCTTTAATTTCTTATTCCAACTGGTTGGTTTTCATTCAGGGACAACTGAAGGAGGAAAATGGTTGGCCTGGGCTGTGGCAGTAGGTTGGAGGCAGGTGGCTGCGTTGATCAAAGTTGGAATTAGAGGTAGGGTTATGTACAAAGTGGAGAGAAGCAGGGCTGAAAAGGCTTTGTGTGTCAGCAGGTAATGGATGGTCATTAGGTGCCAGAGGTGGGGCAGGGCAGGCTTGGCTGAGCTGGGATGCGGGTGAAGCCGGGGGACGATTGCAGTTCCTGTGCTGAGCAAAAACATCATCATCTGCTTCAGCTCCTGCCTGGGATGTGGAAGCAAGGAGCTGGTGACAATGGAGAGAAGAGGGAGGTGGCCAGTCATGCCTGTCAGGGGGATAGAGGAGGAAAAGGTGGAGGTTCTGCGGTGAAAGGGAACTCCATCTTTACCATGCTTAGGGGAGGACAGAATCCTAGATCTGGGGGTAGAAGAGTCTCAGAGGTGAACAGGGCTGCAAAAGCCTCTCCTCCTCTCTTCTGTAGGTCTGGCAACCTACTGCCTGTCTGCAGCTGGGCCCAGGGACTTGCTGCTAGGTGCTAACACCCTAAAAAAAGTTTTGCTGCCTCCAGCTGGGTGCAGTGAGGCAAGCAGGCAGGCTGGAGAGCGCTGGCTTTGCTGCAGCACCAGCAGCCACCTTCCTGCCACCGGTTCCTCAGAAGCGTGCTCAGCCCTGGCTCTCACGGGGGATGATGCTGGGGTGTGCTCCCCAGGATGCATCCCTGGCATGAGTGGGCTGTGAGCCCGAGCAGCACCAGCAGAATCGATCGCCACAGCCCAGCCGTGTCCTTGGGGAAAGCCCGAGGACGAGCGACAACTGGAAAACAAATCTGCCGACCACCGGAGCCTGCTGTTGGCAGGGAGAAGAGCCTCTTCCTCCCGAGCTGCTGGCTGGCATGGCTCCAGGCACAGCCAGGCTCCTGTGTAGGTCACCCCTGTGCTCACTGCCAGTTTTCCCTATGTCCTTGTTGAGGAGGTGGAGGGGACACATTGGCTGAGGAGTGTGGGACTGTGTCTGCCAGGGAGCGCGTTCAGCCCACCCCACCGCTGCCTTTCTGCTCTCCGTGGATGTGTTTGGAGAGCATCACGGTTTGAGGGCCGTGATGGCACCCAGCCTGAGCTGTGAGCTCTTGCCTCTCCAAGAAAAAGGACACCCAGGAGGCCAAGCTCGTGCCTGCTGGAGAGGGAAGGGTGTCCTGCTGTTGCAGAGCACAGCAGCCAGCTGGTGTCCATCCCAGCTCCTTGGGGCTGGTGTCACACTGCTGACTCGCATGAGCCACAGCTGATCCCCCTCCTTTGCCCCCCCGCCTTGTTTTGCTTGCACGAAGACCTGTTTTACATATAATACAGTAATCAGGGCTTGACATAAATAGGCAAATGTTATTGTCTGCAGTGGGAATTGCACCTGCTGGCAAGAGCAATGAATGCAGCCTGTTATGCACTGGAGTCAATCATTTGCAATGAAGTACAACTACGTTTCTTGCTGTGTTCTTGGGAAAGTCTTTATCTCAGCAGCCATGAGCACACTGACAGATGTGCCATCATCATCACCTTTGCAGTCTGTCCTTACCTCAGGAGCCAGAGCAGCCTCTGTTCCTGCAGATGTAGCCAGCTCTCTCCAGAGGGCTGGAGAAGACTTAAGATATTCAGCTGAGAGATGTCCCTGGCTGCATTACAAATCCTCATGCCTAAGCACTGAAGCTGCACTTGGTGGGCAAGAAGCTCTCAGGATGCTTAGGACCCTGTGTGGATGCCTGGATCTGCAGAGCAGATGCCTCTTGTTGATGGACCTTGTTACAGGAAAGGTGGCAGTGGTCTTACTGGCTGAGCAGGTATGAGCAGTGGTGCTTTGGAGCAGAGGGACTTGCAAGACTGGCTTAGCTGTAGGCTGCTTGTTTGGAGTACAGACTTTCTGCATGATAAGATTTGTCCAACCATAATAAATAGAGGTTGTCTTGGTGCTGGAGCCTGGGCATAGGTTGGCTAAAGCTGCTCAGAACTTCTGCATCTACTGCTTAGGGGAGGGTTGGAAGAGGGGCAACCAGAGGAGGAGAAGCAGGACACACACACATACATTCTGACATAAATATTTGGATCCATTCGTTGTGGAGAGAAAAAGATGAGCACAAATCCTGAGGGAATGCCAAAGTGTGCAGGATGCTGCGTGTGCAGGTATTTCTGCTGGGCCAGCACTGAGGAGCAGGGAAGACATTGAGCTTAAGAGCATCAGCATTAGAGCAGGAACAGGCAGATTGTGGACTTAGCTTGCTGAGCTAAATGAAAACACTTGTTCACTCTGTGGTAGAAATTGCTATTTATTAGAAAAAAAATTCATAAATAAAGTAATTTAATGTTTTGATTTACATTTTGCAGCTTAAGAGCAGGGGAAAAAACCCAACCCAGTAGGATTTGTGTGTGAAACGGCACTAAGCCTTACTCATGGCTTTGTCTGCCACCTGACTGCAAACTGAGACTGTAGAGTTACCTTTGTCCTTCCAGTATGCAGCTCCCACCCCAAACAGCAGCCTGGACAGTGCTTAAGTAAATTCCCAGAGATCATGTGATTAACAAAGGAATAGAATTTCGACTAAAAATTGGACTGAAATTTGGAGGAAAAAAAATCAGGGAAGTTTAGCAGAAGGATATGTGCTCTCCATCACTGTTCGATATGGGGAGAATCCCCATCTTTCCCCCAGGTCCTGACCCAAGTGGCAGCAGCCCCTAGCACCCCTCCATCCCTGTCACCCCTCACCAGCAGGGCTTTGCTCCCTCCTGCCTTCCTCCAGCTTGGGCAAAGCCCAGGGCTAGTAAATAGCAAAGGGTTAGGAGGAACAGACAGTTCCCAGTAAGCGCATTCCGACTGCCACCAGTCACAGTCTGGTTCCCTAATAAAGACTCTGATAAGGAAGCTGGAATCCCTTTTAACTCCTGATCCATTCAGAGATAAGTCGGTTTAGACATAAACAAGTGCTTCTGTCACCGGCAGCTCTGAGAAATGCAGCTGTGAGACCTCTGGTTAGCCCCAGTGAGGTCCTGCCACTGCTCCTGGGGGAGTTACTGGGACAGCTGCATCCCCATCTGGAGGGAGAAAAGAGTGACTTACACTTCCTTCCTGGTAAAGGTTTTCTGCACAACACTGTTGGCTTTTCTGGGGAAAGGAGAGGGGGGAAGATGTAAAAATAAAGGATGATGTCTTTCAGCTGTTACCAGGTTTTGAGGTGAAGTGAAGTCACCTTCCTGGGCTGGTTTTCTCCATGGAGCCCTGTGAGATCATTTTTCACTCAATTCAGGAGAAACTAGAGCAGAACTGTGCTGAGAAAAGCATTTCTCTCAGGCCTCAGCTCTGCTTTGGAGGTGAGAGGAGGGTAAGGGCAGCTGGCCTGTCCTGCAGCTCAGCTCCTCTCCCTGTCTGGCAGCCCCAGGCTGCACCACGGGGCTGGTTGGTTGCAGGAGCAAAGAGAGCCCAGTCCCTAACACCAGCAGAGCTGGGGCAGCAGAAGCTGGCACTATTTGATTAAACCTTTCCCTGGGTTATTGCATCCTCCTTTCATGAGCCTGACTTTTTGGGTAGAGTTCCTGGCTTCTCGGTACTCCGATTAGACCAGGTTGCCTCAGGCTCGAGACAGCTCCCATTTGCATGGGTTTAAACCTCTCCAGTGTCACTGTGCTCTCTGATGTCTCCTACAGCTCTTCATCTGACAGGATCAGAACTCTCTTCTCAATGTTTTTGCTCTTCCTGCCACTCAGTCCCTCTGCCTTGGAGCCCATGTGCCCGTTCTCCCCTGGTGCTTTGTGCTCCATCTCCTGCATTGACTGCTGGGTGTAGTGCTGGTACGCGGGTGAGAAGTTGTGGATCGCATCCTGCACGATGTCCTGGGGGCTTATGGTCTCCTTCAGCCCACTCGAGATGCTCTGCATTGGGGCAAGGTTTGCTGAAAAACAGAGCAGGAGGGTGATTGGGTGATACTTTACCTTAGAAATTCAATTTCAGTGCCTGATTGTGGGACACATCACCTTCTGGTGCTGAGCACCAAAGTGAAGGAAGGCAACCCCAGCTCTATATTTCAAAGAGAATGGAACCTCTCCAGCAGCATGTGCTGTACTACCATAATCCCATAATTCTGCCCATCCACACCAAGGTCTCTTTTCGTATTCACTTGCTGTGGCTGGTGGGTGTCAGGAGGAAAGAGGGAGAAGGAACTCACGGAGCACAGGAGGAGACTCCTCTCACAGGTTTTAGAATCCCATTGGTAATGCTATAGGGAGAGGTCTCATTTTTTCACTGATGAAGGAAGGAATAAGAGAGGAAGTTACCTGTTGTATTTTCTTTCTTTTCTCTGTACACCTGGCAGGTGAATGCATAGCGCAGGGCAATGGAAGCAAAGAACATCTCAATGCAGATGATGAAGTTCTGGTAGCCAGCAGCTACTGTCCCAGCTCCCACCTCCTTCCCATCAATGATTTGAACTTCAGGGATCACCCCGCATTTCTCCAGGATTGCAAGCAGCGTCCCTGTGGAGGGGAAGGGAGAGAGATAAATCCTTGGATCAGGTGGAGCTAAGGAAGGAGAAGGGCTGGGTGTCTGTGGTGGGACTCACCTTGCCAGAAGGAGAGGAAGATGACTGCCTTGATGGTGATGAACTTGAGCACTGGCTTAAACGGGCGCAGCAGGTCCATGGTGGCAAAGTAGAAGAGGAAAAGTGCGTAAAGTGCCAGGCTGACAGAGAAGTTGTAGATGATGGTGATGTAGAGGTAACCACTTTGGACGCTGCAGGGGGAGAGAGAGAGAGAGAGCTGCTGCCCTGGGTTGTGAGATGAGAAGTGAGTGCAACCCAGGGGAAAAAAAATGGGGAGGGAGAAGTCTGTGGCATTGCCATGGGAGGGAGCACAGCCCAGAAGGAGAGGCAGGGAGAAAGGGGCGAACAGGAAGCCACTCTGAGCTTTGCTGGTGGGACCTCTTTTATTATGGCTCACAGGAATTTCATTCCTTTCTTATTTGGGGACAGCAAATCTCCATTCCCCAGCGTTTCAGGCTCACAGAACTCTCACTACCCATGGAGCAGCTCACCAAGGAAAGCTGGCAGGACACCCTGTCCTTTGTCATTGATCAGAGGCCACCCCAGGAACACCCTTCTCCCTCCCTAGCATCCTCACTTGAAGTCCCCGTCGTGGTACTTCCCAAATGCTTGCAGGATGATGGTGATGATGGCCATGAGGGGTTTCACGATGCAGAACTGCAGTGTGGCCTGCACAGAGGAGAGACACACTGCAACCTGGCCAGCAGGGACATCCCACCACCCTCCTGGCAGCCCCTGCCACCCTCCTTGGCCCCTCCATGCAAACCAACCCCTCTGCTCCTGGGACCCAGAGGAGGGAGCAGGTCTCCATCAGAGGTGGGGTGAAACATGAACCAGCTCAAGGGCTGCAGAGAGAAGGGAGCAGGGCTCCCGAAAGGCAGCTTCTGAAGGCGACATTGTGGGGGATGGCCAGGTTGCTTGGGGACAAGCTGGTGGCAGGATTCAGCTTGCAGCCCAGGCTTGGAGCATTAGAGCCAGTCCAGGCTAACCTGGGACTGGGCAGAGATGGCAATCTCAGCTCTGCAGTGGGAGGAGACCCTGACTCAGCAGTGAGTCAGAGACAAGGACAGGAGCGCAGTGCCCTGCTGCTGGCCAGGTGCCGGGAGGGAAAAAGAAACCCAGAAAGAGCATCTGAGGAGAGCAGTGACAAAGAGCCCTCTCGTCAGGGCAGTGGGGAAGGGACCTGCTGCCACCCCGGAGAGCCCTTGCCCCTGGCTGCAGAGGGGAGCAGAGCTGAGGTACCCACCTGCTTGCAGAAGCGCAGGAACCCAATGGAGTAGGACATGCCCTGAAGGCAGCAGGTCCCGTAAAAGCAGCTGGAGCTGGAAGCAGAAGCAGAGGAGATGCCATTAGGGCTGCTGGATGAGGAAAACGGGTGGAGGGTCGAGGTGGCAGGCTGGGACTTACACAATGGGCTTCCCACGGATCTCTGACATGATGGTGCTCTCCCCTCCGAGGTACTCGAAGCACAGGCTCAGGAAGCTGTAAATCACAAAAGCTGGCAAGGCAAGAGCAGACTGGATCAGCAGGGCTGATGGAGATCCAGAGGGAGGTGTGTGTTTTTAAATTTCACATTCCTTCCTGCTCAGGTGCCTTCTCACTCACCCCAGCACAGCGTCAGGATTTGGGACACCAGTGGCTGGGAGCCCAGCAAGAGGAGCATCAGGTGAAATCCATCTGACTTCCAAGTGGAGTCAGACACATCACACCATGTGCACAGGATGGGTTGCAGATGCAGCAGCTCCTCAGGGCACACACAGTCAGGTGTCCCATGGAGCTGCCCATGCACACCCAGACAAGCAGGGGCAGGCGTGCAATGGTCAGGGACTTTCTGCATCACACTCGTGACCCTCTGAGCCTGCAGGCAATGCAATGGCAGGGCACCAGCTCATGTCTGCCCCCCTTCCTGCTGGCGATGGAGGAGGAAGGGGAAAACCTCTGCAGGGAGGAAGGGAGAATGGGAAGTGAAAGAGGTGAAAATGTGTTACTTTGTGCAAGCCAGGACACTATAGAGATGTGAGCTGGGGAAAGGAGAGCCCTGCTTTACCATAAGCCTCCCTGCCAAGGAGATCCTGCCCTCACCTTCATAGCAGTCACGCACTGAGTCGAAGTAGACATAATACTGGTGGCTGCCAAGGAGGAGGAGGCTGAGCCAGGAGTCGAAGGCATAGACAGGCACGATGAAGAGGATGCGGATGATGTAGCGCTGCTCCTTGGGGATGGTGTAATTCCTCAGGTGTGTGTAGATCTGCAAAGTGTGCAGAGCTGTGGCTACCACTGGTCAAGAGATGCCCCCTGGCTGAGAGTCTGCTGGAAGCTCATTCCATGTGGACCTTCCTCCCAGGGGTGAGAACAGGGGTGGGAAAACCCACTGGCTTTCCACCACAGACCCATCACTGGGAACAGACATGTGAGACAGGCTCCAGCCCAGTCCCCAGGGCAATCCCTTCCACAAAAAAATGTGGAAATGGGGACCCTGTCCTTGGGCTGTGCAAGAAGCGTTCCCTCCTCCATGCCAAGCCCCCATGCAGCCCCATCCCAGTGCTCAGAGGCACCACCTTGACCCCAGGGCTGCCTTCAACAGCACAAATCCATGCAGCACTGGAGAACATGCCCACTGGCAGTACATTTCAAGGCAGCTGGAAGCACACAGCCCAAAGGCACAGACCCTGAGGTATCAGATGAGAAACCTCTAGGGGTGTTGCTTCCCTCTGGGCAGTGCTGATGCCCTGCAGACTCTCCAGGCTCTGGCAGCCAACCTGGGAGCATTTGGGCAAAGTCCACCTTCCTGAGCTGCCAGCACTTGGCACCTGATGGTGGAGACATCCCCTCCAGGCAGCAACAAGAGGAAATATTTGTCTGTAGGTGATTGATTCACAAAGAATCTGGTGACAATCAATACATTTGCCCTTGCATCAGTCCAAGCACTGAACTCCATCTCTGCTCCATCCTGTACCTGGTGGAAGGTGACAATGAGTGCCGACCACACGAAGATGCCGGAGATGACCTGTGCTGCTGTCGTGGTCAGGAAAAGTTGCTGGCCATCTTCAGAGTTGTTGTGGGTGGCTGTGAGCAGGACAAGGGCTGGGGATGTCGGGGCTGAGGCCAGCCTGGCCACCGTGACAGGCCCTGGACTGCCAGCCACCACAGGAGAGGACAAGGCACGTGTGGCATTACTCATCTGCAAGGAGGGAGAGGCAAGGGGAGTGGTGCAGGACTGAGGTAAGATGGCTAAGGTGAAGGTCCCAGCAGATTTCCCAGCCCACACAAGTGTGGACAAACCTCCTGTGAGATTTAACTCCCACCCAGAGTGTCCCTCACCCAAACCAGCCTGTTCACCATGGTTGGGGCTGCTCCTCCCAGTGAGGAAATGCAAATATCCTTCAACAGCTGACCCTCTTTTCTCTGAGGATGTATATGTGGTACTCATGTTGCCCAAAACACAGGCTTCCCCTCCTCAGACTATTTCCTTCTTGTTTTCTCAGGGGTTGTTAGACCACTTGAAAGGGAAAGACCTGTCTGCATTTGTACCCCTTGTGTGAGTTCACACTTGTGGATCAGAAATCTTTTCCACCAGAAACTAGAGATTTAAGCATATAAAATCATCCTGAATCAGGCACAAGGGATCAACCCTGCCATGCAGCTGCCTTTTGGGGCTGCTGAAGTGCTTTGGACCTAGCCACCAGGTCTGTCCTCCCTGAAGTTGGTCCTGTAGAATAGTTTGGGTTGGAAGGAACCTTGAAGATTATGTAGTTCCAACACACCTGTATGGGCAGGGGCACCTCCTACTAGACCAGGTTGCACCAAGCCTCATCCAGTCTCTCCTCAAGACTCTGAGTGTTCCCAGCACAGAGGGTGGCTGGGGCACGTGGGCATCATGTACTCTGTGGCTCCAGACAGCAAGGCCCAGCCTAATAATACACTTTTATTTATAGGGCAGCTTCATATCTCAAGGCCAGCAGATGCATAAGCTGCCATGTTTGGCCTCTCCTGCTCATCTGTGGAAAGGCTGCTTTTTCCCAAGTATAACAATAGCAGTACAAAAAACCAAAAAAACAAAAACCAAAAAACCAAAAATCCAAAACCAAACAACCAGCCACCTGTGAGCAGAGCTCTAACAATATAGATGCTTTGTTAATAAACAAAGCTTTTGGCTGCTGGGTAACTATCTCCTAGGGTAAAACTATAGGCGTGAATAGGTGAAGGGCAAGAAAATATCTGCCAGAGATAAAAGTGGTAGGGAATGACCTCGGTCCAATTAAGCACAGAAAACAAGACAAAGCAGGAGCTGACCCGGTGGCTTCCTCTCCTGCCCTCTCCCTGAACCCCAACCTCACAAGAGAGGAAACTCAGCTGGTGTCAGATCAACAGCCCTAAAAATACCTTCCCCCCCCCCCCCCCACCTCAGCCTGGCAGGAGTGGGTTTGTAAGCGGAGCTGTGCTGGAATCCAGCACTGTGCTGGCCCAGTCCCAGGAGCTCACCCCGTACCTGCACCCACCAGCCCGGGAATCGGAACCGGAGGTGTCCAGTGGGAGAGTGGGACCAGTAGTGTTACGGAGCCCGTGGGGAGCTGGGTTTTTTCTCCCTGCCACCATCCCGCAGCCTGGGCTTGATCAGCAGGAAGGAGGAACCCAAGGAGAGCCAGGGAGGGATCTGGATGTGGTCTTTGGACAGATGGCAGTAACACAGGACCTGCCTTGTAAACATTAACAGGAGGAGGGAGGTGACAGCCCAGCTGTGCTCCCTTCCCCAGCACTCCTCACTCTTTTGAGGGGCTGCCGTGCTGCTGGCTGGGGCCGTATGGATGGATTTCCCCCTGCCAGAGCATTATGATAGTGAAGGATGCGATCCAGCTTGCTTCCCAGGACATGGCAGAGAGCTGTGATCGTTGTTAAACTCATTTATTCTGTTTTCAACCCAGCGCCCTGACACAGATGCTTGGCCCAAGACATCCCAAGTCCCTGTTAGCTTTCCCAGCCATCGCAGCACAAGCACAGTGGCACCAGCCGCCGGTCCTGGCAGGCTCCCCTGCTTTGTCACACTCAGAACGTGGTGGAGCAAGTCATTAAAAACAAAAGCCTCGGTGCCACTCGGAGCCAGGGCTCCCAGCTCCAGAGGTAATTAGATCCCGGCTGTGCAAGGTAGCTGGGCAATTCAATGCAGCCAGAGGGCCATTTGCTTCCAAAACAAAGGCGGTGAGGAGACACAAAGAATAATCCTAGCTGCAAAATTCAGCTCCTAGACGGGACTGAGCCAGTGCCACATCCAGTCTGGCTGTTCTGAGACACCTTGCAGGTGCACAGTCGACCTGGGACATTCACTCCCTAGGCTATTACAGATGCTAAGTGAGTGCTGAGCAGAAAAGAAACCGAGCACTGACACCTGTGTTCAGGCAGGCCACCTGCAAACCGAGCTTTTTACTTCCCCAGGGATTTCCTCCTCCAGCCCCAAGCTGACAGAGCCTGCACTTCTAGCTCACACCACTCCCAGTGATCCAAAGGACATGAGGCAAATCCCCACGTTGGCACTCCCTGTGGGGCTGGGATGGCCGGAAAGGGAAGGTGACCCCCCCAGAGCCCCCACCAGTGCTTCTGTGGTGCTGGCTGTGCACACCAGTAAAGGGAGGGAAATCCCTGACCCCCCCACCTGGGGAAGGGGAGCATCAGGCTGAGCCCACCAGAGCAGCAGGCATTCTTTTCCACCTGACTGCTTCCAGATAAAGCTAGGACACAGGGATTATTTACCTGACCAACCTCTCCATACACCATCCTCATGCCACTCAGGAGGAAGGACCTACAACAGACAGCTCTAAATTGAGGTAGGGCAGCACCAAGCCCTCTTCCAAGCCGGTCTGGAGGAGCGAGCAACGCACTCTCAGGGCTCTCACACCCCTCTGCCTTCCCAGCATCTACTACGGGTGCTCAGGACCCACTGTTGGGGCAACCTCTGCTCTGTGTTGGATGCCCCTAGCTGCTGTATGACCCCTTCCAGGACCCCACTCACCCTGCGGGGCTCCTCCTGGAGCTGCTCTGGCTGCCATGCACCTGCGTCCGCATCCCCTGCGCCCTCCTCCACCCGCACCCGGGCAGACTCCTCCTCCGGGCACCCTCCCAGCCCTGCCCGCTGGCAACGGGCCCTGCCAGCACCCCAGCTGAGCCCAGGAGCTGGAGCAGCAGGTTGGGCTTTGCCTCCTGGGGAAAAGCTACAAAACTTACCTTTCCAGTCCACCGTGCTCAGGCACCCACGCCCGGAATGCAAACACAGATGGGAAGTCGCAGTGTAGCCTGAGACTGACATAGGTCCTGTGTCTGGGGGTGAGAGCTCTGCCTGGGTGATACAGGCAGTTTTCTTGCAAGTAGGAATAAATCCTTACCTAGAGGACAGTGCTGGCTAAAAGACAGGCAGCTTGTGGCAGAGGCAGACCTGTGCCTGTGTTTTTTGGGGCAGGCCTTTCCCTTAGCGTAATACAGAGCAGAAAGGAGCAAAGCCAAAGGGCTGATTACTTGTGGTCTGATTTATCACCCGTACAAAAGCAGGAAGATAACTTTGTCCTGGTTTCAAGCACCAAACAGGAGAGAGGTCCACATCCTTTCTTTACCCACCACCCTGCACAGACCTCGTGGCACATAAAACCAGGACACCAGGTGGTCACCTGGGGTAACACTCAGGTGTGCCACCAAATCACTATGGCTGAAGACATGATGTGATTTCTATGATTCTGTGATTTGCATTCAGCTTGCTAATTCATGTACAGTTTACACAAGTTGCTGGAGCTATGGACACCGTAGGAGCACCAGGATTTGTGAAACGCATTGAATTCTGAATTCTGTGCTGGGAAGAATCCTTACAAGCAAACTAGGACTGGCACTGGCAAATTCCACATCTCTCTCAGCTCTCATAGACATAACGGTGTAAAAGGGAAAATTTGGGAGTCCTGAGAGATGCAAATCTTTCATTCTTGGAAGCCCAGTTCAGCAAATTATTTTTAGATTAAATTTCTTGTCAAGGGCAGCTGCAAGCCTGCAGTGTTTGGATGTACTTAAAAAAAAAAAAGTTCATTTCTCATAAACCCTTAAATACTGTAAATAACCCTTACTTCAGAGAAGAGTCCTTTTGAAATGCATTTTCTGTTTCTCTACTTTTAGGGGATTTTTTTAGCAACAGAAATGACTCAACAACTGGATCTGTGTGGGGCAGGCACAGGCTCTATGCTGACACTGCTGATATCAATAGCTATTAACACAGCAGAAGTCTTCCCTGCTCAGACATGGCTTCTACTCAGTCAAGTTCATGATGTGAAATCACTTAAAAGTTTGCTACTTGGTGTTATTTGTTACAAAAAGAGGTAAAACTGAACATGTTTTCCAAGCGAATGGCAGAAGTTTGACTATTCAACTCATGTAAGTTCAATACTTTTTCCAAGAGAGAAGAAACACAGCTGTGTAGCCCCCCAAACCCTTCTGTCCCCAAGTCTCCTAAGACTGATGCTTTAGGAGAGGGACAGCTCATTGCAGGTGGTCCAAGCTATGCATGTGTTGCCTATCAATATACTGGTACCATGTAACCCAGCTGTTATTTTGTGGTTTTCTTGCCACTAATCTTGGTTCCTGTCTTCCACCCTGCCATCAGCTTTCATGAAATTTGCAGAGCATAATTATCTGCCTCTCTTTACACTTGGAGTGAAAGTGGAAAATGGATTCAGACATCAGGGAAGGGACTGACATAAGGACAAGAGCAGTCATACAGGACTAATTCCCTTAAAAACAGGCAAGAAAACCTTTTCTATTATGCAATTGCTGTTGATTTGTTACTGAGGCTTGTATTGCAACTGAAGTGATTTTCACAGAGAAAAAAAAAAAGAGGTAAAATTAGATTCTTCAATGTTTCTTTTATTCACTCTGCACTGGGTGTTCCCCCTTTGCGGTACAGTGTAGCTACAGAGCTTGGCATCTGCTGCTCCTCACAAATGCAGAGCTGTGCCATTTCCCAAATACACATCCCACCCAATGGGACAAAAATAACACTTCTCTTGAATATTGAGACGATTGTTCTTGTCTCATCACTGTCTATATTGACTGTAAAAACCTGTCACCATAACAAACCCCACAAACGTTCTACACAGTAGAGAAAAAGTCATGAAATTCCTCAGCGAGTCCAAAACCAGCACAAAGATGTGCCATCATTTTCATTTCTTGTCCTGTTAAATAAGTGGCGATGAGTCACAGACTCAAGATCATTTCCTTGAATCCAGATGGCACAGCTTCACCACACTTGGCAACTCCGGATCACTTCCCGTAGAGCTTGTATCCCTTCCATCGTCTTGTCCTTCAGAGCCATGGCGAGAAGAACAGGTTTGTTCCCAGCTTCCTGAGAGACAAATGCCACCAGGTGTTTGGCACACACATGGACGAGGGGCTGAAAAGCAAAGGTGTGATACATATGTGCACTCTGACAGCTGGGAGAGCTCTCCCACACGAGTTGGCAGAGGAGGAGCCCTGCAAGGCCACCTCGGGAATCTGCGGATGCCGGACTCAAGATGGAGTAGGGATTTGCTGAGTGGTTTCAACACAATTGGGAACAGGCAGGCAGCGTGGCTGGTCAGCAAAGCCAAGCCACAGAAAGTGAAACTTTAAAAAGCACTTTCTCAATCAGGCTTTGCATGTGATGTGTAAAAGATCTGATTTTAACAGGACAATGAAAACCAGAATTATGTAGTGAAGCTGAAGGAGGGAAAAAAAGAGATATAAACTTTTTAATGAGGCTTCTTTAACAAGAACATCCAACCTGTAGGTTTTATTTATACCCACAGTTATGTATTTATCAGGAGAATAAGTTTGCTTGATTTTAGCTTCCAATGTGGTTTGGAAGTGTGTACAATCCCAAACTGTAATGTTAATGGTGACAAGCAGGAAGGCAGCAAACTAGTGAAAGCCTTTTCTTAAAGTTTACATCAATTAATTTAGCAAAGTGATTAAAAATACTATGTAACAAAGTAAGTAAGTGCACTTCCTCCTTCCAAATAAAACATAAAACCAGCTTGGGGGTGGAGGTGGCTATAATTAGCAGACATCACAGCAGGGAAAGCAAAGCATCTCCCATCCAGAGGAGCAAGGCCATTGCTAAAAAACAAGAACTAGGGGGAAGCAGTGGTTAGAATCAGGGACCTGGGTTGTTAAGAGTTTTTCTAGTTAAGGTTAGCAACTAATATTTGATAGCTTCAACCCTGATGGAAAAAACCTCATAATCTTGTAGCTTTCTGTTTCAAGCAGAAATTTTCTGTTTCTGTAGTTTTCTGTTTCAAACTTTGTTTTAATGCTTGACCAGCTGACACTTTGCAAAATACATTTTCTTCTGATTTCTCTCCAGCTTTGTGAAATGGCTGAAGTAAACCAAATTAACTTTATCAAGGGTAGGTGCTGGCCAGCACATTTGGGAGAGGGAAACAAATGCCCATTATGGGGCTGGCACAGATTGAGGAGGACCTTCAAAGAAGAGGACCTTCAAAAGGAAAACAAACTCACTGGAACAGAAACCCAAAAAAAAGATTACCAAGGGCTGCATGCTTAATCTTGCAACCCTTAAATCAACAGAAGCTTAATCAAGCCTTCCATAAACACATCGAAGCAATCCATATCCTGTAGGCTGCAAAGAAGCAGATCCCCAAACCATTCACTGCTAAAACCTCCGTTGTGTCCAAGAGCAGATGAGCACGCATACTTTCCTGATGAACCCTCCTTCTTTTTACATTAATTTTACCCCTGTGGGAACGCTGCTTTCCTGCCCTGATTCACCAGCTCCCTACACATCCCCCTGCTCCTCACTGCCTGTGCAGTGGGCACCCGCTCTCACCTCATCCTTGCCCAGCAGCACCTTTGTGGTGAGCGAGGGCCTGCCCATGTTGTCACCGACTGTGTTGGGGTCCACGTAGACGATTGTCCCCATTTTGCCGTACTGTGTGACCACCACCAGGACGGAGTTGGAGAACGCCGTGCACACCACCTCGGTGGGGACCCCGAGCACCACCTCCTCCCGCTGCTTGGATGTCACGATGGGACCCGCTTCCATTGCTGCGGAAAAACAAGAAAGACGGTAACTATAAAAGAACGTTAGGTTTAAAAGCAAAGGCCAAGCCGGAATCATTGCCGGCATTTGAAATACCCGGGTTAAGGTGCTTTCAGAACACAAAAGCACCCGGTGTTGTGTGTCCGTGCAGGAAGAACGGTCAAACCCCCACATCCCTGGCCGGGAAGGGGAATTCAGCAGCACTCCCCAGCACCCTCCAGCTGCCATTTAAAGGCTTTCGCGCTTATCGCGGTTGAACAGCGACCGCGCCCACGGCGCAGGCCGCCCCCGACCCCGCCCGCCCCGGCAGCCTCCTCAGGGGGCGACCCCCGCAGGCCTCGGCGTTTCCTGAGAGAGACACCCGGCACTCCCACACCAGCACCGGGCTGCGGACACGGCCCCGCGGGCCCTACCCGTTCCGAACCCCGCCGCACCGCCTCTCCCCGCTCGGGCCCGCCCCGCAGCGGCGGAAGCGAAGCCTTTCCCCTCCCTCCTTCCTCCGGCACCAGGCGTGGGGAGATGGCACCGCCCTCCCGTACCCTCCCCGCCGCCATTACTGAGCCTGCTCGGGGAGGCGCCATCTCCAGTCCTCCCCAGCCATGCTCTTCTCAGGGGTATCGCTCTACCCGGACCGGGCTCCCCTTCCCGGTCCAGCCCAGCCTTTTCGGTCGGTTTCTTCCCGCTTTACTCTGTCTTCTATCCTGTGTCTGTAGAGAGTGTCCCAGGGCAGGAAGCCCGCCCGTGGCCATTAGGGAGGGAGTGCTGTGTCGGGGGAATGTGGTGGAGCCGGGGGCTGAAGGGTGCCTACTCATTTCGATCTTTTTATTTTCTTTATCGTTTCTTGCCCTCCATTTCCACATGAGTTGTGACCCCTATCACCTACTGGGTCTCGTTGGGCTACACTTTAGGCCACTTGTGCTTTCCCCTCAAAATAAGGCTGATTTTGGGCCAGGGGAGCAGCCATGCTCTGTCACGGGCCACCCCACCCCGGCGGGCGGCTGATGGGCTGGACGGACACATGTTCGGTGCCGAAAATAATTCCCGCCTGGTTCGGCAGCTTCATGAAAGAAACACGGGAGTCGTGGGATCCACGGCAGCTGACCCACGGTGCTGTAGGGGGAGACAAAGACATCCGTGTAAAGACAGCAAAAAGAAACGTGGATGAGCACAGGCACTACGTGCAAGCATTAATCTCTGTTAGTGGCATAATGCTAATACTGTGCTTTTTTGGCTTTTTCTGCTTTGAAATGCTGATACTCATGAACAAAGCTATACAAAGCTCAGAAAATGTCTGTGTCTCGGGCGTTTCTAACCTTCCAGAATTCTGCGATTGGTGTGTCTAAAATGGGCTCTAAACACATTTCTGTGTGTGAGCTCTCCTTTACTGTTCTTTCTTTCCACCATGCACAAAATGCTGCAACTGTGGCCGCAGCAATAGTAATTTGAATTTGGGTTGTCTGTTCAGGTCACCTCTTAAGAACCTCATGAATTAATGTGGGTTTTTTGGTATTAAAACTTTTAACAGAACTTGACTCCAAGAGCACCCTCACAGCCTTGTTCTGAGAATCCTTTAAGGCACCGTTAGGGAGCAGCAGAGGTCCACGGAAAAGCTTTTAATTCAGCAGGTAGTTCTTGTGGTTAATTCAAACAGAGAGGCTTGATACCTTTTCGGCATTTCTCGCAGTCTGGTAAACAGTCTGTTTTTCAACAGTGCAAAAAACCAACATTCCTCTTCCTTGCTTACCACAATCACTCAAGGCTTTGCCTGTTTGACGGAGATAATAGCAACTCTTGTCAGGGAAGCTTCCCGACTCATAAAGTTTACCCCTGCTCTGCCTTCTCCAGAAAATAATTTTACTTGAAGGAACACAAAGGATTGGATTCTTTCTGCCATCCTTGCTAGCCTCCGTTTTATTTTGTACATGATGGAAGGAAAAAGAGAATCCACTCTCCCTCAGATTTACATGGAAACACTGTACTTCACTGTTTTTCATTAGTTTGGAACAAAATAGTTACCTCTAACAGTTTCAGTCAATTGGTAATCTGATTTTGTCATGATGGTGAGGTAGGATGTAGAAAACTTGAGAAGCAGATGGCAGGAGGTAACTGAGCACTGAAGTTTCATCACTAAAAGTAAATACATTAAAAATAATGAGCTAAGGGGAATGATCCTATTCTCCATGTGACTGAGGCAGGAGATGGAGATTTGAGAACACACCGTGGCAGGTAATGGGACCTTTCTTGAGAGATCTGTCTGCCTGCCACCTGCTTCCCAGAATTTTCTGGCTGAAAAGGACATGTATCTGTACTTAGACTCCCATTACCTGTAGCACTTTTCCTCAAAAAGTGCCTAATCCCATTGCAGACATCATTATGTTAAGCTGCATAAACTCTCTTTTGACATAACAAGTTATTAATATACCCCATTTTACAGTTTAAGGGAAATAAAGAGTCAGGACATCAGTTTAGAGCCATCAAATTCTCAGCTGGAGATTTTGCAGGATTTCAGGATCCCTTCTTCCACTCCCATGCACTTACTGCTGAAGGAATGTAAGTCATGCATGTCACTATCTCAGTTACCAGAGAAAATCAATGACTGTGACAGCCCTGTACTTTGACAAGAAAAACTACCCACAATATTGCAGCTTTATGCCTTTATTATTTATTTGAGCAGTTTCTTACTGCTCTTCTTTTGAAAGTGCTGAAGTGCCTCTATGTGTGTGTATTCTGGAAGGAAGCTGCTTTTTGTAGTAATCTTTGTGTTTATCTGATCTGATTTTATAAAGCAAATGAGTAGGATTCTCAGAACACCAGAAATGTTTTCCCACTTCTCTTGAAAACTCGACACACGGTGTTTCAGGACATCCATTAATAATCCCTGCTCTGGGGAGTGCCTGGCTATCAAAGTGCTGGGTTGGTTTATTAGTTTACGGGTTATTACTTCTCTGGTTTAGATTTCTCTCTTGTATCTTTTATGATGCAGAGTATAGACTGTGAGCTGGAACCTCAGGTGCAGCTGAGCTCTGGGCTGTGCAGCCAAGGAGAGAGGAAGGGAATTAGTTTGCTCTCTGATGCAGGAGCAGCTCAGGAATTATTCTGACCCTTGTTATAAATCAGGTACATGAAGCAGAGCTGCCTTTAAGTACATTCCTCTGCCAGGCAACACCAGAGTGCTGCACTTCCCCTTGGGGCTGTCACAGCAAGGTTGGGGGTTGGGGTTGAGCACTCCCCATGGAGTGTCAAAGGGGTAGGAGGGATGGCAGAAATCCACCTCCTGATGCTTGCAAGCAGCTCCCACCACATTTAAGTAGCATCTGGCAGAGCCAGTGTTTGGAAAATACTATGGAATCGAGGTCCTTGGGGAAGCAGGCAGACAAACACTTCTGGGGCTGTTCTCAAAGACTGGGCTTAGCCCCAGAAGTCAGAACCTCCCTGGCTGGCTCTCTCTGCAGTCAGAGGACAGAGGCTTTGTCACTGCTTGGTGCAAAGTGGAATCACAGCTCTGAACCTGGCTGTTCACAGTCAGGAGGGAAACCCAGGATTTGTCTGTTTTATCTCCTGGTTTCTAGATCTCAGCCTGACATGGGTATGGGTCTGCCAAACATGCCCAAAGCCCAACTGCTTCTGCACCTGGATGGAAATGGAACCTGTGGTTTGTAGGAGGTCTGAGGTTAAAGTGGGAGCAGTTGAGTTTAGATGTGTCCAGGATTAGGCAAACAGAATTCTTAGAGTTAAAAGTCAAAGACTCTCATTTTGTGTGCTCATATTTTGAAGGGAAGCGAGGAGATTCTGGCTCTTCTGTGCACTGGTCCCTTTTCTTGGTTTCCTAGGATAACAAATAGTGTGATTTCTTATTCTGAGAAATAAGTCTAAGAGGTTTGGTTTGTTCATAAGTTTTCTACACAGCTCTTTTTGTATGGGACATCTCTTATTTAATTCATTGCATGAGTAAGAGGAAAGCTAAGCCAATCAATCAGGCATTGCAGAACCACTCAAAGCTATTTAGTTGTTGATTAAACCCTTTTTTTTCCCCCACTGTAGAATTCAGCCGGAAAAAACACAGTCTTTTAGGAAAAAATTAACATAAAGCTCAAAACCAAATTGTTCCCTCTCTGTGTGAGCTGCACTCAGCTGCACATTTGAAATGGAAACGCTGGATGGTTTTGCATGCCCAAGGTTGTCAGGTCATGCTATTGTTTTGTTTTCCAGCATTTGCAACTTAGTGAGGAAATAATATGGGAATGTTCATTAGTGTCTGTGTAAGTACTAACTGCTCGTGTATGTGCACTAACATGTTTTCCTGTGAAAACTCAGCTTGCAGGGTAGGACTTAAAAAAATGGCAATAAGCCAGCACGCTGTGGCTGGGCCTGGAAACATCTAGGTAGCAATTTGACTGGAGCTCTGGGATTTTTAAAAATTTTTTTTATTTTTTTAAGTCAGATTTAGCAACCTATAAATAGAGGAGCACTCTGGCCCTTGTAGGACTTTGTTATGCTGTGTCATTTGTGTTTTCTGAGCTGCTGTGCAGGCTGGAGGAGTATTTCAGATCCATGGGGAGGGAATGAGAAAGAAGCTCTCCTGGTGCTGGGAGAGAGTTTCAGAAGGGGATGACTGCTAAGATTGCAAAGCCTGGCAAAAGTGAGGCAAGTCACACCTGCAGAGGGATGTTGCTGAAAATGCTTTCTTGGGTGTTTGGTCTCCAACACCAGTGGTTTTCATATGTTTAGTACCTTTTACACCAGCAGATCCCACATTTCTTCTCAAATAATACCCATAAATTACTTCAGCAATCACTGAAATGTAATTTGAATTCTTGAAATATGTGAAACACATCTCCAGAATAGCTCCAGACTACCTAAGAGAGCTAAAAGAGCTCCAGCTACATAAAAGAGTCAGAATTACATCATAGAGCCAACCCAGTGCTGTCTAATAATAATTTTATGGCAGATATTTATCATGAGCTAACAGCTGGCTGTACTGGGCAGTGCAGCCAGGGGGTACAGAACAGACAGAGTCATCATGAGGCAAGATTGAGGTTGAGTACTGTTTACATAATTTTCACTTGTCAAATAACAGCCCTGCATAGATCATGACCATGACAGCTCCTGTGGATGGTATCATCCATCAGCAGATCCACCCTGTGAACAGCAGAAGTTTTGCATTACTGCAGTGGCTGAAGAAATGATTTCCATGGATCAGTAAAGACAGCAGTAATTGTCATAAAGCTCACTATGGTTTCTGCAGGAGTTTTTCAGCTGCTCGAGGTGGTCTGTCAGATGAAAGACAGCATGCAAATGGAGTAAATGTGCATTTGCATAAATGTAATTGTAGCACAGCTTCTAAGAATGAAATTCATACCTCTCAGTTCCTAAGAAGTGAAAAAGCATAGAAATAACATGCAGAACCACAAGAGAATGTCAGGGTATTAGTATGATACTAATAGTATAGTCAGTTGTATGAATCACTTAATTGTGACAGCAAATTAAATAGTGTTGTTGTCTAGAATTCACTCAGTTACAATGACACATTTTGATGAGACAAATGCCTTGTGTGCTGTCTGTAATAAATTAGTTCCTCTTTCAAGTGAGAAAAGAATTAAAAACTTGGTTGAAAAGGGCATATTTTCTCTGTGGCCACTGATCCCTCAAACTCTGGAAATAATAAAGTGTTTCTAATAGTTGTTCATTATGACAGAGTTGAAAGAGGAAAAATCCATTGTCTCATTATGTTCAAGACATTTATGAAATTGCATTGGGAATATTTGAAAATGTAAGAAGCATATAACCAAATGGTTCCAACTTTGACAATGTATCATCGTTTGCAGTTCATAACGCTGCTGTTCACTTTGGGAGATATCAGTCAGTGCACACAATAGAAAATGAGAATAAATATTTACTTTTTGTTTATGTACTGCATAAATAACAGCAAAGTGCACAGTAGACAGGTCACGATTCGATTTTTAGGGTTGTGTAAGGGAAGTTTCAGAATGACAGGAGGTATTCATTTTGCAAAACTGAAATATGTGGAAACATTGAAGCATTTCCCAACAAAGGGCAACACTGTGCATTGCCAATGGAACAATAACAAAATGGTTTCTGGGTAGTAGGACTTCCTCTTGAATATTAGGTGAAGATTGGCCCCATTTGATTTTTAAGTTCTTCATAGATGTTGAGGATGGAAGAGGGGGAAATGCCTGGTGTCTGATTTCTTCCTCTTTTGTAGTACTTTTTTTTTTTTTTTGCCATCTAGTCAGAATTAAAATTCTCTCTGGTGCTGAAATTTACACATAATCCTTTTTAGTAATGCTGTAAATTGCAATAAAGAATTCAAGTCAGACCTACATCAAGACACAGCAAGACAAGGCAGAAGGTTGTAGGCAGATGCCCTTCAGTGGGATGTAGGTGCTCTCAGATCTCAGTCTTATCTGTCTTCACTAACTTGGTTCTCTTGCTGTCTGTGAAAAACTGAGAATTTAGGAAGCTGGGTGCCACATTGAAGGACTTACCTGTGACAGAAGGTTGGAAAGACATTTGTGAGGAGTATTGTGATTTGGAAGATTTTGTGAGGCTCGTGCATAGGCTGTAGGAATTGGTATTTAGAAGTGCTTCAAGTCCTGGTTATCTCAAATTTAGAGAACTTGTAGAGCTTACTACATCTGCTTCTATCTGTGGAGACTAAGAGAATAAATATTTTCTCTTGGAAGCAGATTTAACATTTCAGAAACCCACAAAACGTTGAGTCTGTTAAAACTGAAGCATAAAGTTAATTTTAACTGACCACATAAATAATTTTATGAATTAACATTAAAAGAAGTAAGTATTGAACTTCTTGTTAGTGCCATTCTAAGTAGTGAACTGAAGTTTGTGATAATTGAATTGAGCATTTGATGGACAGTACAAATGTACTCTTAGGAGGAAAATACAATTGTGTACTGGAAAAAATGACATTAAAATAAAATACTGTCTCTTACTTCACAGGTGCTTATCTCCTGTTTCTGTACAAGAAGCATGGTAATCAAGAAAAGCCAATACGCTATCAACTTTCTAAATTTCATCCTGGAAATGAGGTTGGAATATTCCATAAGGAAATCAATGCAATTTTCCTACTCTCTTCTGTCTCTGTAAGAAACGTTCTACCTAAGCCTTCCTCTGCTCTGCACTTGCAATTCTTCTTTTTCTCTAGGCAACTCCAGTCTGAGCTCATGTTTTTGCTCTTAATTTCATGTAAGCCTCCTTTCCTGTCTCTTCAAACAGCATTTTGGAACCAGTTTGTCCTGAAACCCTGAGATCAGAGAACACTGGGGGATTAAGTTTAAACTTGTTAAACTGAATTAACACTTCTGCCACATGATTCTGGCCTGTGCCAGTCCTTCTAATCTTGTTCAGAGTTTAGGATAATTTGTTTAGTAGTTATGATCAGCTGGAGGTTAATTCAATTGGACTTTGGTTATTTATTCATGCCCGGATTTGCTAAGTGCCACAGCAGATACATGAGGTCTCTGTTACAGTTATGAGATGGCTTCATTAGTGTGAAGGAGAGTCCATATGGATGACTTCCCTTACTCATTGCAATAACTGTCTGTCAGGGTTCTTGCCAGTGGAAAAAAAATCCTTATATAACACCTCCCTTTCATTGGTGTCATAAGTGTATTGATTGCAACTTAAAATGCACTTCTCTGATTGCTGGGTTGCCAATAGTCTGTCTCAGAGACCTCAGTAGTATTCTGGATCTACGTTTTAAATTGAGACCATAATTTAAAAGAAAAGGACAAATGTGTTTTAAAAGCCATTTATTATTAATAATGTGGTTTTGTGCAGCATTATGGTCCTGCTCATTTCAAGGCCCACTTTCCCCATCTGTGAAATGCAGCCAATGCTAGGGTGGAACATGGTCACTGTCCAGAATTAACCACCCAGAAATGGAGGGCAAAAAGGAAGAAGAAAACTGCATCTTTCTGAAACCTCTGGAGGAATTTAGGTTGGCAGAACATTGTTACTTGAACTGGAACATGGCCAGGACACCAGGATTAATGCTAGCACAAAATGCCACTTGATTGCAAGCATTTGGATAACCTTGGATGAAAAGAGGCTCTTCTAAAAGAATAGGGCTCCTTGATGTTGGCGAGGACTTTGGTTCAGGGTTGACTCAGAGAATTTTTGCTATTTGCTTCAGCAGCTTTTGAATGGGGCAGCTCTTAAATGGTAACAGATCTCCCCTTCACAGCCTGCAGCACAGCAGCACAGAGAGGATTCCAGGCCATAGTCTGATGTCTCCTTTTAGAGATGTTTCCTGTTGTATCATGCAAACAAACATTACAAATAGTAGTCTGAAGGGATACTTGTTTAGGAAAGGTCCTAAAGATTATAAGGAAGGAAAAATGTTCAATATCAAGAAGGCACTGGGCCAAGCTGAGCTTCTGCAGCCACATCAATATGGAGTAACTGCTTATGTAATGGAATTACTCCTGAGCAGTCAACATCAGCATTTGCCTTGTTTTTATTTTATTCTTCACTCTGATAGTTTCTACTGTCAGTCCTCTAAAACATGTTATGGGTTGGGTTGGCAGTGCCAGGTGGTTCCCAGTGAAAACTTTGATGATTAAGAGCAGCTCTAATAAAATTTTCTTCTCTTGCTATTAATTTTCAATTAAATTATAAATCTGTGCTGAGGAACAACAGTTAACTTCTAGGGAGTGAGAAATGGTCCCACATGTTCAGCCTTCTTCAGAAAACCCTGTCACAATTACATACCATGAAATATGGTTTCCAGCAGAACAATGTTCCCAAAACCAGCTGGGGACCCATGTTACAACTCAGCATTCTTTGCAGAAGTTTATTTGCTGTTGACTTGGAAGCCAAGTTAGAGCTTTTGAGAGGAGTTTCTACTTATCTACACAACAATGCAACAGGAATCCCACAGCATCTGCTCCCACAGAGAAGCTGGAGAGAACAGGACTGAGAGAAAAATGTGTCCATACCCATTTTTGTCACCAGAGAAGCAGCTTGCTGCAGGATTTGGTGCTTCTTGTGGTGGTCCTGGGTGGGTAAAAGGAGAGCATCCAGGGACCATGTGGAGGCAGCCTTCTATCAGTTATGAAGGAAAAAAGCCAATGTGTGTTCACAGGATCTCTGTCTGGAGGAGAAAGATCAGGGTGCAACTCCAGCTCTAAGGGCACTTTTCTGATATTGCAGCCCCTTCTTTACAATGAGACAGGAGCTCCATGCAAGGGGAACAACCCCTATAGGGCTGTCTCTCAGCTGCATGTGTGTCTAAGCTGTATGTGAGCATGTAACCTGCTTTGCAATATTTTTTTTTCTGTGGGCAAAACCCATCACTGCCATTATGTGAGGTGAATGTGACTGTTACATAGGTGGAGCTATTTTCCATCCAAGGTTTTTCCTTGTTTTCCATGGGAGGCCACTGATTGTCCCCTCTTCTTCAGTCCAGCCTTTGCATTCCTCTTGTAGCAGCTCAGACTTGTATATGAGCCAAGATGCTATTCCCCTAAGAATTTACTCCATTTAATATTCTTCTTCCCTATCTTCATTATTTTTTCATTTACAGGTTAATCAGCACCTGAGATGCTCAGTGCTTTCCCTAACTTTTCTTTGACTAGATAAACTTTTAAATTAAAAATTTTCATTCCCTGCTCCTTCTCTTTGAGTGTTACTATATAATTCTGTATTTAAAAAAAACAAAACAGCAAACGGGGAAGGAATCACAGATGCATTTTGCTGAAAAGAGATAGATGTCCTGACATAAAGGATTGAACATGCTATTCCACAGATACCCCTGCATCTGACAAAAAGGCCAAACTCCTTCTTTATGTAGCTCCACCAAGGCTGAACAAGACCCAGGGACTGTAAGGAAGACCACATGCTGACATTTTGTTTCATCGAGTCCCTGGAACATTGAATATGCTCTTGATATGCAAGAGTGGGATGAAATCTGCAATCAACTCCACGATTGTAATTGAATCTGAGTCAGGAGAAGTGACACCTGCATGATGAAGAAGGGCATTCATTATGCTCTGTTCAGGTCTGTACCATCCTCCTTGTGTGGACAGAGTTCAGCATGTACTATCTTGAATTGAGGGTTCACACAATCAGCTATAATTTCCCATATATATTTTTACTATGTGCTGGACACCTCAATGCTGTGCTGATGAGTGCAGAAGCACACCCCATCCTATCTAAATATCAGCTCTGTACATGTGCACCAGCTAACAGATCCATATTGGGTTTATGAATATGAGTGGGGTGAAACATGTAGTGCAACCTTCCCATCAGGCTCACCTTTTTTCATCTGCCTGCATTTCTGATAAATCACTCTTGTTCTGGGGACATCCTTGTCAGTTCAGAGCATTCCCCTGATATTGCAAGCAAACGTGACACAGCTGTGAAGTCTGCAAGGGTCTATAAGGTTGTATGTCTTCACACACATGCTCCCCATGGTCAACAATAATAACAAAACCTTGCACAAAAATCTAAAAGTCTGAAAGACAGTAGGGGAAGAGAAAAGGAGAGGCAGTACACATTGCCACAGCCTTAAGAAGTATAAGAGGAGAAAATTCCTGGATGATCTCTTCATGCTATCACCAGGAATCATCCCTTTGGGAGTGGTGCAGTGATGAGCTTTTGAGAAAAATGTTGTCAAAGCAATTTTTGTTAGAAATGTTATTTTGACACATCAGGCCATATTGTTTTGATCATTCCCTTTTTCAAAAGTAACTTTGAGGTTACACTGTTCTGCTTTGATGATTTTTCAAATGGAGTTGCAGTCATTTCACTTCATGTCAATATTTCATCCACATTCATCCACACAGAAAAAGAGAGCAAAAGGAAACATCTGATTGGCCAAAACTATCCACAGAAGATGCTGATTTTGTGAAAACTTTCAAAGTATTGCTTCCTTTTTCCCTGTTTGGAAGGAAATCCTAAGACCTCCCACCTTTTGGAGAAAGGAGAAGAGACTCTGATCAGGGTACAGAGGCTACAATGAAGGTGCTAAACCAGGGCTGGTACTGAATTACCCTGTTGTACAGCTGAACACAGACAAGTCTCTTGTTTAACTGCTTGGTGGTCCCATATCTTGGCTGTGCCACCATGTGAGCACTGTCCCTGGAGGAAGCTGGGCTCTGCTTGTCAGGCAAAACCTTTGGGACCATGTGCTGAAGACTTCACACCCTCTAAAATGCAACACAGGGATCAGTGATGGGAGGAGCACATCTTGGGCTTTATCCTTCAGGGAATGTGGCACTTCTCACAGTCAGTCCTCAGGGAGGGCGTTTAGGTGCCCTTGACAGGTGGCTTAAATGGAGAAAGCAACACATCTTGGGAGGGAGCCAGAAGAAAAAGCTGCTTTGGCACAAAGCCCTTGTGCAAGGCAAGAGCTTTGTGGTTCTTCTTTAGAGGAGGGAAGCACAGTGCTGTAACAGGTTGAAGGGGCAGACCCACTCCATCCCCTTTGGATTTGCACTCAGGGTTGGGGTTCCATGTTCCCTCCCAGTGGGAAGAGGGAAACACCATTTCTCTGTACTTTGAGGAATTGTTACCAAAATTCCCTTTTTATAATAATAGATAGATAGATACATGTTTATATACAGTCAATTACTGAAAGCAAAATAACAAAAATATAGTGAAAGTCATCTGGATCCTCCAGAGAGAGGGATGCAAAATGTGTATCCAATAAAGTTTTTTTGTGATACCCATAAATACAGAGCTGAAGTGCTGGCCCTGCTCTCCTCTCCAGTACCATTTGACCAGAAACGTGTAGCTCACACCCTGAGTCATCCCCAAGGACAGCAGTAGATGTTCTGCACTGGAAATAGTTTAATTTCTAACTGGCCCAAGCACAGTTCATCCCTCTTTCATCAGGCAAAAGGAAGATGGAGGATTTTAATATCTTCTGGTGAGATCTTGGTCCCAAGCCTTATTCAATGGAGTCAGTGCATTGTGTTAGTTCCATGCAAGAAACTGCAGGTGTCAGAGAAGTTGGGCTCCCAGATTGCACTGCAAGGACAGGAGAATGATGATCATTGTGTAGAAAGTCGGACCTTTCTGATTGCTCTGACCTAGCTGAAGGACCTTGAGATCTCTGTTTTCAGCCACTGGAGAGCTTTTTTAGGCTCAGAAGTTTATAAGCAGGGTACTCTAATGGCTTTACTTCCAGAAGCAAAGCTGATGAATTCCCACTTGAAGAAACAGTTCTGCAAGCAGTTGTGTTTGGTGAGGATCTGACACTTTCTTTATCCAGGAAGACCTTAGCTTGCTACATCCTTTCCTTGCCCAGGGCCAGCCTGTGTGTTTTGTGTGTAAATTGAGGTACAGAGCTTACAGGCTCTGCTGTCCTCTCCAAAGCAGTTGTCCCAGAATACAGAGCTGGGCTGAGTCCCAGGAACCTGCCCTCACTGATGCCTCAGGCACAAGTTGCCCTGGGAATGAAAGAAGTGACTGATGGCTGCTATTACAAGAAGAGATCTTTGGGACAGATCTGGCCTCCTCTGTGCTGGACTTGAAGGGCAAGAAAAAATCTTTCAGAGAGCCCACTGCTGTGAGGTGGCTTTGCTTTGAACAGAAACAAGAAATACATTTTCAGAGGGTGTAGAATCCACAAGCAAAAAGGAAAAGAGACTGAGGAAATCAGGTGGCTGAATTACTAACTCATCAGAGGCCAGTGGGGATTGCAGTAATACAAGCTCTATTTTATTGTCAATTTGTATTGTACATTTAGAACAACAACAATCGTGTTGTTTTGAAATTAAGAATAACCTGGAGGGGGCAAATAAACTAACACTGTACCACATAGTTGAGAGAAAGAGAGAATTTGTGCTTGGTAATAATCAATACTCATGTATGTCCTCTAATTGAGTCAGCTCAGCTTTCCTTTGGGATGCAACAGTGACAACTGAATTTCTCTTCCTGCTTGATGGATTTGTTTCCTGCAGCTGTAAATAGAGAATGCACCAAAAATGGTTTTGGTTTGTTCTCATTGCCTGAGCACCAGCCCTGCTTCAGAGCATCAATCAGCCAGACCAGATGTGATCACACATTCTGTCTTGCCTGGGACAACTTGAGGGCACAGCCAAGGATAGGTCCTGAGGACCTTTCCTAGAGGAGGACCCATCTTTCAGCTCACTTCCAAGCATGTAGAGCAAGCATCTTCTTTAATCACATGACCATTTCTGGTGGCTTTCTCAACAATGTGGTCCCTGTCCCATCTCCTAAAATAATCTTTTAAAAATCTGTCTCCTCCAGAGACACTGAGAACATTGACTGATTAGCATGATCCAGTGCTTGGGGATCCAGAACTAGAGTGTGTATTGTTCCTTTTCAGTCTGAGGTCCTTGCTCTTGTGCTCAAGTGTGCAATGGTTGTTGGGTTCATGACTGGGAAAAATTATATTGACCCAGGGTGCTTGTCTGGCATGTGTCCAGGGCAGACTGCAGACACCTTCAGCTCACATCTCCACATCCTGAAATTTCTTAACTTGTATTTCTTCTGCAATGGCTGGAGGCACATCCAGACTGACATGAAAGCCTTTCCTTTTCCCTCTTTAAATTGCTTCTTGTGTTGCCGACTCAAGCTCTTCCCTTGATTTATACTGGGGGATGAGTCAAAGCCCTGGCCTATTCATATTTCACATCATGTGCACATTAATTGGTACTTTACATCCCCGGGACTTCCTAAGGAAGCACCAATTTGGTCTCTTAACAATTTTACTACAAACCCATTTTTCCTCCCCTTCCTATTCCCTTTTTGTCATAGATAAGATTAATTTTTTTTTTTTTTACATGAATCCATTGCCTGAAATTTCTAAAATCACTGCTTTGGGACACTGAAATCTTATCTCTGAGCCAGAGTTGGAAAGGAAAAGTGGTACCTGAGGAGAGCTGTGACTCATGCAGAAATTGAAATGACGAAGCAGACGCTGCTATTACAAAGACCCAGAAGTCTTCAAAAACCTTCTGGTGGAAAGGCAAAAGCTTGGGCTTTTCATACTTGAAAAGCTTCTGCATATGGAAGCTTTGAGCTCTGGGTGAGGGTTGCAGACTGGGGAGCTCTCTGCTAAGCCAGCAGCAGTGCAGTGGAGCTGAGAGCTCGACTGGAGGCAGCACACAGCAGCTTTCAGGCTGAGCAATACAAGATCTGTTAAAACTTGAAATGCTGCTGCCTTCTTCCCCACAACAAAAACTTTAATGATTTTTTTTTTCTTTCTTTCTCCTGCCCTGGAGGGGCTGAGTCTGAATGAAAGAAAATGAGGGGAAAACGTGCCTGATTTTTCTATTTCAGTGAATGAGCCAAAGGAGGCACCTATGGGTCTGTCATGAAAAGCTCCTTGTTTCGATGGAGCCTTAATGGGTTTTTCAAAAGACTCTTTGAATGCCTCACCCTGCTCTGTTGAAAACAGCTATGGCTTGAATCTGGCACCTTGCCACCTCTATTTATGTTCAATATTGCCTTCAAAAATAGCATCACTCCTATCTTGTCTCAATATTCAGAGCAGCGTTAGTATTGAGGACCATGAGCTGAGCCTGGCCTTCCCTGTGCTGGGGAAAATGCCACAGAGGAGCCCACACCAGCTCCTCTCCTTGAGGATGAGTAAAATTCCCAAATTCCTCTTGCAGCATAGATGACATGTTCGACACCATGGAAGGGAGAAAAGATCTGAGCACTAAAAGGAGACAAAAGTTCACAGCTCTTGTGCTGTTCAGTCCCTCGATAGGGAAACTCCCCAGTGCCCTGGGGTTACCTGCTCCACAGTCCCTGTTACACAGTCCTCCATGTCCAACCTGTTTTGCTCTCCCTGCTGTTTAAACTCATGACATCTTGTCCTGTCTGCTGCAGCTACAGAGAACAGACCCTTCCCTCCCTCCTGAAAGTTATGGTTTAAAGGCCTTGAGGACTTAGCAGTCAAGCTGAGGGAGAGACCTCCCTCTTCTTCTACTTCTTAGGCTATAGAAGGTGAGAGACCATTCCCCATTTGGTGCAGAGCTGCAGGGCTCTGTGTCTTCTTGTAGCAGACCCTTGCCCTGTGCCTCCCCTAATCCCAGCTCCTGGAAAGCAAGCTTTGCCTCCATTCTTTCATTGCTACCCTGGATGTGAGCAGTCTGTCCCCTGCTGAAATGCAGTGCCTTGCTGTTGTCCCCAGTTTGCGTTTCACCTCAGCAGCTGGGGCCATTTCATCCAACTTGTCTAAATCACTTGGAATTCCAGCCTTGTCCCCAAAGTGTCCTTGCCATCCCTCCCGCTCTTGTCTGCATGCATAATAAACCCACTGTTTCATCCCTCACTTTATCTTCAATACAAACACAAGATGGAGCAAACACAGGAGAATGTGCAGCCCAGCCATCCACACTGACTGGGAACCACTGGAAACAGCAGTTCCCCTGGAATCTGCCATCCTGTTGTGTGCACGCCTGGGACCACAGCCCTCTTGTGGCATCCTCTGAAACCAAGGAGCCCTGAAAGAAAGGGGCAGAGGCTTGTGACCCCAAAATTACTGTTACAATGCAGGCAAAATTACAGCACGTGGCTGCAAAGCTGACAGGACAAGTGGAGGACCCTTTCTTAGGAAGACCCCTGCTCCTGTGTCAGCAGTGGGCTGCACAATGAGTAAAGTGCCCAGTCATGTCCTGACTCCTGAGAAATCCAGTATCCCAAGCCATTTTTTCCCTTCGAAGTATCCTGTACGCAGCCTTATCTCCCTCACTGCCAAATTCTCCTTAATGAGGTTTATCCAACTTTTCCAGCATGGCTTAACATTGTCCATCCAGTCTGGCCAGAAAGGATCCTTTCTTTTGCTAACATAATTAATAGCAATAAGCTGTCCATGGTGTGTGGTGATAATGGCATTGATGCTGCAGTACCCCACAGACAGAGCTTAGGATTTAGAGAAAGTTCCATTCTGTGTGCAGTGCTAGCAATTTCCCCAGCTCCATTCCTGAACAATTTCTCTTTCTATTTCACATCCTATGCTAGAATTATGCCTCCTGCTGTTTACATTAAAAATGCATTATACATGTGTTGAAAACATTGAGTTCTGTGTTGCTGGCAAGGAAGGAAGCTGTTATGTTTAAGAAGCACCCTCTTATATTATTATGACTTTTGTTTAATTTAGTAGGATTATTTTCTCTAATTCCAAAGCTGGGGAAAGACTCCTGTAAATATTCTTTCCACTAGCCAATTGCCTTATCATCCAGACTCATGTATAAGCTAACTGGCTCATAAACTGCCACATCACCAAGTTAAAATGCTGATTTCCTTCTGTTAGCTTTGTCCTGTGCTTTGGATCAAAAATATACAAGGAAAAGGTAATGACATTTAAAAGAGCTCTAAATGGCTTGCTGCAGCACAGGGGAGCAGGGATTTATGTTAGCAACAAAGCAGTACTGGGCTGGGGAGGTATTGAGGTTTCTAAACTCTACAGAAGAGCTGTAGGGACTAGAAAAATGTGAGATTGAGCAACTCTGCACCTGTAGGGACTAGATGATCAAAACCACAGTGCCATTCTCTGTAAATACACCTAGGAGGGATTTTCTATGGGACTCACTGCTGTCACATTTAAGCATCTTTCTGTATAAACAGAATGTGGCAGGGCTGGGAGTTAAACCTGTATCTTTCAGATACATGGACATTTTTATTCTAGATAATATAACTAACAGGTAAGTTAGAGACCTAAAATGAGATGTAGTAAGAGGGGGGCACTAGGACAATAGGGCAGAAATTGTGACTGGGTTAAATCAGAGCATTCAAAGGACGTGAGGTATGAGGAAAAAAAGACAAGAAAGATAAAGAGGAAAAACTAAAAAGAAAAGTCAAAACAGAAAAGAAAAAAAAAGCAAATTAAAAAAAAAAAAAAAGAAAAAATAAGAGGAGAAGGAAAGAAAAGAAAAAGACTGAGAGAGGTAGAAAGAGACTGAGGAGCTCCTGTGGCAGGTGATTTGCCACTTGGAGGTTTTGCAGAACTGTTTTGTACTGCACAGCACAGGGCAGGTCACAGGGGAACCCCATCCAGCTTGGGCCATGTCAAGAAGGCACCAGAGTGGGAAGCTGCAGAGAGGAGTTACAGGACAATCATGAAGGAAATGACATCTGTGGAGGCAGCTGGAAGATACGGAGGCTGAGATGATGTGAGGCTGTAAGGAGCATTGCCTGAAGGAAGGGAAGACATGGTTTTCCTTAATTAGTGACTGACAGAACTGTACCTTGTGGGCATGAGCTGGAAGAGAGAAAAAAATCAATTTATATAACCAAACCCTACTTCTTAGCTTGGGACCCACAGTAGCAGTGGGCAGCAGCACTTGGTGTTCTCAGGGGGGCTCCAGCAGGGGCTGGAGGGCTGCTGCAGGTGGCTGGTGGACATTGTCAGTACAGTTTGTATTCTCTACTGCAGCACTTTGGGAACTGATGGAGGATTTGCTGCCAGTATTAGGAAACAGACCTCTCAGGGGAGTGAGGTGACAGCTGTCACCAGTGGGGTGGGAAGCCTGGTGGAGCTGTGTATCTTCACAGGTTTGCTGGGAGATGGAGGCCAGGGATCAGAGGCTGCTCAGGGAATGTCAGGTGTCCTTTCCTCCCCAGTACAAAAGCAGGGCTTGAGGTGACTTCCCTCAACCAAGATCTCTGGTTTATCTTATTCCAAACCCAGCATGCCCAGCAGCACACAGGCAATTAGAAGCCAACACAGGTTGTTGGTCATCCTTCAGCCTTCAGGAGTGCAATAACACGTCTGCTAAATATCTCCTTAAGCATTCAGCAAGTCACTGCTCTATCCTAGAGGGAAATAACCTTGTGCTGAACAGCTTCATTGTCTAGTGCTAATATAACAGGAGAAGGCCTATTAAACATTGTGCTAGAAGTGTCTTTTGGGCCCGCAATATTTTTTTTTAAATTTTATTTTTTCCTTTCCTTTTTTCCCCCCTTTTTTCACTTTTTCTCCTTCCTTTCCTTTTCTTTCTCTTTCATTCGTTTCCCCACAGTCCAGAAATGAGTGACAGCAATGAACTGAAGACAGGGAAGGCAGTGTCTGTATGAAAGGAGATTGCAAACCAGGCAGCAGCATTGCCTGTGGCCACACACCTGCTTACTGCTGGGATCAGCCCTGCCTCCCTGCTCTCCCACACAGCTTGCAAAGACTGGCTCTCCTTTGCATCTCTCCTAGAAAGAAATCCCCACCAAAGATTTGAGGAGTATTTCCTGCACTTGTGCAACAATCCCTTCTGCTTCTCACTGGAGAAACCTCTGCAGCAGGGCTGCTTCTGGATTGCCTCCAGCTCTCCACACACAGGACCTTGGCCAAGAAGAGCCACTGGGAACCCCAGGCTCTGGGGTCTGGTGAGCATCTGGCCAAGGCTCTGTGAAGATGAAGGTGTTCCATGCAGTTGATATGTTGGCCAAGGTAACACCTGGAACATCTGTGGCTGATCTCTCCCTGGCTTCAGCAGAGGTTTCTTTGTCACACTGGCACATGGCACTTCAAGGGAAGAGCCTCAGGTCTTCTCCTCTCCTGAAGCACTGGTGATCTGATAGAAGCAGCAAGAGAGAGACACCTTGGACTCTGGAATGCTTCTCCCGTGCAGGTGCAACTTTGAGTACTTGCTGTTAATTTTAAGAACAGAAAACAACAAGAAGCCTGTTCATGAATCACCTAGGTGAAACACCAGTGGAGAAGCACCACGTTGACAGAGACCTTTTCCCCTTTGAGCTGGAGGGAGGCAGTTTTGGGGCTCTCAAACTGTTAAACCATGGACTTGCTCTGCTAACAGCAATGGCAAGAGGTATCTTCTCCCCACAGTTCTGCCTGGAAGCAGGGATCCTCTACAAGCACAGTGATCCTCTCCAAGGAGTGAGAAGTGTGAGCAAGGCCATTTCAGCAGCCATCTCACTGAAATGAAGGTGTCTGAACACTTATGGACTGATAGAAGCCCATGCTGTGGAAATGTTGGCCACTGTGGAGAGCACAGACCAAGCAACAAAGTGGTGACCTTAGTGTTAAGGTGGCTTCTAAAAGAGATGATTCCTTTAATCAACTGATCTTCTGGGTTCCTGACTGTTCATAGGTCTGTGCACATCTGCCAGGGCAGGAAGAGGTGTGTGTTGACCCTCTGTAATTAGTACCCTTGGCTTAATCAACTTTAGCATTCTCCCAGGCACCATTGAGATGCATGGCTCCACCTGCCAATCCAGGGCAAAGGAAGCTCTCCCTGAGGTGCAGTGACATCTGAGACAAGAAGCAGATGAAAGCAGACTTGGGGCAAACCTCACACTCTTATCACACACACAAGAGCTTCATGACTGCTGCCAAGCTTCTGAGGCTGTGCCATGGCTGTGGCTTGGATCCCAACTGCCCAGTCCACTCCAGCAGTGATACAGGGTACTGGAGCCCTGGTGGGATGATCAGCTACAGCTGGCAGTGCTGGAAGCCCAGTCTGTGCCAGCCCCTCTGCCAGCTCAGCCCATTTTGCCAGCTGCCAGGGCTGAGGCACAGCCTCTTGTTGCATAACTGCATTCTGCTCATCTCAGTGACTTGTTTGGGGTCTAGGCAGGCACACGTGAGCAGAGCTGTGTTCATCACTGGAGCCTTGAGGGGAACCAGGGACACCCATGCATGTAAAGCCATCAGCTCTGGAGTGAAACCTCAGCCTGGCCCAGGAGTCATTGGCAGGTCTGAGCAAAGATACTGCTCCTGACAGAATTTGCCAGCCTGGCTTTTTGCAAGGGATGCATTCAGAGACCTTAAAGACCCAACAGCTGGGCTCTGGCTTCAAATAGTTCATTCTCCTGCCTTTGCTGTCTTCAGGGGACATGGTGAAGCCACTGTGGTGGCTGAGCCCTGGCTGCTGAGTCTCATTTCATCCCATGTAAATCCTGCTGATATGACTCAGTACCCTGCCATGGTGTCCCAGTGTTTCAGGGTTGCCCTGGTTTCCCTGAGCACAGAAAGAGCTCAGCGTGGTCTCAAATGCCTTGGCTTTTGTCCCTCAATGCCACAAACTTGATCAATGTATAGAGCCCACACTGCCTGACTTGCTTCTGTTGGCTGGCACTGACCTGATGTTCATCTCCAGCAAGCCCTGGGGTGGCCAGAGCCCTCAGCTGTCATTCTGCTTCCTCCCTGAAATCTTGAGACTCTTAACTTCAAAAGAAGCAGGCTTGGTGCTTGCCAGAGAGGATTCTGTGGCAGAGTGGGAGCATGTCCCAGGAGCTGGTTCTGTAGGGCTGGTCCTAGTGCTGTTCCTTCAGGTGCCAGAGAAGCCAGGAGTGACCCCCAAGCAGCTCTGCCTGCTCCCCCCTGCCCCACTTCAGCACCCTGGGACAGGGACAGGACAGGGGATGCTCACACACAATTCCCCTTGAGGACTGAGCTTCCCAGCCACTGGATGTCATTATTGCTCCAAACAAATACACTGAAGAATCTATTCCAGACCTCAAAAAAAAAAAAAAAAAAAAAAAAAAAAAAAAAAAAAAAAAAAAAAAAAAGGTGAGTTTTCAGGATGGAAAGCTTAAAATATGTTTCCTGAGGATACGAAGCCATTCACCTCTCCTCCTGCAGCTCTTGCATCCCCCAGCACACCCCTGCATGCCTGGGGACAAGGTGCCTGGGGTTTGGCACAAGGAGGATGTGATCCTGTGTGACCTCTCTGCCCTTCCCAGGAGCTCCTCTTCATCTGCAGGGATGACATCATGGCTGTCTCTGTAGGAACAGGAAGGGACACCACGATTGCCCAGTGATGACAGAGGATTGAGAAGGGGGCGGACATTCCCCCAGCAGTGTCTTGTGGGTGCTCCTGGCATGGCCCGGGCTGGAGAGCAGAGCTGGTGAGTCAAAGAGTTTTTGGATGGTATCTGATGCAATAAATCAGGGGGGGAAAAAATGGTTCAGGTCCCACTCCTCTCCCTTCATCTTTCAGCTGAGGACCCCACTTACTTCACTGGACCTGAACTGAAATGCTTTGGTTTAGGTTATTTGACCTGTCAACATTTTTTTTCTGCTTTCCCCCTGCTTAGCTTTAGAAGTGAGGTCTGGTCTTAAGGAAAACTGCTCTTTGAGAACAGAGGAAAGTTACATTTACAAAAGGACATTATTCCTCCAACTCTCTCCCCCAGGGATTTTTCATTGTGATTTTCCCATATTCATCCTGATTTCACCAATGGTTTTTCCTCTTAGATTGCCCATTTACTGGCTGGTTTGATATTTACTGAGAACATTGTGCCCAGTTTGAGACAGCACTTGCTGGAAGTTGGGGACCAGGGGTTCAGCTGGTGTCAGAGCCTCCTCTCCCTGAGCTGCTCCCCACTCCTCTCTCAGCACACCTGACACAGCCCAGGAGCCCTGCCAATAGCAGATGGGCACAGAATTTTCCCAACCTTCTGAGAAGTCTTGGGCACCCCGTTTGCTGTGTGTATGATCAAGATTTTATGGGGGAGTGGAGAGCAACTGCAGAGGAGGTCTGGAGGGTGTGAGCACCGCAGTGCAGCTTGGAGAGGAGTGGACAATCCCTGGGGAAATCCTGGCACAATCCTTGCTGGGGAGAGCTTCTGTATAGCCTCACTGATCTGTACTCTTTCATCTTTCTGTGACTGCTTCTAACTTGCCCTCTTTCAGTTACATCCCTTTCATTGGCTTTTCTCTGTCCACCACAGCCATAAAACAAGCTGGGGAAACACCAGCTGCTGCAAGATGCAAAGAAATAGTTCTGGAAGAGTGGAGCTGGATGCATGTAGGCTGTACCTCAACCTTAGCACTACCTTGGGTCCCACCAACAGCTCCAGCCAACAGCTCCAGCCAGCTTCACCATCTTCTGCTCCCACTTGAAAACCATTCCAAGGAGACACAGGCAGAGGGAGGGAGAGAGGGGGAAAATATTCTGCTCATCTTTGGTCTTAGGTTCTTGCAAAGAAGAGCTTGGGGTAGGCCTTGGGTGCATGTCAGCAGAAGGGAAGCCATCTCCCAGCCCTGGTAATAGCTCTCAGCATATTCCTGCACTCCCTGCTTGTTTTGACTTACGTGGGAATCTTTGCAATCAAAATGAGATAACAATTCCAATCACTGTCGATGGCTTTAGGCAGGTGTAATTCAAGCTCTGGCTGCAGACAGCTGTCATTTAATTAACAAGGAAAAAGCCAAAATTCTGCCTAAGACTGGGGAAGGCAAAGAGAAGAGCCTAAGGGGGACTTGTGATAACAGAGAGCAGAGTATGCCAGGAGACTTACTCAGAGTTGAGCTGTTCACACACTCGGGTAACGCCAACATTATTCCCTGTGTCACAGGCAGAGACGTGCTCAGCAAGCTGTGGTAGGCAACACAATTATCCATTCAGTTCAGCCCAAATTGTGGGGAATGACTTGAGGACAACACAGGAGGGAAGCCCTGCTCAAATCCCTTCTTGATATTGTTACCAACTGTAGGAATTCACTGGCTCTTAGCCCTCTTATTGCTTCTCTTGCCTTTTTACCACCTTTTATTTCATTCCTGGCCCAAGCAGCATTTGGTCTCAGCCCTCCAGGGCCAAGCTCAGCTGGGGTACAAATGGCTGCAGTTCTCTTTGGTCAGTGGAGTGGTGCTGGCCCTCTGTCAGTGCAGAATTTGTCCCTGTCATGTTTCCTGTGCAGCTGCTGACTTGCCAAAGGTGGTTCTTTGCAGTGGGCTGGGTAGCATTTATGCCTCTGCTTTCTCTGCTTCTGACCCAGATTTCAGTTTTCTACATCTCAAGTAAAATTATTAGGTCCTGTTGCTGCAGCAGGGGAAGAGGTGGGCAGCAAAGGAAGTGCTTCAGTCAGGTTTACCATGAGCAAGTTGAACCTGATTTGAAACCAGGCTCATGAAACAAGGACTCATGTCCTGATGTTGCAATGCTTCACCTTCTGCAGCACCTGCTGTGCAAAGCTCTCCCTCTTATTGTCACCAAGAGGCATCAGCACCTGGCCTGAGGGATATGTGTCCAGAACTCTCCTTCATGGAGAGGAAACTGAGGCAAATACTACGTGCAAGGTCACTGGATGGAGATGAGCTCAGGGCTCAGTTCTGAGCTGTTTCAGCCCTTGGACCATCCCTGTGTGGAATAACTAAGCCAAAAGAAAGTCATTCTATAACTATATGAGTAAGCCAGATCTACCTGGAGAGCTATCAGAGGAATTTTGAGTCCCTGCTCCAGCAGCTGTGGCAACCTCCCTTGTGCAGCCTCTCTCAGTTTCTGCTGCCGTGCACAAGTGTTGCCATGCTCAAGTGAGGGACCAAGGGAAAGACCTGTGCTGGGAGATGTTGAGCAGGTGGAGGGAATTTAAAATTGCAGAGATGGCAAGAAATGTCACTCTGGTGTCCCTTGGCCCACGGGAGTGCCTGTGTGCATTGGTACAATCTTGCACATGCATGACCCACAGTGTGCATCATGCAGGACTTAATCCAGCTCAACAAAACCACCCTTGCTGTCTCACTTGGTGTTCTGGCTGCTTTGACATCCCCAAGGTGTCAGGATGGCAGGGCCTTGTACTCTTTTCATTTAGTCCTGTCTCAGCAAATAGCTGAGATACTAAGAACCAAATCTTGGAGAGAAGGGAGGTGGAAATCAAGAGGAAATTGCTGTCTTCCCACAGTGCTGACTCTGAGATGTTTGCTATTCTCTCTTTTTTAAGGTTTGCTTGTTTTAAAGCAACATTAATTGGAAAGATGCTGGAGTGTCAAATAGAAACCACTCCCTGAATAACCTTGCTAATGAGCATGTTATTAAAGCAGGGTTAGGAGCTCCCTAGAGGGCTCTCGATGGATAGGATTAAATGAAAAAAAAAGTCATCTAAACTAGAGAGAAAATCTCTGTTAGGCTGCAGTGATGAATATAGAGAAGTCCAATGAAAGATGGCTTTTAAAGGTTTAAGTGTATGTCTTCCTGTCTGGGATTGGTCTTCTCCATCCCTCAGGGCTTCCTCAGGCAGGGAAGAAGGTTTTAATGAAGCAGAGGGTGGAGAAGTTGCATCTCAGAGCCTGGCAAGCCCTCTCTCCAAGTAGCCACATCTCCACTCTCCCAGCACTTGCCCACTCAGGGCAGTGAGGAGAATCCCTTCACCCCACTGGGGTGCAGAGTGTGTGCTTGGGACACGTGGCTTATAGCAGGCAAGTGTCAGTGTGGCTGCTGAGACCTTGTGTCAGGAAGCCACAGGGTGCCTGTCACCTCTGCAAAGGTGACATTGTCAAGGTCTGCACTGGCTCCATTGAAGGGTTTCCTGGCACAGCTCTGCAGTGCTCCCATCACCTTCATCCTCTGGGGTGGTCGCATCCCTGGCTCCCCCTTCATCTGTGTGTGAGAGCAAGGAAACAGTGCCAGTTCTGGGACAGATGGGGCTGTGGGTTGGGGTCACACATCCACCCTCCCCTGATGGCAGCGTGGGGATGCTGTTCCTCACCCCAGCTCCCCATTTGGGCAGCCACAAGTTCTGGTCACTTGGTCAGCACTGGGGCCAGAGAGAGCAGGAGAAGCTTCATGATCTCTGGTGCCTTCTCTGCTCCTGGAAAGGCTGTGGGAGGATTTAGGGCAGGAAAGCTGTTCTCATACCATCTGAAGACAAGCATGAAATGCTTTAGCAAAGCTTCCCTGCAGGCAACGATGACTTCCAGAGCAATTCCAGCTTTTTTGCAGCTTGCCTTTGCTTCCCATGGATGGTGGGCAGGTCAGCCCTGCCCCAGTGGGGGGCTGGCTGGGGGACAGGGTTACTACACCTGCAGCTAAGGAATTTGATACCTTAAGGCCATTCTTTGCTTGCATACTATGGAGCATATTTTCAGGGGAAAGTTGGCTGCCTGAGCTGCTCCTGCCCAGATATTTGGGCTTTGCAGGCACGAGCATCTCTTTGGAGAGGATGTTGTCCATGTGCAGGATGAGTTATATTGCCTGCCTTTGCAAAGCACCATCTGACAGGCTGATGCAAAACATGCCAGCACCAAGCTGTGACTCTAAACACAGAGAGGGAAAACACTGTATTTTTATTTTCTCTGCTGCTGCAGTGAGTTGGGATTTTTTTTCTTTCTTCTTGGTTTTTCCTTGCTTTTTCTTTGCCTGAGACAGGTATTTGGTTTCTCTGTGCTCCCCAAACTCTTCCCTAGGCTGTCTTCAGCAATCAGACAGAGTGACAGCTCTGAAACTCTCCAAGTTAACAAGTTCAAGTGCTGATGATTAACTAGATTCACAAAGTTGATTGGAAAAAAATAGGGATATAAATAAATATTCCTGGAGATATTCCACCCCCTGTAGTCATGAACTTTGAATAATTGGAGGGAATTATGCTGAGTACTAATCAAAAGGGTTGTTTTTTTTTTTAATTTGCTAATTACTGCTGGGTTTCATCAGTGTCAGACTCTAATCATCTCAAGACATGTTAATTGACCCTTGGGAGTTGTTTATCTGATGCCGAAAGTTTTAGATGGGGTCATGCAAAGAAATGCAATCACTGAGGTTACTTCTTGCCTGCCACTCAGCTGGAGGGAAGAGTTGAGGAGACTTTGGGCCCCATGGATGTGTGCACTGCCCTTGCCACCAGCTGAGCACCCAAATGGCTCCTTGTGGACACCCTGGCTTCCTCTGTCCATTGGGAACTTTCTGTTTCTCATCTGCATCCTCTCTGCAGGCCTCCTTTTCCTTGCTCAGACAGTTATTAATTTGGGTGATCTGCATCCAATGAGCACTGTAGTGCCATCCCTTGGGATGTGGCAGTGCTGTAACACTGCTTCTTTCCATGGGAAAAATCCTCTGGGATAGGTTTGTGGTGCTCCAGGACCAGGCTGAAGGTCCTTTCCAGCACCGTGGAAAGATGTGTGCGAAGAGGAAGGTTTCAGGATGTTTCCTAAGCAAATTCAGATGCAAACCTTCAAATCCAGATGCTGCTCTTACCTCCAGAGAAGACATTTACTTTTTCTGTGGAAATGGAGAGCCACACTGTGCCAGGCCAACACTGGGACCACAGATGGTTTTGGTCTATCCCTGAGAGCAGCAGTGTGTCCCCCTCCTCTCCACAGGGACAAAGCTGCTGAGATGTACTCTTCAGATTTGGGTCATTCAGATGTGTGCATTCAGACCATCCTCTTCCCTAAGCCATATCATCTTTTTCCATTTTTACTCCAAAGTTCCCTTCCCAGACAGTTTCACTGCCTGGCTGCCTCAGCTATCTTGTCTCCTGTTAATTAAAGCAGAGGGGATGGGAATCAGTGGGATAGAAGGTGGGACAATGTGGAGCAGAGAAGCACTCAGCAAAGGGCTGACAGTTCACCAAGTTTCTGAAGGACAGCTTTCAGGCACTGAACATGTTTTCATTGTATTTTGATTAATGACCTTGATATCAAAATTAGTCTTAGGCTGATGAAATGCTCTGGAGATGCAGTGCTGGGAAATATCCTCAATACAGAGTCCATAATGTCATACCAGAAGGCCTGAGTGATCTTGATATGAGTAGAAGAGAAGTGATTAAATCTAAGAGTGCCAGCAGTGCAAGGTCACACACGTAAGGGCAGATGATGAGAGCTGCTACCAGTGGGAACTGAGCTCAGGAAAAATGCCTGAGTCACATAGTTAATGGTGGGTGACAGCCACTGTGGAGATGCAGCCCAGCCCTGGGAATGGGTCTGTTGTGTCCATCATGACAGCACAGCAAGAAGTGGATGTAAGTCAAACCAGGAGGCAGAGGACTATTCCCAGGTGGTATGTTAACCCCATGGCACACAGGGGGCAAGGAAGGCTGAAGCCACCACATTGGTACCTCCAGAAGCAATGGGGCAGTGGTCATCTGATGAAAATACTCAAAGAAATGCTGTGTCAGGACTGTATCAGTGAAGTTCCAGCAAAGATGTAACGGTGTCACCTTGAAGGGCTTTATGCTAATCTGGTTCTTTGGCATTGCCCCGTGGAAAGAGCAGAGCTGGTACAAAGCACCTCTGGTGGCTCTGGCTGCATCTGTCCTTTGTGTCTCTGTGGGAGGAGGAGCTCTTGGGCAGGATGACACTTCTGAGAGGAAAGGAATGGAGTTTCTGATTTACAAGGGCTTCCTGGTGGTGAGAGGTTGAATGGCAGGGTCAAGGAGCCTTCTGAAAGCTGATGGCACCCCAGCTCTCAAATGAGCCTCCAAAATGTGTTGTTGTGAAGGTCAGGGATTTGTCCCCATAGCTGGTGGGAGCAGAGGGCAGGCTGCCTCTGCCCCATGCTGCTCAGGCACAGATGGTACTCAGGTGGGTACTTGACATGTGGAGACATGGAGAGATATGGAGGATGCAGGAGAGTCCAGAGCATCTCCCAGGTCTCCTGGTACCAGCCCAAATGCTGGCAGTGGAGCAGGAGGGCTGGGAACTGAGCTCTGTGAATCCACTGGAGCCACAGCTTCCCAGTGACAGTGATGGAAGGACCCACGTTCCCATTCCTGACTGGTAATATTTCACCACCTCTTTAGTACCTATTTTCATTTTGATTCCAGGATAATTTGTATCAGTTGGTGAAATGTGGCCTTTCTTTCATTGCAGGAAGATACAAACACAGCCATGACATCGAGATGCGTGTGCTTTTATTTGATCATCTTCATTATTCTAATTTTCCCCTTCCCATATTCTTTTTCCTCTTTATGACACTGTTGGCTGTTGGAGGTCCTTGCAATAGAAATAAACTTTCTAGGTAATATTTCTTAATAAAAAACATCATTTATTTTTGTTTCTCCATACCAGTAAATGCCAAGCTCCTTCTCTCATTTATTATAAGCAGTTTAACAAGTAACAGTTTAACATTTCTTCTGGCAAGGCTGGGATAGATCCCTGAATACAGCAGCACTTGTGTCTCCATCCCAGCTGTAGGTGTACTGGCAGAAGTCAGGTCTCAGACACCAACAGCTTGTCACATGTGAATATGTGGCAAGTCCCTGCTGCCCCAGCAGGACACTAAGCATGGAAGAGACTTTTCAGGCTCCTGTGTTTACCCCATAGTGATGAGAAGCTCCAACAGCAGCACCTCATCCTGCACCCCTTATTATCAAGTCAAGCTGCTGCTTGTTTAATCTCAGCTCAGACCCTTCCCCTCCCTATTTGCTTCAGCAGTTCATCTGAAAGTAGAGATGCCTCCAGAAGATGCCTGAGCTGTTGTTTACTGTATTGTCATTTCAAGGAAAAGCCTTTTCTGTAAAATGCACAAAAATAACTAATGACATTAATATAAACATGTACTTTAACTACTGTTTAAAGCTGTCACTGGGTTAAAAAAAAACAACCTGGTGCTGCATCCCAAATGCACAGTAATTATGTGGTGAATCTTTTTATTACAGAGTGTCAATCAGGCAACCAGGTAGCTGTGAGTGAAAGATCTTTGTGTCTCCACTGCTATTCCCAGCACGGAGCTGCAGGCTCTCGCCTCTCCACAACGCTTCTTGAGGTCTGTGTACCTGTGCCCAGTGTGTCTGATTAAAAAGTGGCTGTGGGAAGGAGAATTGGGCACAGCATGGCTTTTAGGGAAGGAAATGGTTCTGCAGAGTGTCTGTCTTCCCATGTCAAAGGAAAACAAAGAGGAATAGTTTTTCTGTTTATGTGCATGGCCAGGTGATGCTCGCAGGTGACTGCACTGCAGTCCTCCAACCTGCTTTTGGGGTTTGGCCTGGAGGCTGCAGGATTCAGGCTCATCTGTCAGTTGTTTTGGGAGAAAGCTGCTCAGTTTTGTGACTAAATACAGCAGTGAGTTTCTGCTTTCCATCAAAGAGCTGTTAGCCCATTGATCTGAGCTGGGAGCTGGAGAACAGATGCCAACACCTGAGCCACTCAGAGTCAATGGGGGGGTGAGAAATGCAGGCAATTCCCCACCTGGCGAAGGGCTTCTGCTTCATTTTCTCCTGCTGCCACTGCTATCAGCTACTGGGATCTCATCTGCAGTTTTTGCAGGAAAATAAATCCTTGGGGAGAGACATAATGTGCATCCTCTGGGGATACCTGGCAGCAGGGACAAAGGGGATGCAATGAGTCTCTTCATCTCCCAGCCCTCCAGGCCATTGCCCACTGAGGGTAAATTTTCCCTTCTCTCCTAGTTCCCCTCTGTCTTTCCCCTTACCCCTCCACCTTTCATCCCCTTTTCCATTACCCTCCCCACACCCATGCTGCAATATTGGTGGCTCCAGCAGTTTTTTGAGCAGAAGTTACAGAAATAACCCTGGATTTTTGCTGTGGGATTCTCAGAGGGGACTGTGGGTCTGGAGTGGAGCAACAAGGGATGGGTCAGGCTTGAGTTTGGAGCTGCTGCTTTTCCCAGGAGCTTCTGGTCCAAACCTGGCTGAGGTCAGACTTTGCTCTGTCATCCCACCAAGCTAAACAGACAGAGCAGACTTTCTTGTACACAGATCTTTTGGGCAGGACCATATATCCCTCATCCTTGCTGGTATGCAAAGGTCGGAAGAACAAAAGGCTTAAGTTTTCCTGGTCCAAATTCCCCCATTTCCCCCACCTGTAAGTGGGGTGGGGGCTGCTCTGCTGCTGCTTTCTAACAGGGCCTATGTTTCAGCAGCTCGCAGAGGACACGATAGCAAATCACTTTGGGAACTGTTTGTGATAAGAAGTGCAATACAAACAGATAATATCATCATACTCCTCTATTAGCAGGCTTAAATCCCAAAGATAGGGAGAAGCTCCTGTGGAGAGCAGAGCTATCTCTCAAACATTTCTGCTGCAATTTATAAGCACTCCCTAGCCTGGCAAGGCTAATTTCATTTTTTTTTTTTTCCTCCGGGGAATATATCTAGGTTTTTCCCTGCTTGAGACTGGAGCCCTCTGTGCTCATTAGATTCATCTCCTCTCCCATCCTTTTGTGTGTCTACCTCCTGGTGGGGGTAATTTAAGCCTCCTCTTTGCAAAGTGATGGATGAGGCCACCTCTAACACCCACAGTGGCACAGGGGAGGGATCACTCCTGGGAGCACAGGGCTGCACCTCTGGGGACAGGCACTGAGGACACCTGTGCAATCATTGCCTGGTTTTATTTATTGCTGCCACCATGGTTCCTGGCTGTCCCATGTGGGACAGTCTCATGGGTGAAGCAGGAGAGTCAGTAAAAATATAACAGGAAAGAAGAAAAACATGAAGGACAAAAATCCTTTTCCCAATGAAGCCAGATGTCCCATCCTTTTGGTTGATACTGAGGCACAGAAATTGCTTTCTCAAATTATTTCTCCTGGCTGGAAAGGAGGTGTTTATATCCAGATGCTGTTGGTGTGGACAGTGTCTTGACTGGGCTCTTTCATTTTGGTTGCCCTTCTGGAAGGGCCCATGTTTTTTTCACACTTTAGGTTTGGTTTGAATGGTGACTTATTGAGGACCTGGGTCCTCCCTGGTGCTGCCTGTGGAGGCAGCAGGGACGCTGGGGATTGAGAGTAGGTGCTGGGATGTCCTTGTCAGGAGGAATAGGGGAATGTCAGGAGGAATAGAGGAATAGGGGCACTAAGTATTGAGGATCTGTGCCTTTGGGAGAGCATCTTCAATCCCTGCTGCCCACTCTCCCACAAACACCAGGTGAATGTTCAACTGGGCCCCAGTTCAGACATATCTTCGTTCTAATTGGTTTTTAAGTCACTGCCTTTCCCTTCATCTTTTCTTTTTGCAGTGGGGGCTTTCCCCCCACTCAGCATCATTTTCCTGCTCATCTCCAGCTCAGACAAGGCAGGAAACGTATTTTCAATGTATTAATTAAAATGTCTTTGCAGCAGAACATCTGCATGGAGAGCGATAGATCACCGAAGTGTGTGTGTCTGTGTGTGTGTGTGTTGCAGGCTTCCAGATAACACATTGCTTTGCATAATTTATTCCAGCCAACACAGCAATAATTTTCATAGCCTGTGATCTTCAAGTATGTGATTATCAATCTGCAGCCCAGCTCCATGCCACCCAGATGTTAGATTATTGCCAGATAAACCCATAGGAGATGCAGGATCTTTGGACCTCTGTCACCTCTGGCCAAATGGATTCTATGGGATGAGATGCTCAGTTATCTTAGATCCCACCATGCTGAAGTGATGGGTCTTCTCAGTTATTCATCACTGTCAGCAGTTTGGGGAGAGGATGGTCTTTACCAGTGATGCTGTTCAATTTCCTGGTTGCTCAGTTCATATCAGCTTAGTTTGAAAGATAATAAGATAAGAAACAGAGACTTCCCAGTCAATAAAAGGAAACCTCAGAGGCTTTTTCCGTCTTGTGTCTGTCATATTTTGTTGATATTTTAGCTGCAGAGCGTTTGACAGCTGGTTATAAAACTCTTATTTCCTTCTTTGAGACAATTAAATGAAGAACATTTAATTTATCCCATGGAGGTTTTCCCAAGTGACCCATGGAACAGGTCCCTTTCTGGCAGCTGGACCAAAACTGGAGCAATTTGGAGCCTTCTCCACCCGGGGGAGAAAAAAGTGATTTAATTACCTCTTCCCTCTCTTTTTTTCCATCATCAAACCACTTCTCTGTTTTCCAGCAGTTGCCTTACTCCTCTTGAGGACCACAAACCACCGCTGGGATCCATGGGGCCAGCTGGGCCCTGCCAGTGGGAAGCAGCATCTCCTGAGAGAGGCTTTTGATGCAGGATTGTGCTGGGATCCCTTCATCTCCAGTCACTGCTGCAACTGGGAGCATTTCTCCTGCAACAAGCACAGAGTGCTTCCCCCTCGGGGGGGGCAGACACAGAGGTGAGTGTCTGGCCACACCACTGCCTACATCCCAGCCTGTTTAGTGGCTCGAGACATAAAGGACCTAATGGTTAACATCATTAACTGATAGCAGGTGAAGTCTCCCTTAACTGTGCCAAGGGCAGGCAGTTGCTCAAAGCAGCACAATAATTATGTATAGCCCAAGTAATTATTATTGTCACATCTTCCTGGCAGGAGAAGACCATTTGCAGGGCGGGTTTAGCTACCTTCTGCAACACGCCTATGTCTTATTTATCCAGAACAATACCCTCAGCATGATTTTTCTGTCTCCTTTTTCCTTTTAACGTCGTTTCCAGCCCACACTGCTTTTAATTCAGCGAGGTAAATTGAGATTGGGAGGGGGAGCTGCAGAAATCATCCAAACTCCTATTCTCTGAGCAAAATATTCCCCTGGGATCTGACGGTATCGCTGAATAGCAGGTCCTTCCCTTCCCGAGGAGCTTGTGAGTCTCAGTGGAGACAAATGCTATTTTGGATGGCTGCAGTCACTGCACGGCCAGGTCTCATCATGGGATCTGCTTGTAGCTTTGCAGCCTCCCTGGCGACTCCTTTCTTACCTGGGTACCTCTGAGTCAGCAGCCCCATGTGCTTTGCTATTTTGAACATTGTGTCAATAAAAAGGAAATTACCCCAGAGCTGCCTTCTGAGCCCTGGTGCTGCAGGTTGGTGTTGGATGGAGCAGAGATGCTCCCTGTGCTCTTATTCCAAGGCTGAGCTCAGCCTGCCTGGAGTCAGATAAAGAAGATGAAGGACTCAGAGGTCTCCGCTCCCGGGATCCTGGGGAAAAAAAGGTGCACAGTGTGACTCATCCTGAACCCATTTCCAAATCTCTTCCTGAGTATGCTCATGTTCTCCGGCATCTCTGGTCAGCCTTAAAATAAGAGAGGAAGCTAAGATGGTGTCATTAATCCCAGGTTTGGCATGCTAGATAGCTGTATTCCCATCTGAATTTCTAGTTTGTCCTTCGCTTTCACCCATCTTAGTTTTTTTCTACTTTTCAGAGCCAAAGCATTTAAGTGGCCACAACCAATCCTGTCCTGTAGTCTCACCTACGCAGCTGTTCTCTCCTTTCTCCTATCTCCCTTTGTCCTAAAACCACAACTGACCCTTAAACATCCAGATGGTCACACACAGGAACCAGTAGCCAGTCTCCATGGTGGAGGTCAGACTGTTGCACTGCCACTTCCCCTTGCTGGAACCATCTTGAAAAGGCAGCTGGAAGGTCCTGGTGAGGTTTCTGTGTCTGGATTTGGCACCTCTCACCTGCTGTATCCCACTGTGGGGTTACACAGCCTGGAAAGGCACACTCTATTTTGCATGGGGAAAACCTCCAGGACTGTTTTAATACACAAGTGCTCACTCAAAGGTGTCCTTTCATTTATTGCTTTCACCATCAGCAATCTATAAAAGTTTAGAGTGCCTTAGGGAATTGCTTGCTATAATGTCTTTGCCTCGGTAACAGAGTGGCTGCTCCTGGTGTGTGTGAACAGACATCTCCTTGTCCCCTCCCTGCCATGTCAGAGCATTGTCCAGCCTCTCTGTCTTGCCTTGCTCCCTCCTCCTCCCTACTTACAAAGTGTGTGCTATAACTGTATCCATGTAGAAATGGATATAGTGGCAGCTTGGGGAGAAGATGCTGTTTAGTGCTCTTTAATTTAAAGGATGCTAATTCACTCCACTCCAGCCTCAAGTGAGTTATCCAGCTACATGGAAGCCTCCTTTTTTTTTCTGGGTGTCAAATAGGAGGATGCTTTTCCTTGGCCAGTATTTAGAGACTTTGCTGAGCCTGCAGCCTGCAGGATATCCCTCTAAAGCTAGCAGAGGGAGCAGGGAGCTCTCAGGAGGCAGAGACACTCTGTGGTCCTGTCCCTGTGGAGCTGAGATGCTGCAGTGGATGATGCAGCCCTGCCCAGGAGCTCCCTGGGGCCAACCCCTTCCCACAGCTTTCCTGCAAAGCCTTCTCCTGTCTGACCTGCTTGGGACCACAGCACAGTGAGAACCTGAGGCAAGGCTGTGCTCAGCAGCCAGGGAGCAGCAGGAAGGCAGCTGCTGGGAATAATAATGAGACACTTGGTTACAGATCTCCATCCCACAGCCACTGCTGGCTCCCCGCAGGTCAGGTGCTCCAAGGGCTGCAGCTAACCCAGGTGAAAAATTGGCTGGAGACCTCCCTGTAATCCAGGTGCTGCCTCCAGGACAAGCTGGATAAATAATTCTTCAAGGCAGGATGGTGGTGGGGAGGGGGCAGCTCCAGTGAGAAGCTGAGTAATTAGCTCTGTTTAAAAGACCCCCCTGGCCACCATCCCAAATTATTCCTGTCCTGTGCCTAAGTGGGCTCTGTTACCTCTTGGGCTGCCCACTCGTGCCCCTGTTCAATTGCTCTGCAATCTCCCCCCGTGTGATATTGCAGGATATTCCACTGCATTAGCAAGTCAAACTTGTTTTTACTGCCCAGTGTCTCTCTATGCAATATTTCACTGTCTTGCTGGCTATTATCCTGGCGGCACAAAGTCCCATTGAAATTCATGGTGCAAGTCACCCATTTGTTTCCTTTGAGCTTTGCAGGGTTGTTCTATGCAGCTTTTATGCATATCATTTTTGCTATGCAAAGTGAGGGTAATGATTTTACCTGCTCTCTTTCAAAGCACTGAACAAAGCCTGTCCCCATGCTGTAGACTGATTTTGGAATATTTGTTCTAGGGTTTGGGAGGGATGAATCAGAGCTCTTAGGGAATGTGCAATCTGATGCTCTGTAAATAAAAAGAAAGGCAGGCTGCATCTACGTGTCTCTGAGGCAGGTGTGTGCTCCCTGTCAACCTTTCTTGCTGGGGAGCAGCTTCAAGGATGGCTCTGGCAAAGTTGCTTCATCTCATTGACAGCCCTGGAATAGCATCACTCAGTTGTGCCATTGCCACCAAGAAGCCTTGAACCAGCTCTGTCTTTTGAGGGACAGATGAAGTCCCTCGTGTGTGACAAGGTGAGACTCCTTGAGCAAAGGGTGACTGGAGATGTCCTCAGGTGGCCACCAGGACTGTAGAAGAACTGATGGCACAGCAACAAAGGAAAGGTTTTGTTGTTAAGACCTTCAGATCCAGGCTTACTTGCTTCCATCACTGTCCCAAAGGAGACTCAGCCTTGGGTACTAGCAGTGTATCTTTAATGTCTTAAATGAGGCTCCCAAATCAGTGGCTACTTGTGAAAACGAGGTCATAAAGTCTATGCTTGGGTCTCTGCAGTGCCAAGAAGGGCAGAGAGATTATTTCTCCATCCACTGGTGTTTGGAGGTGACCTTTGCCCTGGCACACATGGTTGAAAATGTTGGGCCACCACCCAAATTGCAAGATTTGATGGCAGAAATGCACCTACAAGCCCAGAGCTTACTTGTGGATGACACTGGTCAAGTGGGCTGGATGAAGTGTGTATGAGAGGGGGGAAAGAAAGACAAAAATTTATGAATTATTCACTCTGTTTACTCATGTGGAGATCCTTGGGTGGTTGGCACTGTGTAATCTGCACTACAATAGCATGTCAGAGTATCCAGGGGGGCAAAAGAAACCATCAACACTGGGATGAATCCCCCTGGGGCATTTGTGAAGGACACAATGTTTGCTGCACTGAATCTGCAGTTACAGCCTTAAGGACCCCTTATGGTCAACAGGGATGCAAGCCTGGCAGGGAGATAGTGATCAGCATCAACAAGGAGGGCTCAGACAAAATCCAGCCCATCTTCAAACTATGGGAGTCAATACAAGCAACACTTGATGTTGGGGAGGGTCTCTGCTTTGAGAGGTGGTTGAGTATCTGTATGACAAATCCACCATCCTCAGAGACATCTCAGTTGCCAGCAAGTAGAGGTAGATCTAGAGACCAAACTGGTGCTGGTTATCTCCAGCAGCTCCAGGTAGGAAGCCAGAAGCTGTGTGGTTCATGATGCACACCCACTCTGTGCCTGGGCTGGGGGCTGGTGGAAGTCCTCTATCCCCACTGCTACCTTTCCCTGACACAAAATTGACTTTTTTTATGGAGTTTCAAAGGCAAAAATGGAAAAGAAAATCAGAACAAATGGGAATCTATAAAACCCCATCCAAGCTGCCAAATCTACAGCAGATATGATTTGCAACAGATGAGGTGTTAGCACCCTGAAGAATTGGGGTAATGATGTGCGGTAATATTTGTCATCACCAAGGCTGAGTATTTTAAACAAAAACGTTCTTGAAATGCAGCTTCTGCCTGAACCCAGTAACTCTTTCCCAGATGTAAATACCGTGGTTGTTTTCCAAGTATTCTTTAAATACCATAAGGCCTTAGTCCACTTGAAGCACTAACAGTCTGTAAAATGTCATTTTTTGTTTTCTAATTAGTCTGATGCTTTTTAGATAGGATTTGACAACAACAGCTAAGAAGCATCTGAGGCTGCAAAAAAAGAAAAAAAGATATCCCTTGAATAGCAAATCAACCACAGCCACGCTGGCACATCCCTGGGAACCACCCTGCAGCATCCCCTCATCTGGCTGGATGGTGGCTTGGAGGTGGGGCAGATCAACATCCCCTCTGAGCTGGGGACACCAGCTGGTCTTGTAAGGATGTGAAAGGAAAGATCATGCCCTTCCTGCAAAGATGGTTCTCCCTTTTTGCTGGCAGGACTTTCCTGTCACAGCTCATTTTGTACATACTCATGGCAGGAGTGGAGAGCTGCAGGCACAGCTCACAGTGAAATGAGGCTGGTTGGACTTTCACCCTCTGTGCATGGTGGGTTGTTGCTGTGATGGGTCTCACAGGGGTAGTTCAGCCACTTGTGATTTTTAAGACACTTGAAGCTGCTGCTTTTAGGGGGTAGGAATGGTGCAACTGAGCAAAGGACCCCAGACCTCCATCCCAAGCCCCCCATGGGGTCCCATGCAAGTAGGGTGGGAACACCTGGCTCTCCTCCAGGCTCTCCACAAGGCTGTCATGTTGGCATCTCCACTCAGACCTCTCCCTCAGAGGACACTGGGTTGGCACAATCACTGTAACACAAAATGAATCCAGACTCAAGCCCTGCAGCTCTGGGCACCACACAGGTGACAACTCTGTCCCTGCCCTGAGCAAGGCCAGGAGGAACATTGCTTGCCCAAGGTCACATCCCATTTCATAGCCACTGATGTCTGCATCTAACTCGACACCTCCCTGTTCTGCAGGGACAAATGGAGCACTGCCCAGACAACACTCTGTCCCTTGGCCAGCGTTTCCTTTCCAGGTGATGCCACAACAGGCAGCAGAAGAGCTCTCATTCCCACACCCCCTCCACATTGCTGGGAGAGGCAGCCAATGTTTTATTAGCCACCCCTCCCTCCAGTGTGGTTTGTTAAACTGGATTGAGGCTGCTCAGACCTGCTGTGTCAGATGGCTTCTTCTGCTGGTCAAGGGGAAGGGCCCACAGAGGCTCTCCTGACCCAAGACACCTTTTTCACAGCACTCCTCCCACCAGCTGGCGTAAATAGCTAAGTCATCCCAGAGAGGCTACGTCTTCTTTTACTCCTTCCTGTCTTTAATAATATTATCAGTGTCTGGTTTAGATTTTTACTAAATATAGGGCCAGAGGCTGGGCTGGCATCACTTCCTCCCAGACAAACTGGAACAGCTCGCTCAGAAATACTTCTTTTATTAATTTATCTTGGTTTGTGAAGTTGTTTGATTGCTCCATGTCTTTCCACACCACCACCACCACCCTCCCCCGGGTGGCCTGGCAGCTGGTGGGAATGATGTTGCTTTTGAGCCTGTCCTTGATCCAAGGGTAAGGGAGAGTTTGGGGGATGCTGCCTCTCCCAGAGCAGCCCTGGGGATGTGGGTGCTGTGTGCCCATGGGCAGTAAATTTTCAAAGAGCCATTTGCAAACCTTCCCTCTGCTCTTTGCTGATCTCCGTGGGTGAAAACCTGCAATGGAATGCAGTGCTCTTGGCATTCCTGTCCTTTCCAGGTGAGTCTTCTTCCAGGTGCCAGAAGCCAGGTTCATCTCCAGGATGGAGTGTTTCTGGCTGCCCCAGGGGCTGTGTGGCACCAAGGAGGAGACTGTGCCCTGCACTGTGGGACAGCCTGAACCTGCTGCTGGCACCAGGAGGGACCTAGCAGTGTCTTTTCCTTGCCCAGGGAGACATGACCATTTCTTGATACCAGCCCTGGGCTTGAGAGACTTCTCCAACAAAGTCACAGGAGGGATGGCACCTCTAGTCTCCAGCCTCCCCAGGAGGACCTTTGACCATGTTGGCTTCCTGCCTAAGTCATGTCACAATTTCAAGAGGAACTCCTTGACTTCAGGGCATCTCCTGGAACATGGGAAAAATGGGAAATCCCTGCTTCAGGGGTGGAGCAGTCAAGAGGATGGGTCCAGGTGGTGGTGAGGAAGAGGAGGAGGGGGAAAAAGGGGAAAGGAGGAAAACCACAGAGATCAAGCCCCCCAACCTCACCAGCAGGCCTGGGGCCAGATGTGGGCTGTGGAGCAGATGATGCTGGACCCTTTCTCTCTGTCTCATCCTCCCCATCATGCAGAGGTGTCTCCTGTGCTTCTGTGGGTGCTTCCCCAGTGCTGTGTATCTGATGCAACCGAGCACTGTGCCAGGTTGCCAGCTGCCATCTGGAGAGGGGCCATGGCTTGCCTCTTCCCAGGCTGTCTCTCAGCTCTATTACTCCACGCTTCAGGTTTTTGGCTGTGGTGGTGGTATTGTTATTAAACTGAAAGAAGTGCAATTTCTCCCCTGAACCTCACTTTCTCTGTCTCCCCTTCCATGTCCTTGCAGGGCTGCAAAAGGAACTCGTTTGCTCAGAGATGGTTTTGGAGGTGGCTTGAGACACCTTGGGCCATCACAAATAATGCACTGGCCCTTCCTTACCTCAAATGACAGTGCCCTGGGGGAGAGGAGAACACTTTTGTTCCAAGGGTCGGCTCAGTGCCAGACACATTTTAATCACCCTGAAGTTGTGTGTTGTGTTCCTAAACCAGCACTGAACAAAACCCACAAAAAAACCCAAGGAGGCTGGATGAGTTTTCTGGGTTTAGTGAGGGATGGTGTGGGGCAAGAGGATGCCTGGGAAGGGCTGAGCACTGAGGCTGGAGACCCGGGGAGGCTGTGGGCAGGGGTCCTGGCCCAGCCACATTTCTGTCCTGGCTCTCCCAGCTGGCTCAAACCAGCCCCCGGTGCTCCCAGTGTCACCTGGCATGGCCCAGCTGGGCCCAATTTGACCCAAAGAGTTTCAGGTTTAGTTCGAGGGATGGAAGAGGGCTGTCATGCACATGTGTTTTTGCATGGCCTCAGACAGATGTGCATAGACACAGACACACCATGTCCCTGTACCTCAGGCCTGTCACAGGTGCAGAGGTACCCCCCAACATACCAGTGCACAAGTGTCACCACACACACATGCGTGTGCCCAGTGTCACACCCCCAGCACACACTCACACCCCCTTCTCACGAGGTGTCACACTCACACACACACGCAGTGTCACAGTGTCACACACAGTGTCACTCACACACACACAGTGTCAGTGTCACACACACACACATACACACACTGTGCCAGCCCGGCTCTCCCGGCCAAGCCGCTTATCGCTCAATGTCCTAACAGCGCGGCCGGACCCGGCCGGGTCGCATTGAGCCCAGGAGAGCCGGGCTGACCCGAACCGAGCCGAGCCGTGCCGTACCGAGCAGTACCGACCCGTACCAAGCCCAACTGGGCAGTGTTAGGCTGAGCTGAGCCGCACACCTTCGCCCGCTCTGCACCTCCGAGCCGAGCCCACCCCAGCCGAACCCAGCCCAGCTCCACGGAGCCGCTGGCAGCCCCCCGGGCCTGGCAGCGCTGCCCGGCACCGCCTGCACGGGCAGAGCTCTCCGCCTGACGCAGTGAGGAGCTGCAGCCCTTCTCTTCTCGGAAACCGACTCCAGCGCTGGGATTTTGCACGGCTCCGGCTGCGTTTCCCTGCCCGCCTCCTGCCCCCAGCCCGCCCGCCTTCAAGGCCGCGGGAAGCCGCAGCCGCGGGTGCGCCCACCGCCCCTCACCGCCCCTCGGGGCTGCCCGCCACGCCGAGCTCCGGGAGCCGCCGCCGAAGCAGGTAGGTGCGACCGTAGTCCCCGCCACGGCCCGCCCGGACCCCCCACCCCATCCCCCGGAACCCTGAGCTGAGCCCCCCCCACCCCTGCCGCGCACCGACCCCGCTCCTGGTGCCAGCTCGCCCCGGCCCCCCCGGCCCCGGCCCGGTATTTCCCCGCCGCGGTGGTGCTCGGTGATGCCCCGGGTGCCCGGCGAGCCCCACACAGCCCCCGGTGGCCACTCCGTGTCACCAAACTTTTGGCGGCTGCAACCCAGGTTGGGACTTCGGACAGGGTGGGTGGGGTGGCGGGGGGGGGAGCGGGGCGTCCTTCCCTCCGCGGGTGGGGGTTCCCCGGGCTCGGCGGGAGCCGCTGCTGGTCCCCGCTTCTTCCAGGTGCGAGGGAGGGTCGGGCCCGGAGCGGCTCCCCCCGGGACGGGTCGGGGGCGCGGAGCCGAAGGAGCCCCGCCGGACCCTGGTCTGTGTCCCCGTCCATGGGGGATCCCCATTTCGGGGTCTCCCCACCGCCTGCGGGGTTCGCCCGAGACGGAGCAGCCCCGGGGGAGCCCCTGCGTGCCGCTGCTGCAACTGTTGCCTGCGAGAAGCCCCTGGGCTCCGGGGAGTGCGGTCAGCGGGGTCCCTCCGAGTGCAGGGGGCTCCCGACTGCGTCCCCTCCCACCGCACGGAGCGTTCGTGGCTGGGGTTGACTCTCACCCACCACCCCAAATAACCCCAGCGGCCCCAGACCTTGAGGTGGGGGCTGTGGTACAGCCGCTGCCCGGCTCTGCTCCCCCTGCCCCCCCGATCCCTCTTGCATTCCCACGCCGGCAGTTTGGACCTGCCTCCCTCCCCACACGCGCTCCTTCAGCGGCTATTTCTGTCCTCGCGAAACGTGCCGCACATAGAGCTTTAATTAAAGAAAATTAGTGGAGGAGGGCGGCGGTGGCTGGGGAAGGGGGGGCCGGGGGGTGTTGTCTGTGCTCCGGTGGGGGGGCACCGCACCCAGCCGGGGACTGGTCCCCGGGGACGCGCCGGCCCCGCATCCTCGCAAGGTGCCACCGTCTGCGGGCCGGGCGAGTGCAGGGCTGATGGCTTGGGACAGGGCGGCAGGTACCTGCCTATGAGTTTGAGTTTGAGCCGCTTTCTCTTTTTATTTTATTTTTTTTTAATATTTATTTTATTTTAAAAGGGGTAGGAGGTGGAAAGATGGGGACGACGGACGGGAGCTTATTACTGCCCGACGGGTGTGTTAAAGTTTTAATTATAATGACAGATGTTGCTGTAAAGTTCTGTCTCCGTTCCCAAATTTCGGCTGAGTGCCCGGGGCACTCGCCAGCCGGCGGAGCCGGTGTTAAACAGCGGCCGGAGTTGCCAAAGAATTTTCTTGATTGCATTTTAATGAAGCTCTGCCGGGGCTGGGGACCCAAGGGCGACGCGAGAAGGGGGGCCTCGGCGCTCCCCGACGTCGGGCTGAAACCGTCCCCTCCTTCCTCGGGGGGTCCCTGTGCAGGACCGACTCCCCTCTCCCCGCTTGGGACTCTCCTGACATCGCCGGCGAGGCCATGCCCTTGTGCCCGGGGAAGATAGGGCAGGGGGTAACAATCCCCTTTTCCACCCCTCGGTGGCAGAACCCCAAACCAGCCCAAACTCCCGGCGGTCACCATCGCCCGTCTGGCTCGATGTGCTCCACCCGTACGCGGTGGGACCCGGCCGGCAGCGGCGTCCCTCAACTGGGGAGAATCCGGCTCGTCGGGGTGTGTGTCCCCCTCCCGTACTCTCCTCCTCTCCTCCTTTCGCTCTTCCCGGCCATAAACCCCTCATCCTCCCTCCCTGCTTTCCCGGGGCCAGGCAGCCCGGGGGAGCCGCGGTGCTGCTCACATCCAGGCTGTGATTTGCAGCCCTGGGAAAGCCCGGAGGAGGGAGGGGAAGGGGAGCGGGGGGCGACACACGAAGACACCGATATCAACAGGTTCCCCCAGGGGCAGAGGCAGCGGGGCCGCCGGGCTCAGCCGGAGGCAGTGGCTCACGCCTTCCCTAGCCGGGGATTTGCCTCCTCCCATCAGCTCCGTGTGTTTCGATGCCGGTTTGCGCTTCTATTAAATATTTAGAAGTTTGCAGCGATTAATAAAGCGATCGTTAATAGGAATTGATGGCAACGTTGCAAAGGGGGTGGCACCGCCTGTGGAAACGGCACGGCTCACCGGGGAGAGGGCGGGGCCCTTCGGGGAGTATTTTTAAGGGGTTTCACCCCAAAATCAAGTCTGTCGCTCTGATGATTCCGCCAGAGCCCAAACCCTGACTCTGCTCTTCACATTTCCGATGTTGTCTTTGGGGAGGAAAGCGGATTTTTCCGCCCTGCCTGGCTGGAAAGAATAGCCCCGTGCCTGGGCAAGGAGGAGGAAATCCCCTTGAAGTTCAGCACCTAAAATAACACCCCCTTCAGCACCTCCCACCGTGCTACCCGGCACCTTGCAGTGCTTACAATCCCCTCAGCCCCCCATGTTTGCCCCGGCCTGGCTGGGTGTGCAGGTAGCGGTGGCAGTGGCAGCGGCGGGGTGTCCCTAGCCCCCCCGAAGTGCAGCGGGAGGGCGGGCAGCGCTGGGCAGTGGAGGGACCCGCGTCCTGGGGATGCGAGGGACCTTGCCCGGTGACCTAGAGTGGCCCCTCGGAATGGGGGCATCCTCCCCGGGGCAGAGGGGTGGAAATCAGATGCGGGAGAGTGGTTGGTGGAGATGTCGGTGCCTGGCTGGTGGGGAGCCCTGGGTCCCCACGCCGGGTTTAGCCGCTCCTCTCCCAGCTTGAGTCAGCGCTTTTGCAAGGACGGGGCAGCGCTCGGCGGGGCGGGATGCGGTTCTGCCGCGGGTGCGGAGGCAGCGGAAGAGGGGGGAGGGGAGGAAGGACGGGCTGGGCTGGGGGGTGGCGAGCAGAGAGGGAAAGAGGGGGCGAGAGTTTGCCCTGGGGGTGCGGGCCCATCTGCTCCTTCTCCGCGGCACGAGCGAGATGCGGTGGGCGAGCGGCGATGGGCAGCGGCGTGGGATGGGATGGAGTGGGTGGGGTGGGGGGCAGCCCTGGGGGCGACCCGAGGGCCCGGTGACGGGCGCCAGAGACCGCCTGTACCCCCAGGGGGGGTCGGTGCTGTGCCCACCCCCATCCTGCCCGCTCCAGGGGTTGCTCCCACGTCCCGGCGCTGCCCACGCGTGTCCCAGCCCGGCCGCCGCTGTGTGACAGCAGAAAGTGGCTGGAAAGGGGCGAGGCGTCACACGCTCTGCCTCTGGGAGGCAGGGAAACGCTGAGGGACCGATGGGAAGGCATGAATGAATGAATCTCCATAAAGAGCCCCAAGCAGCAGGGAGAGGGAGAGAGAGGAGGAGGAAGAAGGAGAGGAGGAGGAGGAGGAAGAGCCGGAGCAGGGCAGGCAGGAGCAGACGTGACACCGGCAGGTAAGGAGGTGCCGGTGGCGGCACGGCCCCTCGGTGCCCGTGCTGGCCGGCTGGGGGGCACAGCCCAAGGGGGGGACAGAATCCACCGGGACCCCGCGTGGGTTATTATCTATATTTTTACGGGGGATGTTTCCCTCCTGTCTCCTGGCAAAATGTGAGATTCCCCAAACTTCCCAGGACTCCCTACTGGGCGCTGCTGCCCCGCGTCGCGCTGGCTCCGGAGTGGGGGCTCCCGGTTGAACCCCGGGACTGCCCCCTCTGGACAGGGAGGCAGCTGGCGGTGTTCGGCGCTGCCCGCCGCGGCGGGAGCTCCCCGGCAGGGTCCAGCACTGGCCGCCAGACCTGCTCCGTACCGGGGCAGCCCCGATCCGGGCCCAGGCAATGCAACTGCCTCGGCCTGGCATCTGGATTTACCAGGGGCATCCAGCTTCTGCTCCGGCCCCTTTTGCTTTGGGGGCGTGTGTGCGTGTGTTGAGTGGGAAGCTCCTCTGCCCTCTGGTCTCCATCCCCTCTTCACGGCTACATCCCCGTTGTGGTTACATAAGGCAGAGGAGCTTGTAGCCTGTGCTGATTCTGGCCAGAGCGTCGGGATGGCACCCCGGGGTGCCCAGAGCTGAGCCCAGCCCCGTCCGGCCGCTCCCCATCCTCTGTTATACCTGCCTGGGCTGAGCCACCCTTCCTACCTTCCCTGCCTGCTGCAAGGATCGTGTTTGTGGGTCAGGAAGGTGGGCAGCTGAGGGGGGGGACAGGTACACACATCCACCTCTCCGTCTCCATCCCTGCATCCTGTGCTTTGGCTCTCACACAGGGCTGACCCCGCTAACGCTGCTCCAACGCACTCAGCCCTTGCTGTGCATGCACCCCCTGGTTGATACAGCAGCTTGGCTCTGGTAGCTGGGTCCCCTCCAAAGCCATGCACACTGCAATTGTTTGCACACAAACATACGGAGGTAGGTAGCACAGGAGTCACCTTCCTGTGCACACGTGGGCTATATAGTGCATGCTGTGGGCTAGTGCATGCTGTGGGTGCTCACCAGTGCCTGCACGGGCATGGCGAGTGCTCTCCCTGCCTGTGCCTGCAGGCAGGGAACTTGTGCCGGACAGGGCAGGCTTCCAGCCCGGGAAAACTGCAGGCCTGGCAGGGCAGCCCCGGCTGGCAGAGGTGGGCAGCTCTGCAGCTTTCCCCTCCCCGGCGAGGTGCTCCGAGGAGGGATCAATAATGCCTTTCTGATTGGCTTCAATTCCCCATTCAAAGTAGTCACTGCATTAGGACTTGATTTTTCTCCCCTTTGACTCCCAGCCAGATTAGATTGTGAATTTGGCTGATTTCAAGTAACTGGGGGAGGGAAGTGTCATACAGCGAGCGAGCAAGAACTGAAATATCCTACAGGATCCCCTGGAGGGGAAAGAAATCAGGTCTAGATAAGAGCTTGTTCTCCCTGTCTGTCTGGTGCTTTCCTGTTTGATGATCAGAAAACAGAGGATCTAACCTCTCACCAGGATGGCTTAACCATGAAAGGTCAGGCTTCTGGCTTGTTCTAGGTGCGAGCTTTCTTTTTCTGAGCTATGGATTATTTATTTTGGTTCTCCCATCATATGCTAAATATAGGCTCGCACAATGCATACAAACAGAAGGACGAGAAGGCTTCCGAGATGAGCTCTGGGTGTTGTGCTGAGGTTGGAGGAGCTGTGAAAGGGACAGGAGACACGGACCATGCCCAGAGAGCCCAGTCCTCTCCTGCCTCTTTGTCAAGTCTCAACCCTATCCTTGGGCGTTTTTTTCCCCATCCTTATTTTCCCTGTGGTTGCACTGGTGACAAATAAGCAGGTTACATCAGCCAAACCCCGGGTTCCAGAGGGACATGGAAAGCCGTGACCAAGTATACCCTAACCCGCTACTCCGGGTGGAGTTTCCCTGCCGGCTGCTTCGGGGCTGGGATTTCATGCTGAGGGAAGGCACAGCAGCGCCTGCAGCATCCCAGCTGCCGGCACTTAGCTGTGGATTGGTGTTAACCCCAGGTGTAGTGAATGCCTGGGATTAGCTGGTTACTCAGCAAAGGGCACTGGAAAGGAGGGATTTGAGAAGGAGCTGCTGTAGGGCACTGAGAATCTTCAGGAGGAAAAGTGGGGGGCTCTGTGCAGGTACGTTGTGCCTTTACTGAGTGGGGTGTGGGATGGCAGCTGGTGGAGCTACGTATGTAATGTATGTAACGCTGGTGGAGGCTTTGGGGGGTGGTGGTGATGGAAGCTAGAGAAGGGGTTTCCAGGGGGTGTGAGCTGGGAGCAAAGCCTCCAGCAGTGTTTTGCATGACCTGGTCTGGTTGCTGGTTTAGTGGTGCTACAAACCTGGGGACTGGGGGGCGTCTGAGTGAGCCTGATGGCTGGCAGTTCTGGGGCTGAGTGTCTGCTGTGGTGACTTGGAAAGTCAGTGGAGTGGAGTGGTACTGGCTGGGGATCAGCGAGACAGCTATGGAGCCGTCTGTGGTCCAAAACTGCAGTGAAGAAGGCAACAGAGATGGGAAAGCAATAGGGCTATGGGAACCTTGGGGTGAACGGACTGGTGTGGAGACCCTGCACCTTGGTCTCATGTCCTCTACACCCTCAGGAGAAGGGTGGCAGGGGCTTGGTGCAGAGAAAGAGGAGAAAGAGCATAAAAAAATATGTGAGGTGTAGCTTGGCTGCTGGAGTAGTGAACATAAGTTCAGCCCCTAGCCCATGGGCTGAGTCTCTGAGATATCCCTGTAGTAAAAGCAAATAAATATTTAAGAAAGGAGCTGTGAGAGTTAGCTTCGGGTGAGGGGAACCTAGAGCCCCTGTGCTGGGGCTGGGGTGTCTGGAGAAGGTGGCAGTAAAGGTTTGGGGAGGGTATCAGCCTGGGTAAGGGAGTTGGAAGGACATGAAGAGGTTGGGAAGGTGGGAGTGGGAGTTGCAGTTTTTATGACAGCAACCTGAGAAAATTGAATATATTGGAAAAAAAAAAATCCCCCAGAACAAGTCTGTCAGTCAGGGGATTGCTTACAATCTGTCAGCCGAGTCTGGGCTCAGTACAGCCTGGTGTGGTGCTTCCTGCAGCATTTGAAGTAAATTTCAGGATGATTCAATGGCTGGAGAACTACCCCAAGGAAAGCCCTCTGCAAATCAACTTACAGGGGGAAAACCCTCCTGAATCCCTTTCGGGGGGGCCTAAGCCTGTCCTCCTCCAGGGACCAGTGTGGGTGAATGCGTGTCCCAAGATGGGGTCCAGGCTTGGGACCTCTGCTCTTGCTGGGTGAGGTCTGACCCAACTCAAGGACCAAACCATCAGCAAGGGGTTTTGTACACATCGTGTGTGCTCAGGGCTCTTGGTGAGGAAAGCCAAATGCAAACAGCTCCTGGCTTCCTCCCATGCCTCTCTCAGTTGTGTTTAGGGGTAACTGGAGAGAAGAACTCCAAGGTTTGTTTTTTTATCTCCTCTCTCAGCATTTCTTTAGACACTGGAGGACAATCTCTGTAGCTTGCTCATATTTTTACGTCGGCAGGAATAAGCATATGGAAATGTATGTGTTTCACTTTATCAGCTGCTATCAGCTTTTAGCTTTATTACAGTAAGTGCAGAGTTTTTTGTGGGCCAAACTCATTCATTGGATTTAATGGAGTTAAACTGCAGGCACATTTGGCAACTTGTTTGTATATATCTTTGTAAAATGGACAGGCAGAGATAATAAAATTTTACACTTTATATGGCATCTTTTAGGGAAAAAGTCTTCCAATATGTTTTATAAAGAGCATGCACGTTTTGCTACAGTGTGTGCCTATACCTGAGTACAAACTACTTTAAAACTGCTTTTTTTCCCCCCTTTCCTAGAGCTATACATGTGTGCATGAACTCAGATTTACCCGTGCTATTTTTTTATGCTTCTTTCCTTGCAAATGTTGTCAGCTGTTCTAAACAATTTTCCTGGATTTCTGTCTTTCCTTTTGGTGTATTTATATCTCTTTCTAGAACCTCAGGTGTAGTAAGAACTGTAAACCTTGCTGGAAATATCTGGGAAGCAGGGAAGAATAATGTATGTAAAGCCCCTTGCTAAATACCAAAGCACTAGTAAACTGCCCCAGCTGCAAATGGAATTTCTCAGGACTTTTCACAGGTACAAAAATCTGCTATAAAACCTTTGAAGGGCTGACTTTTTTCTCCTCTTTTTACTGAGATGATGTGTTTCTCTGTTTCCAGGGTGTGATGGTTTTAGTTTCTCAACCTATTCCAGGCCAGGCTTGTGTCCTGCTTGTGCAGGGCCTTTCCCAGTGTAATAAGGACCAAACCTGTAGAAAAAAAAAAGTATTTCTAGAAGATGGATTTAGTGAGGTGCATGATGTTTTCCCAGGCTCTACACAAATTAAACGCAGACCTGTGACTACTGGGCACAGGGAGGAAAAGTGGTTTGATGAGCTGAGGTAATTTTTTACACAGCTTTGAGTAATCAAATGGTCATTGCTGCTCCATGAGGAGCATCTGGGTGTGTGGAATTGAGGAGGGAGGATATAGATACCTGGGGTAAATGTGAAACAGCAGCGAGTGACAAGGATGTAAATAGAGCTAGAGATTCTGGTTACATTATAATAAATTGCTGGTAGTGAAGCATGAGATGTATGTGATGTCAAAGGAGCTCTATAATGTATTTGTAGCCCCACTCAGGTTTAGCTGGGTTTTCTAAATAGTCTGTTAATTCAATTACACATTCTTTAATTAGTGTTTACTCACACTGGAGCACCATCATTAATTTATTTTTATTGCCTCTTGTTTTTATTTTGCTGGTGTGGTGGGTTCCATTTTTTTTGTTTCTTTCCCCTCTCTGCTTTGTGAGACTCCTAGCACAGCTGTCATGCTCATGGCACCAACTGCAGCTTCTTTGCTAATGCCAGTTTTCCATATTATGAATACTTTTATGCTTGCAGGCTGCACAACATTGGCCTGGGTTAGGGTTGAGGGAGAATAAGGGTCCATATGTGAAGTGGTTCCTTTCAGATGCTGGGCAGCATCCTCTTAGGGTAGAGCAGGGTGACTTGCAGCATGGTGGAGCAGGATTAGGCCCTTTGGGCTCCCCGGAGAAGGGGGATTTGCATACAATGATTTGTTGTGGTTTGTGGTTTTTGGGTTGTTTTTTTTTTCCCTCCCTGGAAGCTCAGGTAGTTGTAGGGATGGGTGTTACCATCCCTGGAAAGGCTGTGGGCAGTCAGGGCTGCTCCTCTCTGCTGGTAGCACCCAAAGCTCCTCAGGAATGGGGAGGCAGAGGGTACTGTGTGTTACTCAGGGGGACTTATACCATCTGCTTCTGTATGGGAAGAGCTGAGGGATAATTCCTTCAACACTGCCCCTTCTCATTTTGTCCTGAGGGAAGAATTGCTCTTGAGACCTGCTCTGGGGTGTTTGCTCTTCAGCTCCTCCTGGAAGAGGAAGCTGGGTCAGACACATGCAGGGAAGGTGGAGGCTGGTGGCCTCTGCACAAACCAGGTTTGGGGGTAGCTCTTAATAAATTTATCAATTGGTTTATTTATAAATATATGATGATGAATTACAGAGCAGGAGACTAACCCAAACAATGACTGCTCCCTCCCAGGAGCAGATGAAAGCTTGCAGTCCCAGGCTTGCAGTGAGCAGATTATGCTCTCCTACCCTCCCTCCCACCTTCTTTCTTCTTTTTAACTCTTGTTTCTGGCTGTGCATCTCTTCCCTACCCTCTGGCCATGCTCTCCCCTTGCTGAGAGCTGAGCTGGAGCTCCATCACTCACCCGTCCAACGCAGCTCCCGCAGCCACCGCTCCGTTGATGGACTGCAGCAGTGAGTGAATCTGAAATCATTATGCTCCCCAGACAGCTTTTACATATGACAAGATGAAAATCAAATCTGTAAGAGGCCTTGTGGAAGAGGGATATCTCCAACCAGGGAATCCCAGGGGAGACCCCCACAGCTCCAGGCCTCGTGGGTGTCCCTACCAGAGCCTGGACCCTTCGGTGCTGGTGAGGTGGGAGCAGACAGGCAGCTGCCAGCAGAGAATTTGGTAGAAATATTTCAATGTGGAAATATTGTACTGTTGTGTAAAGCTGTCCATCTGTTGCCTGTCTAATGCTTTGCATGAATTAATGAGCTGATTGATTAGGAAAACCTGGCAACAGCCAGGCAAGGGGCTGATTCTTGTTACAGGTGAGCAGGAGCTTGGATGCACAGGGGTTAAGATTCAAGTTTGTTTTTTGGTTTTTTCTTGCTGTTAGTGAATGCTATGGTTGACATGTGTGTCTCCTGTTTTACTGCTTGATCAGTCTGATTTTTGGATGCTTTTTGGCTTCAAGAGCAGCTATCAGAGCTTAGTGTGGCTGAAACTCATCCCTGGATGAGTGCTCAGGCACCGCTCTTTCAGCCTGTTTGTGGCAAAACAGCTCAGCTGTTGGCTGTGATGTTTGTAACTGACAGTCTCCTCTCTTTTCACTGGCTAAAACAAACTCTATTTTGTACCAGCCATGCAGCCTTTACCAGGTGAGGCTTTCTGGAAGTATCCCCATATTCCTCAAAGTAACTCTCCTGGCCACCTGCAGCTCACAGCCTGCTTGCTGGCAGATGGATGCACAGAGCATCTCTCCTCTGTGCTATGATGAGTGCAGCTTTTCAAGAACAGTGCATTGAGCAAATGTCACTTCACAGTCCCAAAAATCTATCAAAGGAAATGACAGCAGCTGTAAGCATTAATCATCCGGTATCATCAAAATAAAGTTGTTGCAATAGAGCATTGTCAGAGGATAAGTGTTTCGACTTCAGCACAGTGCTGCTTCTATTAATGCTGCTGGTTCACCAAGGTATTCTAGCAGAAGATGGTAATTGCATGGCCTAAGTGCTCATCTTGTGACATTTATTAATTAACTCTTCCCTTTCCAGCCTGACCAGTTGTCAGTCTGATCACAGGGAAAAAGCCCAAGACAGGGAGTCGGAGTAATTTTCTTTTAAAAATCACTGTGCTGGTCCTGCTTGAGTAACAGCAGGTGAGGTGTAGAGCGTCACTAAGGGGCATTTCCCAGCCATCTTTCTGAGCTCTCATAGCAAAAGAGTAAAAGTTGTTAAAGCAATAGGAAAAAAAAAAAAAAGGCAAAGATTAAATAAAAAAGGTATTGAACATTTGATTTGTGTATAAAAGCACCTTCTGCTTTATATCTTCCCCAGGATGTGGCTTGGAACCAAAGCCCAGCCCATAACCTTCATGGTGGTTCTGCATCTGCTGTGGGGAGTGTGACAGAGGGCATCCATCAGAGTGGCAGGACAAGGGATGTGACTGCTGGTGTCACAGATTGACTCCTGGGGCTGGAGGGAGGCACTGCAGTAATGTCCCTTCCAGCCACCTTCTCCTGGGAAGGCAGCTCCGAGCAGTGAATTGCAAAGGCTGGCGTGTGGCCCAAGGGAACGGAGAGCTACTGGAAGTGACTTTATTTAGAAGCCAGGAGTTTAAACCTCTCCTGTGTTTTATGGCACCATTGAACTTTCATGCTGCCTGTGTTTGAGCCTCTGTCCCTAGAGGCTGTGGGGACATGGTCTGTGCTAGGGAAAGGAAAACTGTACCCCAAAGCAGGCCACTGAGGTGGGAGAGCTGGACTGGATGATCTCTATACATTCCTTCCAACTCTGATAATTCTGTGAGATGGGCATGGGGCTGAGCTGTTCAGGCAGGTGGGACCAAAACTGTGAGGTGAAGGTGTGGGGGTGGACATAAGGCTGAGCCCATCCTGTGTTGCTCATTTGGTCTGGCTCCTTGTTACCTTGTCTAGGGAAATGCTGAAGTGTGGGCAGAGGAGTAATGCAACTGCTTCTGGACCCCATCTACCACAGAGGAGTAAAAGGAAAGCTTCAATAAATCAACATGTTTCAACAGCTGCTCCAATTGACAAAGGAGCAGGAATCAGGCTGTGGAGTTTGTGAAATTGCTTCATGCTTAAAGAAAGAAGGGAAAATAAATGTTGGATGCAATTCTTAAAGATGCCCAAAAACCACAAAGCAGACAGTGCCACCCTATCAGTTTGTCACCTGCTTTACCGTGTGGGTCAGTTTGCTAATTTGAGCCTTGCTAATGATTTTGCAGAAAAATTATGCTCTGAATTAAAATCCTGCTCTGTTGTAAGTTCTCTAAATGCCCCACTGGCTACAAGAAAAAGCCCCAGACTTCCTGCGTGGCTTTCCCTCTCTCTCTCCATGAAGAATTACAAGTTCGTGTTCTGATTCTTTACAAAATCATCTTCCCAGTCTCCAGCTTACTAACAAAACATCCATAAACAAGCATCGTGTTGTGTAGCCCTTAGGCATATGCTCCCTTTTTTCCACTGAAACTCTTACTTGTGGTGGGAAACAGAGTAATTACACTTCATTTCAAATAGGCTTGGTTGGGAAATAAGTATTTCACTTATTTCTCTTGCTTGTCTCCCCATTCATTCTGAAATGCTGCTGTCTTTTCTTATGTTCAACAGGAAAAATCTGAAGTGCTGTTGCAGATCCTGGCTTTTTCTTGTGGTTTAGACTCTAAGCAGCTCCTCAGATCCAGGGCTTGTGGGGTTTCTTGGAGCTGTTGAGCTACAGGTGACCTGCTCATCTGCAAACAGTGTGGCCATGGGGACCAGATTGGACATGGCCTTCAAAACTGGTCAAGTTTTCTGTAGCAGTCTGAGAGTCCCTTAATAACATGAAGTGAAACCACACCTAGAGAGCTGGCAGCTGTATTCAGTGAGTAAACCTGGAGGTGATGTGCCCAGGGTTACACGGGATGCTCGTGCCAAGCCAAGTCCCCTGACACCTGTTTCTGCTCACAGGACTGATTTCCTTCCTTTGTCCTGAGTTTTGCAGTGCAAGGGAATTTTTGCCTTTCTCCTAAATCTTGGTGACGGCAGATTGACGTAAGTGTGTGCTGGAGCAGGGCCTCTTCTCTTATGCATATGGATGTGTACACAGCTGTAAGCATTTTCCATCTTAAGGCTTTTGCAATCTAAGGGAGAGATCTTGGATCCCTGGACAGAGAGGTGTCCTCTCTCCCCTTGCACCAGGGTTAGCAGTGTCGGATCCCCAGTCCTCCAGGGTGAGAACATGGAAGTGAATGTGGGTAGAATTGTTGGTTGCTTTGATCATTCATGGGCAATCAAGTTTGCTGATGAAGCTGGTGCATGTGTGCAGCCTTCTGGGACACTCAGGAGCTGGGTCTAGTGGTGGGATTAAAGCCCAGGTGTTGTGGTAGGATCTCCCCTTGGCCCACATGAGCTGGGAAATTCTTCCCCACTTGATGCTCTTAAAGGTTTTAGTTTGGGTCTGAGCACATCAGCAGAGATTTGGATGTTGTTTCTGTCTTCTAGAGTTTGCCCTGGGTCTTGCTTTTACTGGTGCCACCAACAGCTAAAATGGATCTGCTGCCTTGGGGATGAGAGCAGGAACTCCCAAAAAAGGGTGATGCAAACAGGTTGGGTTGGGTGGCAAGGGGAACCCTGCTCATCCCATCTAGGCAAATCTAGGTGGTAAAGTCCAGGTTCTGCATCCCTTTTAGTACATTATAACCCCTCAGCCTCATTCAAGATGCTCATTCAAGGGAGAGAGAAAGGTGCTTTCTGATCACTGTGCAGCATCTGAGTATTCCTAGAGGTCTCCCTCCATTTACCAGCATAAGGTCATGCTTTAAAGCTTTGAGATCATGCTGGATGACAGCCTGATGAAACTCTGGTGGATGATTTAAAAAAAAAAAAGTCAGTGAGAAGATCAAGTCAGCCCAAGACAGTTCATAGCAATTCCATTTTATTTAAAAGGGACGGTAATTTAGAAACCATTAAAGTATTTCATCTATGGATGAGCCCTGAGCAAGCCTGTGCCATGTGCATGTGGGTCATGAAGGAGTGACTGTGATGGGTGAGCAGGGACAGCAGTGGGGACACCAGCCCTGCCTGGAGCTGTGCTCACATGGAGGAAGTGGCTGTGCACCCCTCTGACCCGAGGCTGGCCAGAGGGGTTTGGTTAAAGTGTTTTAATAAAAAAGGGATTTCATTTTACCTTCTAGTTGGCGAAAATGATGGGTGTATTAACACTATCTGGAGGTGAGGGCCTCATCCTGCTCCTCTGTGCTCTCTGCCTGCTGGGTGTCCCGTGACTCCCCAGGGTGTTTACAATAGCCCCAAATCAGAGCTGTGCCTGCCCAGCATGATGGTGAGTCACAACATTACTGGTGTAACTGGGAGGAGAATTTGTCCTCCTACCTTTGAGAATGTTGTACTTTTGTCAATGGCATTTTCCTTGGGGCAGCCCAGGGGCTCAGGGAGCGTGCAGCCCAGACAAGGGGACACTCAGCAGAAGAGGATGCTGTCCCAGATTATTCCCTTTCCAAAAAACACTTATCTCAAAAAATTACCTAAACCAAGCAAATCCAGGCCTGTTCTTCCTCCCAAAATATTGAATTTTCCTGGCTTCCTATAGCCAGGTTGAAGTAGGTGTTTCCCCTGCAGAAAATGCTCTCTGGTAGCACTAAATAGGATTCTGTAATCTCAAGTGTTTTAGGGTTCAAGGGTGGGTTGGGTTTTTTGGTTCATTCCAACTCTGTCCTTAGCAAAGTGCAGGGTTGCCAGTGATGAGCAATTTGGGGCTTATTTTTTGGAAGTGCTGTGAGTGCCAGACCTGTGCTGACATGAAGAGAGAAATGCATGAAATTTTCCACATCAGTAGGAGCTGAAGATCTTGTTAAAGGTGTCTCCAGCTGCAAGTACTGAGATACAGCTCTGTCAGATTGCTCCAAAGAGGCAGAAACCTGTGTAGGAAATTTAAAAGTGGATTTCATGCCTCAGAGAGTCATCTAGAAGGAAAGATGGAGGTGCTGGATGGCTCTTGGTAAGTTGGGCTCCATGATGATTGCTGTAGCATGAATATTGTGGCTGTCTTTAATCTTTGGAGGTGTTTGGGAGCCCTGGGCTGGGTGCTGGCTGGGTTGTCTTGAGGGCTGAAGCACTGCCAGGTACATGTGGGGATGGGGTCAGTGCTGTCCCCATGGCTGCCTCTCTGTGCACTGGTTGCACAGGGTTCTGCTGGGGCTGTTGCTTTTTGTCTTGTTTTTTAGTTGTAAAAGCTCTATTAAGGTTTGTTTCACCCTAGGATGAGGATGGACTTGAGGCAGATTGACCACAGGCAGAGCAGGGGTGGTGGGGACAAAGTGAC